>NC_057947.1:20831815-21145565 GCF_018555375.3 Anguilla rostrata
GGAGCCTTCAGACGGAGAGAGGGGGCCGCGCGGACGTTCCCTCCACTGCTACAGGGAGGCACACAGCCGCAACCTGACCCCGAGGGAAAAGGGAGCGACGGGGCCCCAGCTGTCTGGCTCCTCCCACTGCGCCTGGGATTGGTGGGAAACTCGGACCCATTTCACCCGCCTGCTTCCACCGCTAAGGTTGTCGCAAACCAGCCTGCCCACATGTCCAGAGAAGGCTCCGCCCCCGCAGGACAACCAAAACATCCCCATTGGTGGACACTTCAGATGTTCCATCACATGTTACACTTCATAAAATATACATGCAGGGTAATTAGAGCCTGTGAATTGGTAGTCTCAAGCATGGACAGACTGCCCTATGGTTTTTTTCAGTTTTCACCAATTTATCTATTTCTTTTTTTAAGAAAATGGCTGAGAACTATTGGCTAAATGGGCCCCAGAGAATGCTCGCTTGTATGTCTGCAAGACCTTTTCAGGGAGGACCATGAAAAGACACTCTGGTTGCCAAAGAAACAGTGAAAACATTCATGCATTAGTAACAGCTTCTCTCCCCTGGATCTGACAAGTGAGACTAGTTAGGAGAGCTGTCGACTGCTTCACTCAGAGCGCCCCCACCCACCCCGTCGTCTCCGCTTACTCCAGCCAGCCTATCAGCACAGATACGGTTCCTCATCAATTATGAAACAATATTCCATCGCCTGCTTTGGAGCAGGAGCAATAATAGTCTGCACCTTCAAACACGCCTGGAAATAATGCTTCTATCAGGCAAGGGACTTGGAGAAGACAGCAGGAAGAGGCAAAAAAAAGAACCAACATGGTCAATGCACTGAAAGACACACTGGGTGACCTCAGGCTTTGAGCCAAAATGACCGCCCAGGTGGAAAGGGCAGGCGTGTCAGACGTCAGACGGCTAGTTTACAAACACACACACGCGCAAATATTTCCATTTCAGATTCAGAGATTCAAGTCCTGAGCTCTAAGAACGCGTGAAGCCCCTGTAGAGGTGAAAATGTGCATGGGTCTCAAGGGGCTCACGAGAAAAAAAACCAGTATGATAAACCCGTTTGCTTTCTTCGCTAGAATAGAAGGGCCTCCAACTTTAAAAAACAACCAGGCATTTGTTCCGCCATTTTTCACATGCTTTTTACAGTCAGATCTTCAAAGGGAAAACCGTGCAGTACATAAGCATATTTTCTACCAAGCAAGCGTTCAGAAAAGTAATAATTCATTCTGTGACTCTGCCAAGATTAATCATTTGACTACTGTATTTCGAGCTCTCCGCCCATAAAGAAAAAGTATATTTAGAAAATGACATTTTCATTACAGATGGGAAAAATCGGATCTAATAGAGTCAGACTAATGTATAATGAACCATACAGAATCAATTGCTGCCAGTGTTTTGTGCAGGCTAAGTAATTGGATAGTCTTTCACAAGATGACAAAGCCAGACAGCTACTGTATTCTAAGGCATGAGTAGTGAATTGTTTCAGTTATCCATCATGACAGAAGGCTCTCCAAATATGTATTTCATCTAAAATACCCCGCTGTTGTCCCAGCTAGCTAACTCTGAGAAATTAATGCAATTCAGTGAATTTAATATGCTTGGCTGCAGTGCTGAGAGAGGCTAATGAAAACCACATTGGATGGAGGTACAGTGTGCTACCAATCTGACATGTAGGAACCAATAGACTAACAGACTTTGCTATATATAGCAAAACATTGACTGGTTCAACAGTGAGCCACTGATGACATCACAGCTCCACCCACTTACTACTGTGCATCACTCTCTATAGCAACCCCACCAACACAGCATTATGTCCAATGCTGTGAAAGGTTTAGAGAATGTGAGGGTGAGCACATGACAGATGGTGTAGTGTGATTGACAGCAATGAAGGCCGGTCCTGGGGGACGAACAATGCAGCGTAATTTGGGGGTGGGGGGTGACGGCGATGCAGCGCGTGATTGACAGGCATGAGAAGGTGCTCCAGGGGGAAGTTGGCGTAACACACGCCTGACAGGAAGACGAGGGCGGGGCTTGCCCGGGCTCACCTCCCAGAGGGCCTTTCTGCCGGGCCACCTGCTGCAGCTGCAGGATGTGGAAGCAGTCATTCAGGCAGCTGAGCGTGGCCATGGAGGTGGCCTTCAGCAGCAGGAGGTCCTGGTCCAGAGGGGACAGGCCGGGGGCCGCTGGCAGACCCTCAATGGTCTGGATCAGGTCTCTGTGCTGGCCTTGAGCCTGGGACATCATCTGAGAGAGCGAGAGAACATGAATGAAAGAGAGAGGGGGAGTGGGTAAAGAAGTATACACATACAAACACACAGAGGAAGGGAGACACATACACAGGAAGAGACCATTGCGGGGGGTTGGGGGTGACGGGTGGTGATGTCACTAGCTAAGATCACATGCAGAGGTGATGAAAGGGAGCTGTGACAGGCAGAGTGGGCAGAGGGCCCGAATAACCATCAGCCCACGGGCTCCCGTCCCTGCGCGGGGCCCCTCGAGTCTCTGAACCCGTGAGGGGTCAGCGGAACGCCCAGCTGCGAGTGCTCAAATGCACGCTATTTCCAGTCGGCGCGGATGAGCGTCTCGGCCAAGCAAATGTAAAATAACGTTTACTGCAACGGAAAAATATTTGCTTATAGGGCCTCTGGAGACAGAGGAACTGAGAGAGAACAATGGGCTTTTCATTTAAGTTTATATTTAGCGCTGTACCACAGCCAACATCATTTTCACGGATGTGCACAAGTGACGTAGGTTTAATCGTACCGCCAGTCATGCCTCTTGGCGGCCATGTTGTTCTTGGCGCCTGGAATTCCAGCTTTCTGCTATATGTTCTTATTGATTATTATTCTGCCCCTTCCTGAAAATGGCTATAGAAAAAAAGCCATGTGTGCCGTAAAGTGAGTCTAGTCTGTAGTCTAGCCAAAGACAAGCGAGCCATGGTTTTGCCCAAACTATCAAACCACGTTAGAGAACTGCTGCTGGTCTCCGCTAGCCCTGAATTTCAGTCTTTCACAGAAGGCGGATATGAGATTTTCTATGGTAAAGCACCACACTGTGGCCATGGTGTCCTGGGTAGAGCCGTGGTAGGAAGCAGCTCACCTCACGGGCATCCACCAGGTGATCGGGCAGCAGGGACCGCTTGCTGGCGTACAGGGAGGAGCTGGCGCTGTTCTGCGATAGGGCGAAGAAGGAGGCGGGGTTCTGGCTGGAGCGGCGCTGGGACACGGGAGAGCTGCCACTACCCTGAGAGGCCACGGAGAAGCTGCGGGACTTCATGGGGGGGTTACTCTACACGCACACACCACATACCACACAATACACACACACACACACCGCATACCACATAATACAACACACACACATCGCATACCACACAATACACACACACACCACATACCACACAATACAACACACACACATCGCATACCACACAATACAACACACACACATCGCATACCACACAATACAACACACACACAGAATACCACACAATACAACACACACACATCGCATACCACACAATACAACACACACACAGAATACCACACAATACAACACACACCGCAACACACACGCACCGCATACCACAAAATACAAAACACACACACACCACGTACCACACAATACAAAACACACACACACCACATACCACACAATACAACACACACACCGCATATCACACATTACAACACAGACACACATACCACATAATACAACACACACACACACCACATCCCACATAATACAACACACACCGCATACCATATAATGCAACACACACACCCACACACCACATAATACAACATACACGCACACACACACGTACAGCATACCACATAATACAATGCAGACACACATACACAGACACACAATCATATACATAATCATACATACAAACGGATCAAACGCACACAATAAAATGCATGCATATGTTCATATAATCATACAAACTCCAAATTATACACAGACATGCAAACATACACACCCACACCCAATCATACACAGGAACACAAATAATCATGCACCCACAAAAACATAAACACTTGCACATACACGCACACACGCCGTCATAAAACCACACACAATTACATGCAGATGCACACACAGGCATACAACCATATGCAAGCATACACATACACACGTGCGCATGCATACACAGACATGCACACATCACACAAACACAACCCCACACACGCACATAGATGCACACAGGAACATGCAAAAAAAACACAAGAACACAAATGCAGGCAACGTACACACAAGCACACATGCACAGACAAACACACTGAGTTAGTTCTGAGGTACCTGGGTGGGTTAGTTACTAAGTTCTTTAATATTTGGGAAGTCTCACATAATGTTATACATATATGAGAGAATCACTGAAATTATTTTCGACAATCAAATTACCCTCTAGCCGATTTAGCTGACTAAACACTAACTACAGCCTGCAGGACTGAAATCAACTTGGGTCAGAATCAATGTCAAATTAATGAAGAGACTGGCAGTTTTGCAGGGGACAATCCCATTTTAGAAAGAGGGAGTTTCAGTAGGCAGAGCTCCCCTCGCCTCACTGTGCAACCCTTTGGCCAATCATGCGCCTGTGCCTGGCCCATCGGCCTTAGCGGCACTGGACACGCAGACCTCAGTTCTGCAGAGCACAGCTGCGCAGCTCCGCAGAGTGAAAAGAAGGGCTGTCTGCCGCAGGACGGGCATGCTCGTTTGAGTCCTTACCAAACGACAGAGGACACTGCCGCGATGGAACGGGCTTAGCTCACCACTCCAAACCGGGGAATAAAGAAAACGGAAGCCAGGAAAACATTTTTCTTTTTTAAAACAAGAGACTGCATGTTTTGAACCCCTGGGTTAAAGGATGTCATTTTGGAGCAGTATTATTTATGGTCTGAAAATCAACATGATTAATCAGGGGGAAAAAACTGGAAAAAGCTCATTCTAGATGAAAGTATGAATTTCCAACAGTGATTCAGTGTGTGCTAACTGAGCCCAGTTTGGCTCTGTGATATCGGCTGTTCTCAATATCCATCTTGATGACCTTCAGAGTTGCTCCCGATGAGTGTACTAAAGTAAGACCACTGTACCTGCTGTCACAGCTAAGGCTCACTTCTGACTGGATGACAGCACACCGCAGCACTTCAGTTACACAAATTGAAATGAGATTTTTTCAATAAAGGTCAATATTAAATTTGAAATTCTCCAAACTGCCAGTCTCTTCTGGTTGATCGTTCTAACATCTAGCCTAGGCCAGGGCTTGTCGACACCCAAGATGTGGATTTCCTGCAGATGAGGCCGCTAACCAGATCATTTAGATATTTCTTTTGGAAAGAGCTCAATAAAACCAGCTGAACAGAGGCACGTGTTTTACTACTTAGTTCATAAACAAGGCTGCCCCCTACTGACTGGTCAATGACACTTCCAGCAACCACAGCCTTGGATTTCAAAGAAACAACGCTCAGTTCTACTCATTTTGATGTGGACCCCATAGCAAACCAAATCAGGGAATATGAGCAAATATATTTGAGAACAAGCAAGAAACTGAACAGAGGTCAGCGAGTGGATGCAGAAATGCTCACCTTGCCCATGGCCTCGGTATGGTGCTGGGTGCAGATCTGGAGTCTGCTCACCCAGTGCTGCCTCTCCTTCGCATCGGTGGCTGTGGAACAAACCTATTAAGACCGCATCTCCCAGAAGCCACCAGTACCACAAGATGGACAAGCCCTCACAGCAACAAAACTTAATAGAATGTTACAGACCAACATTAAGCACTGTGTGTATGCAAGTGCGGTGCAAGATGACAAATCTTATGGTCATTCTGAACGGTTCTCAGTTAAGTCAATTCATATTCTCTGAGGGTTGTATCTATTGGATTCTATATCTCCCATATGTTTCTTGCTACTCTTCAGAAATGCAGTCCAGGTTATATACATGTACATGTACAGGTATAAACATCTTGCTATGATTACATTTTTATTCACTCTCGTTAAAGAGTGTACGCCAAATGAAAAAGCAGAATACGCCTATAAGCTTTGACTGGAGTTCATTTCTACTGCCCGTAACAATGGGATGCATCAGAGACCATTAAAGAAAGCATTATAGGGATGTCTGAACAGAAACCAAAGTCTATGTCTCTGTGAGTGGAAGGTTTTAGAAGCACATCCAAATCAATATGTCAAACAGAACGAGACGCTCATTTGAGCTAGTCTGGCAAAAAGCCCTGATCGTCTCCGGGAAAGCCTAGTAGTAAGTTACGGTGGATTAATGGACTACATTCCCCAAGAGGAAGAGGGGGTGAACCGCTGCATCATTTCCGGCTTTTGTCATGAAAAGCCTGTTTGAAAGGCTGACTGTGTGTCGGCGGGTGTGCGTGAGCAGGCATGTTTGCACGAGTGTGAGTGCTGGTGGAAACATGCAGTTAGAAAACGTGTCTGGGGGTGTACGCACATGTGCACAAGCGTGTTTGTGTATGCAGGCCAGGGGGGCTGTTGATACCCCGGTGCATGTGGGTTTTCCTCTGCCAGTCTTAGTCCAAGTTATTTAAATCGGTATGCAAGCTCTTTCACAATGTTTCCCTTTGACTTATGCAAACACAATGGCGTTCAGCTTGTTGATTTAGTTTCAGAGCTCATGTGTACATTTTCCATAATCAGGACCCAGCTACTTGCCTGCGAGTCCATAATGTGATGGATAAAAATAAGCCCTTTCTAAAGGAAGCATTTACTTCACGGAGTTAGCTGTCCTTAGGGCCTGGTCCCAGCCTGACTGAGGACGTGCAGCCGCCGCAGAGTCGGGCTCCGGCCCTTCACATCTCAGCATCCGTACTGTTCCGACCTGTGATGGGGTTGACGGAGATAGTGTAGAACCTCCTGGGGAGAGACCGCCCCTGACCAGGCGTGCGTCTGAGGCTTCTGAGGTCGACGCCTGTACTCCAACAGTACTCCAGCAATCCCTCGCTCACGTTGTTCAGGCAAAGTAACCTGGTGGATGGGTTGGAGGGCTTCCCTACATTTAGACTCCTGGTAGTAACTAACGACAGAACACCCACCCTGTAACCATACAAACATGCGCAGGCGTAGCTTGATCCGGGCATGAAGAAGAGCTCCAACAACCTTCCCTAACAGTCCTCGAGCAATCATGGGCGGTGCATTCTGTATAAACAGCTTTCCCAGTCCTGTTAATTGTTCCAAGAGACATACGGCCAACTGCGTTCTACCTACATTTAGCACCTGACTGTGTGACCTATCAACTCAACTGGACTTAAGCAGATTCAGACCCAGGACACCAGGTGTGGGTAGTTAACAGTGAAACCAAGGGCATTAATCCATCAGTTAAGTGCTAAGCAACACCAAAAACCAGCAGATCTGCAGGCTGTCTGGGGCCAGGGCTGCAGGCCTTTGAGGTGTTCTGTCCTGCAGGCAAACGTTTACCCTAATCCTGACACTGTGAGGTTCACAATTCGCCAGAAGGTGATTATGTTTTTCCGGTGATGCCGGTTACACTTTGTTTCTGACTTCTATCAAAAAAGGTCCACACACTGCACACCAACGACAGATCTGCAGAAAGATGCCTGACATGAATTTGACTGCAGGATGGATCAGTGCTTAATCACCAGTGAGAATTCAAGTGTAATGACTTAACTGTGCAATGCAAAGGCCAATAAAACAAACAAACAACCAAAACCAAACCACAAGTCACACAGGAGCCTGGGATCAGTGGCAGAGTGTGGGCACCATTTCTTCTCATCCCTTACTGTCTTTACCAGGTATTCACATCTAATTACACTGGATCAGCCAGCACCTCACTTTAACAGCTGTGAAGGCTGTCCTACAGTAGCAATGCTACAGGCCTACAGGGTACAGCGACCCTTCAATTCAGCAAAGCTCTAGGTAAATGTACATAAGCTCTTTGCATTGCTGGGAGCCTTCTGCTGACCTAGATTCAAGTTCACACAATCCTCTCTGCAAAACCTTGATGCAGGTTATGCCGGCCTTTTCTCTTTTGAAGTATATTAAAACATTACGGTGCTTTTTTTTCCACCACAGGATATAACCAAGTGAAACAATAACTCATCACTGTGTGTTTGGGGAAAAATCAAAAGTGCATCCACAGCATGTTTTAAATCGCAAATGAATTTGTTGTGCGGGTTCCAGCTAAAAGAAACAGCTTCAGCTATTTTGAAAAGAATCAGCCAGTCAATGCGGATACACTTAAAGCCAGCTTATAGCCAGATGCAGAGAAGGAAATCGATCAGTGCTAAGTGAGTATTGATTCACAGAGATGTGTGTGCAGGGTTCCACTCACCGATACTGCCATCCCGTCACCAGGTTGGTGTACTTCATCAGATAGCCGTCGATATTTTCCATGTGGTCACTACGTTTAGGCAAAAAATAGACACGATGACGTCAACACGTAAAACCTGAAGACACGACTTTAGGTTACAAATCAAATCCACAATAAACACGGCTACAAGCAGCCCTGCATAAGCTGCTTTGGAGTTAGCAGATGTCCGTTTTCTTGCTTCAGAACACAAACCCCAGAATGCCCTATACCTGCCTTTGTAAAGCCAGCAGGTCATCAGAAACTTTTAGAAAATATGGAAAATATCCTTCATCACAAATAAAAGTGGTCTGTGCTGCTGACAAAAAAAACACATCAGAGATCAGCGATGATGGTCATACTGGGGATAAGCATACCGGCTGCAGCTGGTCAGGCATGACTAAGTTGCTCTACCAGCACAGCTATTTTCATTATCAGCTTCACCAGCAAAAAATGAGCACTGCCCGGACTGGGCCGGCAACTGGTCTATGATGTTTTTATTTATTTTTTAAAGCCTTTACTTTAGAGTGATAAACGTTATAACTATGCATTTAAACACTGCTAATTTGGACAACTGAATGTTTGGTGGGGTGACAGCAAGCTAATCCTAAAATCATATCAATAATGTTTTCACTTTATGTTACCAGCATGAGTTTTGATTGATGACAGATAACAGCTAAAAAGTATGGGTGAAACAAGTGAACAGGCTTAGGGCAGTGTTTCAGTCAGCCATTTTGGCTAACCCCATGGATTGCCCCAGTTCAGTGATCACTGACAACAGGGTGTACAACAATGAATTTCCTGTCACATGTCAAAAAAGTCACGGGGAATCATGCTCGGTTATTTCTTCAGCTTTCTCTGGGACAGATAATCCACTGGAGAAACTAGCAATTCTGGAACTGGGGGGCCATAGACTTACAAGTATGAGAGGTGTCTATCATCATAAAACTGAATTAGCAATGAAGTAGTGCCGCCTTAAAGGAACCGTGCTTGTAACCTGGTTATGATTCCCAGGTTGGGCAGCGCAGTTGCATGATTTGATCAAACACAGCTCGAATTAATTTAGCTGCATAAGTCAAAAGTTCAATATTATAGAGTTCAACCCACAATTAGTTCTGAGAGAAGACTTTTAGAATGTTCACGTCCCATATAATATTATTGTGCACCTATGCAAGGTTTACCTTTCTTACGTAAAGTTATTCATTTGCTGGACAGACAAAAACACACAAATAAAATGTGCATTATTTTTTGATAAAATATGTGACTTAAAACCCTATATAATTATAAGCACTCGAAATACTTATTGTGCTAACCAAACGCAATGTAATCTGCTCTGGCAGAGGATTCTTGTACAAATAGGCCTACTAACATTTCAGTCAAGTATTACATGAATTCAGGTGAACCACTGAGGTAAAGAAGACAATAAAATCCAACGATTCATTAGCCTTCATTTGGGCAGTCAATAGCTATGTAAAACTACGTTTTATCCATGTTTTCATATGTGGTAAATTAACTAGCTAATTCAAGCTAACAAAGTATACACTGATGTTGCCGACAGTCAAGCACCACAGCTGGCTGGTTAGTCTTAACTTGAACAGAAAACAACACGAGTTATCTATGTTCATGTTGCACGACGGACATAATTTTGGAAGAGTTCTCCGTTGAGACTGTTGGATATATTTCTGATTTTTAACCTCAGTATGCCATCTGGTTGTACATACAGCGAGTAATACGCCATCGCCCCGCTAACTTCAACGTATAAGGTTAACGTTACACTAAACAATACAAATATCACTTACCAGATTTGAGGGGAAAACTGTCGCTATCTGGGTAGCCTAAAAGGGCGAAATAACTTTGAACCCTCGATCTGTCGCAAGCGAGCCGAGGGACTCCGCTTGACTACAGCCAACGCAGATTTTTTAACGTTACGTCGATTCTATAAACACAAGTTTTGCTTCAGCAATCATGGAAACTTATGGTATTCAAAGTAGCTGTATGTTTTCGCGATTAATATCTTGTGAACTAGTAGATGGTTGTTCTGTAATTTGAAGCTAAACGAAGTTAACGTTAGCCAGCTATCTTTCCATCTGAACGAGTGACATTACTCGACAAACAAGGCCGGGTCGGGTCGGGTAGGCAACCCGGTGACTGCCTAAAAAGTAAACATTTCAACTCATTAACTACCAATCACCTCACGTGTTTGCTAACGGCTTAGCCAACATTACCGTACTTTTTCCACACAGTGGTTATCCAGCTAGTCTAGATGCTAGTGAATTGTTATAATGGATGTCGTTATCATTTAATTTTGTTAGCTAAATGTAGCTACGTAAAGCTGACATCTATCGAGAAAATGACCAGAAAGCTAGCTCCATTGTGAACTAGACAGCTACCCTTACTAGTGTTGTTTATTTAGTTAAATAATCCAATCATACCTGTATTGCCAGCTTTTTGAACTTCCCCTCCCAGAGCTCGGGGTCCGATTTGGGGTGTAAACATCCAGCTTCCCTTCGTTGTCAGATATTCGTATCGCCGCAGTTTCCCCTTGCATCTTGCAGTCTGGAAACTTATAGCTCAGACTTTATGAAATGTTATATAGAGGGGCGACAGAAATTTAGCAGCAAATCTGTTGATAGCTATGCTAGGTAGCAAACGTTAGCTGAATATCCGCTGCCAACACCCCTGCAATGGGGGCCCTCTGGCTACTGCTAGACTAGCTACAACAGGCTTCTACAGTCAGCGACCAAACGCTTCTGTACATAAACTATCGGAACACATTCTGTTCCGACTCAGTGAAAGCAGCCATCGCACTTTGCTCCATGTCTTGGCAGTGAAAACGATATATTTTGGGGATTATTGCGTTGTTTACAGTGCTGCCCGGCTCTATCAGCCTCCATGGACATTACTATGATTCACTGGATCACATGACAACAGATCTACACGTTATTTCCTGTAAATCCTTTCCGCTCCGACGTCTAGGGAAGACATATTTGTAAGGACGAACCAGTTCTGTCGGGTGAACAGATTTACAGACATTACAGACAAGTATGCATAAGGAGGCTATTAGGAAAATGAACACTCAGAAGTATAACAATAATCAGGGTAGTATGTGACTGATTAAATGTATTTTTTAAATAAAATATATTAATTTCACCACGTTGGTGCAATTTTGCCACATTTAATAGGGAACTTCAGACTTGATGTAATTCATACCATAATGTAGGCCTACTGTATTAATTTCTCTCTCGAATTTTTGCATTAAATTGTAGTTAGACCGATTTCCATGTAGGGCACGGAGTTAACTTCGACGGTTACTTGTTATGTGTTTGAAATGTATCATTGTTTATAATTATAACACAACAGAACAATATTAAACAATATATATTTAAGTTCCCATGCAGCCGTCTTGTATAAGCTGTTACTAGCTCAACACTAATTTCAGTTTTATTTAAAAAGAATCGTAACAAAGATAACAGAAATGGTTGCTATTAAGAGAAACAAAAGAAACCGGTGATTGCAAATTAAATGGCTGCTAATTACGTCATACTTAGTAAACCAGGCGGACAACGATTCACCGGCCTACATGTGTTGCAGGGCTGAGCAAATAATTATAGCAAAATAATTTAATTATCAGGGTTTTCTGTCAAAACTGAGAAAATATTTGTAGTTCTCCCGCACGAGGGCGGAATAGTTCCAAGTTTTAGCGGGGAAGAGGCGTTAACTGCCATAGACATAATACCCTTGTGGATTTCTTTATTTCTTTCAACCTCGTTTTTTCAGTCCTTTTGATTCATTGTAGGGGCATGCCAATCTCATTATCTACATTTATATTTTGAAATATACATTTCACAGAAGCCAAAGGCCAAACTTAAATAATAAACACTGTCACGCTGGTATGTTGTCTTGTGCTCCCAAACAAAACAGTGAGTGTTATCTATTTAGTATATATTGCCCTCAGACTGTATACAAAGTGAACAGCCTTTTCAGAATATCAGTGCATGCAAGAATCGCATAATTTCCATGCTCTTCTGTTCCCTCACAAAGGACACAGCATGCATCTTTGCTCCTTTCTCTGCAGGTCTAGAGCCAGGGCTGTGCTGGATTGCAGAAGCCATGTGGTTACTCAGCTCACAGATTCAGGCCATTTGTATGCAGGCCAGCACTGCAAGCGCCAGTGGGTCAAGCTAACACAGGTCAGCACATTGAAATCGATCATGGAAATCTACACAAAACCTGCGGTGAACAAGCCAGGCTGGTTCCAGCTCTGGAGCGGAAACAGGGCACAATGAGACAGCCTGGTTCCAGCTCTACAGTGGGAAAGCAGTATTAAGAGACAGAGTGGATCCCGTCCCACAAGGGAAAAACTGTATAATGGGCCAGTGTTGTTCCAGCTCTGCAGGGAAATGAGTATAATGAGGCAGCCCTGGTGTAAAGGGCCATTTAATACAGTCCAAATGGGATGATAGCAGCTAGGTATTCCAATTCTCTCTTCTCGTCCTCCAGAGAGGCGATGGCAGACGCCTTTCCGCGATGGAGCGCAGGATTAAAGAGCAGACGGACCCCCCCCCCCTCCTTTTCTCCATTAATTCCCAGAGGCCTTTCACAGGGGACGAAACAGTGGATCCCATCAGATCAGAGGGGTCTGGGTATGTCTTTGAAGGGTCCATCAGAGGGACGTCTCTCTCAGGTGCGTCTGTCCCATCACAGACATCCCCTGTCCCATCGCTGGGGTGTGGCACCGCAAGGCCTCTTGGACGGGTTGAAAGGACCCAAGGAACAGGGGTCCCAAATCTCCAGACATCAAAGGGGGGTGGGGGGGGGTGAACCTGGGTGCTAGGAGTCGGGTGACCGGAGGGAATTGGACAGAAGGTACCCAGTTTCCCACGGGAGATGGGAGAGAGGTGACGACACGGGCGGGACCAGGCCCAGCAGCCTCCTTCATCCCACCAGTGAACTGTCGTCGCTGCATGATATCGCCCGAAACCCAATCGGAGGTCGGGACCCAGGTGTGCCAGCACAAAGAGCTTCACCTTCGGGCCCGGCATGAAAGAGGAGCTTAATCACTATGGCGACACCATGGCAGACACCCAGCTTCTCCTGTTCTGTGAGAGATCCCCTCTATATGAGAGAGAGGGTTACAGGACATCACTGAGAATTAATGATATGAAACAGCATGGATGGTTCATCTCATTGATAGTACATTATGGCCATCATCAGTAGTGTTAGCAATGCAAAGTTTTATAAAAAGGACACGTACAGAGAAGAGGCATGTATGTGTTGAATCCTCTTACACAGTACATTGTGTATTTTTCAAACACGTGGACAATCCTAGTTTTAAAATAATAGTTTGTGTATAATAACTCACGGTTCAGCTGTACACTTGTGTGGTGCAGGGGTCATATGTGAATACAATAGGCCTGTGTTTCACTGTCCTTTCCAAAGCCAAGAATCATCTTTCAGCCTGTGGGAGACATATTAGCACACCTTCAATCTGTATTTACTGTTTGTTCCCAAAGCGGTTTGATTATAATTATGTGCTAATGAAGCAGAAGCTGATTGTTGCTGTGGGCACACATAAAAGATAATTTGATATTTGAATATGCTAATGGATCCCAGGATCAGACACTCCCCACTTTACTGCACATGCTACTGTATATAGCAGTTTATTTACATTGTATGTTTAATGATTGTCAGGGCAGAACATGAGTTTTTCAAATACAGCCACTGAAAATGAATATATACAAGATAATTGTATCTTGTGTAAAATGAAATGAAGTAGAAATTAACTGGAGAGGGCAGTAAGACTCAACAAAACTGGCTCAAATTATCCCTCCACAAAATTAAAAGGGGGAGAGGGTGTACCAGGAGATCGATCTATAATAATATAGCAGGGGTGCGCAAACCTTTTCAGCGATGACCCAAATACTGTACATCAATCCCTGCTTTTCCCGACCCAAACTGATGTCATTTTCATTAATAGAAGTGAACTGATAATGAATTGCTAAACTGCTGACAATAGCCATGTTTTTAGTACCTACAGTAAAAGCTAAATGAAAGGACAAAGCTACTGAAAATAGCAGCCGGCTAATCACTGAAAGCATAATCAAATTAACCGAATTAAAGGCTTTATCAGTGGAGCATTGCATGTGTAAAGTGCTCAAAGCTGCCAGGAAGAGAACAATAGGATAAAACATTTCTTCTCATTAACCTTACGGTCATCGTCAGCGAGTCTCTGCTTTTACTATTCAGAATGTACACTGAATAGTGCTACCAATGCCCAGCTCTAAAACTTGATTGAGGTGGAAGAACTTGGAAGTGACATAGCATCAGCGAGTCCCTAGTGTGAGATGGCTGCAGCAAAGCATACAATTAGCAAGATAAATCTCTTTCTATAACTAGAAAATGAATCTCACCGTGGAGACAGACATATATACAGTGAATTATGGACACAGGATCACAGCTGTATAATTTTGAGCTTTCTAGGCAACTAGGAATTGATGAGGAGGCCTGAAAATTGCCCTTTGATTTATTCAGGGATTATTTTAAACAGCTTATTTCTGGCATATTTGCAACATACATTACAATTTTAAATAAAAGAAAGGGTTCTGATAAAATTAGTAACATATAAATATCATTTAAGCTTCCTGAATGTCTTGTCTTAATAACTTGAGAAAAAAAAAAACAGAAAGTTGGCAACAATTGTCTTTACGGGGGAAGTGACAACATTTGTCTTTAATGAGGGAAGCCATATGGGGGCGGTTTGGCTGCCAAACATAAAACAAACTGCACTGATAACTGTACACTTATTTATTTTTCTGAGGGGATTACATTAGCCACGTGACATATATTACCGGTACATCAGTACAGATGCCCTTACCCCTGGGGCTTCTGATGTATGACCCATAAATGCTGCTGGGTTTCCTGTCCAGCACCATGTGCAGTGCAAACAGTCCAAAACAATGCTGATTGCCCTTCAAGATTTCAAAACCACACCAAGGCCACAGGTCTGACACCTTAATCACTGTTTACACATTTCTTCCTGAAAATATATGCTATAGTTTTCTGATGTTTACTGGGAAGTAATGAGGACTTACCACTGGAAAACGGCAGTTTTTCCCCAGTTATGCTATAATATGGTGCCTCTTTGTCTGCTCACACTTTGTCTAGAGAGTGCTCTTGTTCACTGCCTTAACATCCCGGACAGGTGTGACACAAATTCACAAACCTTTCTATCATCTTTCTAAACAGATAATGGACAGACACTTACATGTATCTATGTAAAATTCAAATCGGTGGATCAGCATAGCGAATAGATTTACCAGGGCCAGGTTCAGATCTCTGTATGTACCCCTAATCAAGGGACATGAACTATCCAAATAATACTCCGCTTTGGCAACACATGAATTAAAATGAGCTGGTTGTTATGTCACTCATATCTGTCAATCATTTGGTCAGCCAGCAACAGCATGCAGACAGTTCTTCCCAGTACCCACCCCCATGTTTTTTCTAAATTGGGTCACACTTGTCGGTGCTGATAGGTTACCCATGAGGCCTTGCTCCCACGAAAGCCACAATGCATCTTGGGCAAGGATAATCAGGGACACTTTCGGGGCCTGCTGTCACAGCAGCCGCCGTCCTTCTCATGTAAATGAAAGCCGAGAGGTCCCACATTCAAAGCCCCCCATTAAAAATTCATCCCCTTCATCCCAGCTGCTAGAGACCGTGCTCTTAGCAACACAATTGCACATCATCCTTCCTTCCCCGCCCTCTACCGCCCCATCTATCCATCCATCCTTTCCATCCCTTCCATCCATCCGTCCCACCTCCACCTCCGGACGGGGTATTCTGGGCACATTGGGGAGACCCCAGCGTGTTTCGGGGGCCTCCTCGGCCGGGGTTTCTTTTGTGCTGCCTATGAAAGAGGGTGAAAGACAAGGGGGTTGTGTTCGGGGACGGGGAGGGCTTGTCGGTTTTGCGGCACTTGCCTCCTGGGGAAGGGGGGGTGGGGGCGGGGGGCGGAGGGCAGGTTTGGCAGGGTGCCCGGCTGTGGCACCGCGTACGAACGTCGGAACACAGCGGCGCTTGTGTTGGGCCCCCTCGCTTTTGGGACGGTCGCCGAAGCGCATCAGCACCAGAGGAGCTCTGGGCTTCAGACTGCCGCTGAAACTGCCGCTGCCGCCGTCACTGGAGAACGCTCCTCTGCTTCCATCAGGATCCAGGAAGTGTGCAAAGAAACAAGCTTCACTCATCGGGCTGGCATGGCTTAGATTTGATGAATCAGGTAAGATATTCATTGAGTTGAATAGAAAGAGAGAGACAGAGGCAAGTGCAAGTGCAAGGCTGAGAGAATTGCAGTTGTTTTCATCAGAGGATACTCGGAAGTTAGCTGCATTCTGTCCAGTTCTATTACAGAAATCAACCCAAAGAATCCTTTACTACAAACTAGAAAACCATACCCCAGGGAAGAAAAGTCACACTTGCCATTGTTTAACTTTAAATGAGGAACTTAATTTTGTAATCTTGTCTTTTTCTCATAACCCATAGGGGTTTTGATGCTGTTTAAATGTTGACAGCTTAGACACTGACTGAATCTGTTTTAATTACCATTCAAAGGGATTTTCTGATGGCACCTTTCATTCAACTCTAAGCAGTAAAAAGAGAGAGAAGGGGATTATTTTCTTTTGAGACAAGGCATGGCATTTGGTAAGCAAGATATAGCACTGATAAAATGTAAAATCTGCTCTGAAGCAGTCACAATTTAGGCTTAATGCCTGTCGAAGGAAAGGATGAGTATTCATTAAAAAAGAGGAGAACATAAATAATTTAAAATGCTGCAGTTTCTAAGTCAGAGGATTAGATGATGTGGTCACCCTCGATGAGTTCAGATGAGATGGGGGCCAATTCCTGCTCTCTTTCGCTAAAACTGAATAAAAGCCGCTGATAATGACACTGTGATTTCTCTCCCGTGTTGCGTTGGGTCACCAGGCATCCAGGCATCACCATTTCCCTTGAAAACAATAAATGTATAAACTGGCTTAAAATGTGCCCCTCCACAAGCCGGGACATTTTTTCTGCATGTATTAGCTGATTGCTAATACATGCAGAACTGAATGATTTTAAGATTAAGGGGATCTTGTGGGATTATTTGGGATGAGATGGGGTGAGGGAAATGGGGGAAGGGGGGGGGGGGCAGGCAGTAAGGGTTTTAGGGTGGGATTATAAATAGGCCAAACTGGCTATGCAAGTTTGGAATTGAAGCATCAATTCACAGATTAGAGGCGACTCAGGGGGATACATTACTTTATATACTGCAATAAGATCTCAATTGCTCCTGAAATAAGTCATCTTTCCAGTGAGGAGAGCTCTCGAGTGACTGTGCATTTTGCCACCAGGGAAATGGATAGGCAACTCTGGCCCCCCAGGGATTGTGATAGCTCTGACTGCATTGCACACAAGATCTGAATCATTTAATTGAAGTAATTATTTGGAAAGTTAGTCACACCGCCATTCCTTCTGAACTGAAATTAGTTGCTTCTTTAAAGATAAAAACAATATCATTATGAATTTGGGGAGGGGGGAGAGGGGATCGTTTCCTTTTTTCCATTCCTTTTAAGGTCATGACCTGGATACTGGGGGAAAAAATGTGAGCATGAGAGTCACGTACAGTTTTTATTAAAATGTAGTTCTAATAATGTTTAAAGTAATGTGCAGAATCATATTTTCAACTGACCTGAATTTAAGAAATAAGTATGAACGCCAATTAGGCGGTAATTTTGTGCTATTAAAGGCCCAATAACAGTAGCAATGTTCTTCTGTCCTTGATGCAGTCACTTTGCTTTATCTCTAAGCAGGGGTAGAGGAAACAGGAGATTTAGGGCCGTCAGAACAAAGACACGATTGGGAATACCGTATTTAGTTTAGATCCATGTTTTTGTTGCACGTGCCTCTTAGAGTCCCAGTTGGTATACGTGAAGAGTTCTGCGGAGCTTGAATTTGTTTAGGCTCCTAATGTTAAGCGGAACATTTCTCAATCCTCACCGGGACCGTAAACGACACTCGTAATTATGGTGCATTCCTACGTGTCGCTGCACGATGGGCGATGGTCAGAACCATTTCCTGTTCCCGAGAGTAAATGAGGCACAGTGTTTAGAAATGCAGGAAGGGTCTATTATCAGTCTGGAAGAGATAGCGTCCGTCTCACTTGTATTATCTTCTCTGTCACAGAAAAATGGCGGGAGGGAACGATATGTTGTTATGCCAAAGAAAAAAAAAACATTGTTATTTTTTATGGGTTATGTGGAAGTACAATACAAAGCATCCCTATCTTCTGAAAATAATTTATTTCAGCCTTGGGTGTATTAGATATGCCGCTACATAGATTATTTATTTATTTTGAAGGGGGCAGAGAGCAACTTTCATCTGCACAAGATAATTATAATAATAATTATACAATAAAAAGTAGAAATGCAGGACACAGTACGTATTTTGCTTTTGTATTAAATTTCACCCTTTGCCTGACTTTTGGGATTCCTCCCTTAAAATGTAATGTTTAGATTATTGGTCTCTTTACTGACACACATAATTTCACAATAAGGTTATGTTATGTACTAAGTCATGATAAAGTTGTCTTTGTCAGAATGTTAGATCATGTGTCTCTCATGGTGCCATCCACGTGCTCTGTTCATTTAGACATCCATCCTTACACAAAGAGTACTCCACACTCTGCTCGTGTGCTACTGATTGAATCTTCAGTTGTGCATTCAGAGCTTTAACACTTCAACTGGTTTTCCAAATGTATGTATTCCTGTGATCTGTATGGCATTGTCTGTGCTGTTGGCGTAATACTTTAAAGGCGTTTTTAAGAATTTGTTGACCACCAAGGTAATCCCATTCTTCAATAGCTATGCACTTACTTTGCCTAAATGCCTTACTCATATTGAGGTCAAATATACATTTAGTAATTTAGCAGGCACACAGTAATTATGCTTACTAAACTTATGCATAAGAAAATACTAAAAAAGTTATATGAAGAGCAGAGACAGCCTAATGATATCATAAGTCATAAGTAGAAGTCATTACATGAGCCTACAACTTAAGTAGGTGCATGAGGATGTTAGTGACATCCTGCTTTAAGCAACTAATGAATATGGGGGAATAGTGCTAAAGTACTGGTAGTGGGCCAATCAAGCCTGAAGTGTAAACACAGCTGTAGAGTGTGATTTCCTTCCATTGTTGTTAAGCCTATGGCATGCAAATCATTTTTACACATTGTAGCAAATGTTGAGGGTGATTGACTCTATGACTCAGTGTCATGTAGCATATTGTGGATAAACAGCTGAATAGACTGATGTGCCACAGAGCAGAATGCTTCTGTTTCTCAAGAAGAACTTCTCATGTAGACATGTCAATATTAGGCACCAGGCCATCATTTTAGACTAGAGGTAGGGAACCACAGTTTTAAACAGGACTTGGGATTACAGTGGAATGTTATCATCTATCTATAAACATAGCAAAGACAGGGGCATGAAAAGCAGTCCAGGGAGACTCTTTGGTGAGCCTTAAAATAATCTGAAGGGGAAGCTTTCAATCTGTGGTGGGCAATGCACAGTGACTTGGCTGTCTTAGCTGTTGTGGTGAGCTCATTGTTCCACTGGGGGGCCTGAGTGGGACCCATTTATGGAAGCTTGGAGTTAACAGTAGTTTTCAGTTCTGCAAAAAAATATTTCCCCCCTTCGTGGTTCACTGTATTAATGCATATTTGTCACACTGAATGGTTTCAATCAGTTGAATCTAATCATCAATTAAATTTTATTAATAGGTTGATTGAATAACTGAGGGGGCAATTACTTTTTCAAATGGGTGTTTGATAACCATTTTCATTAAATAAATAAAATAATAACAATTTATAATTATAAGATAATTATATAATTGTTTTAATGTGTTTGTGTTTACTTGTGTTCCCTTTGTATAACATTACGTTTTGTCTAAAAATCTGAAACCACTCAGTGTGACAAATATGTAATAATAGAGGGAATCAGGAAGTGGGCAAATACTTTTCCACAGCACCGTACAGTATATTCACCTAGGCTATACATTGCTTGCCTGCTGCATATGTGTAGAATGCTGAACATGTTCACTTGCATTGCAGAAATCTTCCCAGTTTAGGATCCTTGATTCCAAACTAGGACACTGCCCCACAAAGGAAGAGGTCAAGAATGAGAATTGAAATGTTCTTCAAAATCTCACCATTATTCATTCTCAAGCATGATGTAATTTTGACTTTGTCTCATGATCTGTGTGAGTTTTGATATTGTCTGTACATGGAATTCTGGAGTTCATTTCATTTCTCATTCTAATTCACTGGGATTCCCTGAAGGCAACTCCCTGCCTGACCCTAGCCCTTGTATGACCCTGTTTTCACACATCATATGTTTTATTTAGTGGACAAGATGAAACACTAGTGACTAAATTTCCCTTAATATGATTTCCAAGAACAAAGTGCCAGAAAATACATCACATTTAAAATGGTCAGAAATTCTCACAATGAGTTAAACGCAATAGTTGCAAGGGATTATAAGCAACAATCTAAATGTGCTTTACAGCCTTGTTAAGCCAATTTCTTGTTGATTTTGACATACTTTTTTTCTCTAGCAGACCCCTCATGGGGAGGGCTCACGACCCCCAGGTCAGAAGCTGCTGCCCCCAATGACTCTGAAGAGTAATCATGAGCTCTGTGCTGTACACCATTAAAACACGGGGTGCCAAGGAGCTTTCCACAAGTGTACGGTGAAAAAATGGCGCAGTTACGTCAGGATTACCCGTTTTAGCACTCCCGTTGTGGCCATCAGCTGGCAGTCGTAGCCCTGAGGCTACATTCTGATAGGTCACAAACGTACTGCACGTGGAAGACTCTGTGGTGTTCTCTCCATTAAGTGTGGTTTCGGGGCAAATAATGGGAGACTGAAGTCATACATAGACTGTGAGAGGATCTCTGTGTTGACGTATTAGGTTGTGTGAAAGCACATAGCTGGTTATGGTATGAAGTAGTTTTTGATAAATGCATACTTGAGGGCAGCTGGTTCCTTGCTATGTTAAATGAACGGTATGAATTTAAATGTCTGATGACAGCTAGATTTAATGGCAAGCATTCCAGAATGAAAAACTATCTAAAAACCAATTTCTTATAGAGTGCCACAAGGTTTCTTCAGAAAAAAACTATCAGTAATACACTTTATGATTATCTTTTAACATGTATATATATATATATATATATATATATATATATATAGTAAAATGAGTTTTAAAAAACTGATGTTTCTTGACAAGCAAGATACCTTTTACGCACAACCATCTCAGTAAAAAATTAACTAAGGAATTGTTCACAGTAAAAAAAAAAAAAATCACTGACATGCCAAATCCAGCACAATACACGATACCATATTTGCTGTTGTTTCAAACACAGTGGGACAGGCTATATAAGATGCAACATCTACATCAACATCTGAAATTTATTTTATTATAATGTAAACAAATGTTAATAAAGCAAAACAGAAAATATATTGAATTGAATCTGATGTTATCCTTTCCAGTAGTACTGCAAGATTCAGATGATTGACCAGTTGCAGGATTGAATGACCTTCAGTATAGGCTAATACAAACCGACAACTCAACCGGGAGATGAATTACTCTTAATGAATTACTCTTAGATTGATTAGTCAGTGTTTAGAAAACAGGTCGTACACAGCAGCCAAAGCCAATAAATTAAAATACATTTTTTCAAATTGCATTGTGCAATTTGTGCAAGTAAATAAATAAATAAAAAACCCACAATTCTTAGGTTTATTTTCTTTATTTTGTTTGATTTGTTAAATATGAAATACCATAGGCATGATTTCATTGGTTGATTTATAGATTGCTGCAGAAAACTTATTCCATTATTGCAAATATTGCCATGCCATATTTGTATTGACATATTAGTACAATGTATAGCATGTCCAGTTGATTTGCCACAGGGTCATATCAGCTTTTTCATGACCGTCTGCCTTGAAAAATGGCAAGAACTGGACTCAATCACACGCTAAGATCTCTTACCCCAGTTAAAAAGAATTTGAGGATCTGCTGGGTGGCTCAAGCTTTTAAGGTTCTGTTCTAATGCATGGATGGGCTCCGCATGCTGGTTTTCAAAGCCAGAGTGTGCCAGTGCCAATGGTGGCTGGCAGCCTCACAGGGTGATACAGAACGGAATGGTTGGCTGGGATAACAGCGTCTCATTACTCACTAGTGACCCCCATTGGTTGAACCTAAAAGCTTTCATTTGGGAAAAGCTAAAAAAATATATACACTGAGTAAACACAAAAACATTTAACTTCTTATTTCATTTATTTAATGAAAAATGTATCAAATTTAAGAAATGTGTTTTGTGTTTACTCAGCTTCCCTGTGTCTAATATTACATTTTGAATTACAAACTGAAGTGCAAATTTTAGGTTTATTCAATGAAACTCTCTTTTCAGTGCTATGCTCTCACAGGAGGTTGTAGTAATGTATACACTTGGTGACTTCTATGTCACTAAGTAAGTTTGTATGTGATGTGTCTCCATCACTTCATGACTCTTAATGGAATTTTTTGCAACAGTAATATATGTTCTACCACTGTTCTGCGAATGTTTTCATCTTAACAGAATCTCAAAACAAACTCTTCCCCAGCATTCACGAAGCATTTTACGTTGCCTGGGTTGCAGTAGTTCTGAAATGCAGGGCATTGTGTACTTTTCTCTGGATTTCTCTGAAGTTTATGTTCCACGAGAGACGCAGAGGTTTAGTGTTTGCTCCTGGCCCAGAGACAAAGCTGGATTCCATCTGTGCCATCCAAACATGACCGTGGTACAGGTCGGACAGGTCTCAGCTCTGGGGTCGCGACCCTATTTGGGACCCCTACCCAAAGCCCCATAGAAAATTGCCCCACGGCAGCATCATCATCATTACAACAATATCATATTTTTCCAAAGCAATTAACATTTTGCTAGATAATTCACTCTGCTTGTCAGAAATAGTCAGTGAAATATTCTAGATTTGAGGCTTTTATGTTCCTCTGCTTTTTGCAAATGTCAGGAACATCTTTGAATGTGCTACGGTTTTAATGGCAAATGGTTTGCTAATTAAGGTCTGTCTCATATTAGTTGTGAGCTCTCTCAGTCTCAGGACCACTGCAAAGGAATGAAACTTTCGAGGCATGTGTATCTTTTTGGGTAAAAAACGAAATAATACACTTCCCATGAAGAGAAATAGGCTAAGACACCCCAAATTTAAACTCCCATAGTACTTAAGGTAATGTCTATGCTCCTAATACAAAACTATCTCCAGTTCACTTTAATTCAGTTGCCATTTAAAGCATGTGTTATGATTTTTTCCTATTCATGTAGCTGGCTTGACCTTTGCTTAAAAGCCCCTTTCTTTCCCTTTAAATGCATAGCAGAGTGGCTGCAAAATATTAGCACAGAGGTCAGGGAACCAACATTCCAACTGTAATGACTTAAGAATGTCACAAAAAAGCCCCCGTTTTAAAGGGAACCTATGGCGGTTATTTGAAACATGCTCCATACTTAACCTTTCAATTATCATTCATCACATATATGTAGATTTTCAAAATAATTATGCTTCTTATGGAAAAAGGCCGTCACTAAATGCTTGCTATAGCTAGCAAAACACTTCCCCTGGGTTTCATTCTCTCATAAAACCACCCTGTGGATGTGTGAAGCTGCTGACAAAATGCTCTCCAGTGCTGCTCCATGAAAGAGCATGAGAGTTTGGCCCTCTGGCTTTCTGGAAGAGCAAGACATAATTAACTTTATGTTCACAGTCTCCTCTCAAATACAGCCCTTTCAAGCCTGTTCCCCTTGTCACTGTTTGTTTTCGCGTATTCAGCGGAAAGTGGAGCGGACGTGGAGGGCACCACGTAAACATCATGATTCATTAGTCTGAATCCGCACTGGCCTGGCGAACAGGGGTGCTTTCGGATCCATCAGAGTCCTCGCATTGTTTGAAGTTGGGGGGCACCGATTTCCAAAGAATTGTAGACAATCTGGCGTGTAGAAGGCTATGTTTCCTCTTCTTGTCCCAGTTTGAAATGCCATTTCCCTCCCCTCCCCAGTTCTCATTTCCTCCATCTTCCCCAGGGCATCGACCCCTGGCTTTAAACAGTTTGAGCTCTTGTCTCAAGGGGAGGGTTTGTGGAGCGGCGGGCCAAACCATATATTAGGTGGATTATTGCCTTGTCACAGGGCTTCAGGCAGAACAGGAGTTAAATGATGAACAAAATTCCTAAAAAAGTTGGATCCAACTGATTTTAGGGGCGTCTTCCAGAGGACTAATCTGTTGTTGTCTGTCCATGAGACTGAATTGATTATTCTGTCAGTTATGTCTTTCTTTAAAACACTAAATATTATGTAAAATAGCATTCTGTAATGTTTGTATCTTTACATTTATGGAGGAAATATAAATAATACTAGTTGTATTACATAGAGTAATTGCTGCTGAGGTACTTTGTGTTTTTGATAACAAAACAAATCACTTTCAATATCATTCAATAAATAGACTGTCTTTGATTAAATTGTAAATTTGTGTCATTTGTGAGCATAAAATGCCATTCAGTCCTTTAATGATTGAAAAGCATTTTGTTTTAATATGTAAAAAAATTTATTCAGTTTAATCCAGTATATTTTTATTTTAGCCACTTTAAACACAAGCCACATCATAGAGATGATAATCCCCCTGTTGCTTTGATAACATTCATCATATCAGCAGATGTAATCTCAAGGCAATTTTTGTATGTATGCCAAAAGTCATATACAGTCCCTAAATTTGTCATAAATACAGTATGACTGTCCTTTCTCTTTCCTCCTCCTCTATAAAACAAAATGTTGATTTGCAAGCTTAATAGTGAGTCTAATGT
Source organism: Anguilla rostrata (assembly GCF_018555375.3). Lineage (NCBI taxonomy): Eukaryota > Metazoa > Chordata > Actinopteri > Anguilliformes > Anguillidae > Anguilla > Anguilla rostrata. The sequence goes on from NC_057947.1 coordinate 20,857,101, forward strand.
TGGAGCTTGCAGGATGCAGGATGCATCAAGTTATCTCAGTGCAGTTGACCCACAGGAGCAGCCTCATGGAGAACAACCCAGACATCCATCTTAATTAAGGGGCGTACAAATATCCTGTGGAGGTTGCCCCTGTGAAAAAAAGGTTTTCTGGTTGTGCAGGGTCGGCAGACTTTCCTGCATGTTTTGGCTTGTGTGTGACCACATCGCTGGAAACTTGCAATTTGGAAAGAAAAACATTTTTCTTTTTCTTTCCCACTGCACACAACACACAATCAATGGTATTACTTTGGCTCACACTGTGCCATTCAAAGGAATGAATTTCTAAAATTAATCCAAAAGTGCAAAGACATTTATTGGCTGTGAAATGCATTTTGGTGATTCATTGTATCTCAGTTTGTGGAGACAGCCAAATGCATCAAGAACAAAGCCATAGGGTGGGAGTGCATATAAGAGGAATTTGAAAGGGAACCAGATTCACTTTGCTTTCCATTTTAATATAACATCCTGAAATGTGTCAACTGCAGAATAAAATGTTGTTGAGCCCATTAAAATGTTAATTCAAATAATGTCAAATAATTTCTGAACACATTAAAAGAAAGGCAACACATGTGACTCACAGTACAACAGAACAACATCTCTGTAAAGTGCAGCTTTTTGAGTTTAATGTGAAAAAATTGAACGACTACATTTCTCTTGGAATTCTGCTTTATTTTTTCTTTTTAAATTTCAGAATAAATACTCAGCAACTGAACTCCAGAGGTAGAGACAGACTAATACATCTTCATGGGATTGACTTACAAATGCATGGAATGTCCAAACTATCCCATATCCCATCGTTTTGCCCAAAGCAGTTTCCAACAGGTGTCCTTTTATCTTGTTTGAAACGGCATTTAAGCTGAAAATGGCCACTGCTTTTACATTGGTCAGCAAGCATCTGCTGAGGTCTCATGCTGACTAATCAGCAAACTAATCCGCCCTCACATTAAAGATACAGCTTGATAGACTTCCACATCAGCACTTACTGTTATGCAAAAATGGATGAGATAAACTAAGGATTATGATTGAAAAACGAATCCTGTTATTTGGGGGTGCAGACAGTACCTTACTCAGGGGCTCAAAGACGTCCCACTTGGGAGTTCTGCACCCATTTGAGTCTGACCCCCAGAGAGCAGTGCTCTACCAAATAGTAGGCTATTTGGAGTGCTTGACTCCAGAAGTATGGGCATTTCATGTACTTGTCTGCATGTGCTTCAGTCATTTGACCCAGTAACATACTAAGGGATACCTCTGCATTAGCTGTTAATTTTTTGTGCAAAGGGTGTAGGCCTAAATAAATATTCTCTTTCAGTTTACCTAAGGAATGTAGGCTAATTGGTGTAAGCAATTTAGTTTGAAGTGCCCGTGAACGGGTTCATGGTAAACAGGCAATATTTTCTTCCTCACCGCATTCCGAAACAATACCTCAACTAAAAAGAGGTGACTTTGCTAACTTGTTTCTCTCACCAGTGTATCTTTATTGGCCTTTGTTGCTGTGAGGTTTGGGGGTAGGGAGCACGAACGCGTTCCTCGGTTTAGGAATGCGATGCTGAAAAGAACGACTCAGTGGAAGCCCCCAGAAAAGCTGGCTAATGGTATTCAGTCACTTTACTGAGGAAGTTGGCTGGCAACGAGACTGCGAGTCACATGTCTCCCTTTAAAAAATGTTTTCATTCTGCAGAGCCGCTGGGGCAGAGCCGAGTCGAGACACTTGAGGAATGTTTAGTGCTGCAGTGGGGCGGCACACAGCAAGACGACCCCCGCGCACTCACGCACACACATACACATAATCCGCCTCAACTTCAAATTAATTAAAAACGACATGAATTGTCGTTAGAGCAGATGACACTATTTAAAATTTACTTGGAGAAGAAGCGGTGACGTGTAGGGGAGTGTTATATGAGCATGCAACCGAGCAAGCTGTGTGTGTGCGAGAGCGAGGCGGGGGTAATGCCGGAAGGCGGTCTCGGGACTCTGACAGCTAGTTAATAAACACCCGGCCGTCAACAGCTGCTCATGATGTAATGTGGAACTTCTTCCCCCTCCTTCTCCTCCACCCATTCTCCCCCGTATTTACAAGTAGCAGGGTGTTGCAGAGGACCAGTCTGGCAGCTCGGAGTGAGAAAAAGCCGAGTGGCTTTACAGCTCGGTGGGAATTTACGACGGCATGTTTTCAGCTGCCTTCAAAGGAAACAGAGTTACACTATCTCCCAGCAAGAAATACAAATCACATACTTCGAACGTCTTCGCATCAGCAGACCTGTTGCAGGGTTCTCTTCCGAGGACTTGGTAACCAGAAAGTAGGTTTTTGGCAACTTGATTATAGCTCTAACGAGACAAATGATAGAACGTATGCATTTAGCTAGTTGTTTTCTCTCAGAAATGCATGCAGTGACTTGTGTGGACTGAAGGTATCTCACCGGTTTCGAAATAGCAACGGCGTTTTGGGTAAATTATCAGTTGTCGCTCATAACTCGTGCAATTATTTCTTGTCATTATCTCAAATGTGTAGTTTAGCGCACGCGAACGTTAGAAATGCGTGGAACGTTTCTGATTACATGTAAAGCACATGCGAATAATGCGAAGCATTTGGACAGAAGTTGCTAAACTGTCGGCCCTGCGTGACAGTGCCCTAGATATGTACAGTGTGCTGAAAATTACGTTTCCATAACTAGCTGCCATGATGTGCTCATGTGAAATGCAATCTGCTGACTTAAGTGTGCCGTGGTATGTAGGTCTTCAGCGCAGGAAACCCATTTGATCCGGGCCAGGATGCAGCATGGGTTCTTTGGGGCGGGACGGTTGCAGGAATTTTTTAAAAAACCCACTTATGATTCCCATTAGAGCTAGCCTACATGACGTTATGGCAAGTGGTGACAAACTGTTGTTGAACTATCGCCCGACAAAAAATAATGGGTGCACAAACAAACAAACATTAAACATCCTGGTCAGGGCTGGAGGCTATCCCATCATTAATTGGGCGAGAGACAGAAATACACCCTGGATAGGTTGCCAGTCTATTGCAGAAATATTAAACAAACAAATAAACAAACAAACTATTGAGAGTTGTAAAATTCTGAGTACAGGCAGGTATACCACAGAAAGTGAGAGACCTGCTAAAAGTCACCCATGCATTTCAAGACAAGGCTGGTTTCACAGACACAGACTAAGTTTAGTCCTAGATTAAAGTGAGTTTTGTATGGATAATCTCTATTAAAAAATGAATTTAGTTTACGACTATGGTTAATCCATGTCTGTGAAACTGGCCCATACAAAATGAGAGCTATTCATAATTATCACAAATGTAACATTGTGAGTGGAGATTTTACATCGCATTGGGGCGGTTCAATTTAAAAATTATAACCCAGGGGAAGCACTTCCTTTGGTGTTGCCTGTACCAATTCACCAGAGCAAGTGTATCCAAAAGTATTGGGAGATAATTTTGCTGAGTGCTTGGGGGGCTTACTAGGCCCTTAAAAATCAAACCAGAAACTTTGCTGACTACCATGTGCAGGGTGTCACTCAGTGCCCAGCAGAGGCCAAAGTTTACAGGGCATCTATTTTTGAGTGGCATACCCAGTCATTTTAACTTCACCATGCAAATGTTATCTTTCTCCGGGTAAATGATACTCTGTGAATGAGTGTGTGTGTGTTTAAAATTTTGGAATACTGTGGTGTTTTGATAGATGGCATGTATACCTTTCTCGTCTTTTGTGCACTATGCTCTTTGATCAGTGTTGATGGCTACCCTGCTGTGGTGAACCTGCCATGGGATTGGATGCACACAGAGAAAATTGTGCGGTTGTGTAGAAAAAGTTGAAATTTTTCACCATGCGCTGGAGTGGCCTTTTGACACGCCCCCTTGTGATGCTCTTTGCTGTATGCCGCCAGATTGCCTTTGCTGAAGTCCATTATTTCTGCTACTGTTCCCTGCATGTGAACGTCTCTTGTCTGTGAGTGCCCTAAGCTTTATTGACACTACTTCCCCAACTGTCTCCTCTGCTAGCGGCCTTCACTGATATGTCAACACCTGACTCTGCAGACCATTTGAGAGTGTAGACGAGGGGGCGAGGGAGAAGTCTGGGCCAAAGCTTAAGGGCTATGGACTTGGTGGGTCCTTGCTACTCCAATTGAACACTTGCTTGTTGAACAAGCTTTTAGGATCAAAATGTGGATCAAATCTTTACACAAGAAAATCTCCTGGAGAGAAGTCATTAAGTCATTTTGGACTACAAAGACTTTTCAGTAACAGCAATTTACAGTTGGTCTCCAATTGCCTAAATAAGCCCTCTGCTCATAAAAAACATGATTATTGATGCCCCCATGTGCTGAGAATATTGTTCGGTACTGTCAACATGAACAAAGAGAGACCTAAGATTCTATTCTTAGAAAATTCAGTGCCAGAAAATTGGTATGACACTTACTACACTGTATATATCTGCACCGTTTTATAAGGGCTTTGCAAAGAATGATGGATTCTCTTTTCAAAACAAAACACAAGTTCTCCATAATAATGTATTCTCCAGTAAGTGTTATTTTTGCTCTTTAGACATGCCCAGATAACAGCTTGCTGTCCCTGCCAGAAATATTTAATCGGAGTCTCTGCTTTGGCAAGCTTGCAGGTCTTTGTTCCATTCTGTCATTGCAGGTCTTTATTCACTGCTACAGACTGAATGTGTTTAATTCCAAACCTGCTCCATTAAGTGAAGGTAACATCTGCTTTTTTTACAGTTGCCATTGCGATTGTTGTTTTATGTTGCGTGTGCAAAGGGTGAAGCAAGAAATTCCAAGTCATTAGCAAACCGTCCAAGTCAGGCTTTGACAGAAGTCACACCAGCAGTCATTGTTCAGTGAGAAAGTACAGAGGGTCAAGGATTTAATAAGAAATGGTCACCCTAACAGTCGAGATAAGGCAACATTAGAACGTAGCACTTATCTGCAAGTCCATCTCATTGAAGCTCGTTACAGTCGCACGCTATCAATACATACTGCACATTCATCAGCAGTATCATACAGCAGGACCTTTCAGCAGTGTCCTGGAAGCCTGTTCACACTCTGAGATAATTAACAGGGTGTGGGGGGAGTGGGGGTTTGTCTGCCAATTGAATGTTTAGCAGTTGCTTGAGCACAGGTTCCGTGCAACACCATACGTGCAGCTTTGCATATGGGTACTTCAAACATACGAAACATGCATGCACTTTGTTAATCAGTGCTTGTTTATACTGCACACATATGGACTTTAATTTTGCTTTGTTAATATAGTGTAAGAAGTATCTGGCCCTGATGTCATTGCCCCCTCCCCCACTCCTAGGAAAAGTGGTCAAGCCCTTTGGTAAGCATTGCAGAATTTATAATATGTGATTTATAGATATTCTGCCATATTAATTAGCACAGCGCTCCCTCCCTGCCCCCTCCCCTGCCTTTAATTTCCTCTCGCTGCAGCCCTGGCGTCTCTGCGTTTTCCTGTTTGGCTCCTCCCCCTCGTTCGTCGCTCGGCTCTCCCTCCCTCCGCCGTTCAGAAAGAATGGCGCCTGTTTGTTTTTCCAGGTCCCGGCTCGGCCCCGCCAGTGTGTGCACACAGTGCGTTGTGCACCCCAACAGAGGCTTGTCACTTGCTCGCCTTTCATTGGTCGCCGTGTCGTCCAGAGCGCACCCTTTGTCTAACCCGCGATCGAGTGAAAGGCGACTTTGCGAGACCCAGTAGGCACAAAGCCCTCGCAGCCTAATAAATGTGGTTTTAGCTTACGGAAAACAGTGCAGCCCTTTGTCAGATAAAACCGTATTGTTTGTTATAAAAAATTCAAAGCAAAACTTTTATTTAGCAACATTTTATTTTACTCTGTTTTTGAGAGTAGTTTGGAATGACCAGTTGTAATTATGGGCCAGTCTGAATGCTACATTTTCACAGGGTCTGCTGAGACACGCTTACCTGTTGTTGCTTGTGCCACTGGCTCAGATGACCCATACGCACCTGGTTTCCCAGACGGGTAGCTATTGGCTAATGGGGCAGGGCATATCCTATTAGCTGAAATATGGCCAGGTCATGTGTTGACATGGCCAGTTTTGTGTTGCCTGGAAACAGTTTGTGTTTAGGCCAAGACATTTCATTGTGAATCCCTTCCTACAATGCTTTTTTAAAAAATGGCTGTGTAGTATAATCGGTAAGGAACTGGTCTTGTGACCTGAACTTCCTGAAGGTCACAGGTTTGATTTCCAGCTAGGAGCCGTTGTACCCTTGAGCAAAGTATTTAACCTGCATTGCTTCAGTATATATCCGGCTGTATAAATGGATGCAATGTAAATGCTATGTAAGAGTTGTGTAATTTGCTCTGGATAAGAGCGTCTGCTAACCTGCAACTTCTGAGTCACAAGCCCAGCTGCTATAGTATTCTGCAGGTGCATCTGCATAAATGGAGAAGATGCACATCATCCTGGCTCCAAGTGCCTGGTTGACAGTAAATTAATGTAAAGGAATTTGAGGGTAAGGGGACAGTGCGGGGTGGGGAGGGTTTAGTTTGAGGTGGGGATGGGTTAGTGTAGTGTGTGGGTGTGTTAGTGCAGGGTGGGGAGGGGTTAGTGCAGGGTGTGGGTGGGGTTAGTTCAGGGTGGGGAGGGGTTAGTGCAGGGTGTGGGTGTGGGTGTGGTTAGTGCTGGGTGTGGGTAGGTTAGTGTGGGGTGTGGGTTGGGAAACTCTTGTGCCTCGTCATTGTTGTGCTCACAGACAGCGTATCTGGGGACAGGGTCCTACTGGGCCTGAAAGGTCAGCCCGCATTCCACACCCCCCGGGGCGATCCGGACGACTCATTCACAAAAAACAGGCCTACATCAATACCCCCCCACATCCATTCCAGAACACTCCTAGCATGTAGCCCCTGGGGCTTTAGTGCTTTTTCCCGTTTTTTGGGTCCTGTCGATCCGGTTGCGTTTGGGAGCTGCATTGGATCAGGCAGGTTTTTAATGGAGAGCTCTCCTGTGAACTTTTGAACTCTCTGAGTCATATTGTGGCCTTGCTGTGAGCACAGGGTTAGCCTTTCAGCCCAATGAAAAGGAACAGTGTGAAAGGCATTAAGGATGGTAAGCCAAGGTGCTGCAATAAGGGCTTAAACCCTTGCTTTATTTTCCAGAAACACACATGCAGGGAGGATATAATGTGAATTGTATTACTATATTCAGTAGGCTTATTTCTTCACGGAAAAGGCACCACTTGTAATGTGGCTCATAGTGTGGAAATGGTGTCTTTTACTTGTAATGTGGCTCATAGTGTGGAAACTGTGTGGTCATGTGGAAGTGTCTTACTTGTATGTGGCCTATGGGAAAGGTCTTTACTGTTGTGGCTCATAGCGTGGAATGGTTTACTGTAATGGTATAGTGTAATGTTTTTAATTCTTGTTGTTTACTGTAGCGTGGCTCATGGTGCTTCTGTGTAGGAGCAGATTTTGAGTGGGTAACTCCACTACTATGCTCTGCTTGGATTCACAGATTACTCAAGCGCTGTGTCTGTTTGTCAAAAGACCTAATTAAACTAGAGAAACATCAGCGCCCTTAAATTCCCCATGTTTATACCGAGTCTGCTGCCTTTTCTCCAGAGCTTCCTAAAATTCTCTTTGCCAGGATCGCTGTAAGAAGTAACATTTTATTGATTTGATTAATTCAGCTGGCAGTTGAATGCCACCTGGAACAGCAGGGGGTTCACCCACCCAACCGCTGGCTCTGATTAAACTATTTACGCTTGTGTTTGAAAGAAAACCAGAAGCTTCTCCATCTCCAGTGGAGACCACTGTTCTGCGGTTATATTTGTACAGTCAAGATCAATAAAGCTTAGAGTTAAGGAACTGGAAATCACATGGTTAACGGCTGCTTGTAAATACTGTTACCAGACCAAAGGTACGCCGGAAAATGAAAATAAAAGCGAGTAGGTGAATTTCTTTATGCACACCAAGGGCAGGGCAGCAGTCAGCTGTGGCGGTTGGATTGTTGAACTGTGGACCGGAGGGTCACGGTTTCCAGTAGTTTTCGGGTGTGGCATTGTGCTGGTGCCTAACCTCAGGTGCCCCACAAATAAATCTTTCTTTTGAGGAGCAAAAGATTTTATTGATTGACAGAAGGAACATAGCCCATACCTTGGGTTGTCATGAGAGTAAATAGCATAGCTGTGTACTCTGTAACATGCACAAGTTTGAACAGTTTGTTTCAGGCAGGTTGAGAGCAAAGGGCCAAATCATTGATATGCATCCATGTGTCATCAAGGAGCAACAAAGCAACTTTGAAGTTTGCCGGCCGCGCTGAGTGGAGAGGCTCAGGAAGCTGCTTAGAGAAGTGATACCCTCTCTTTGCTTCTCTCTCTTTATCCTCTCCTCTCCTCTCCTCTCCTCTCCTCTCCAGCTGTGCTCCCCAAACCCCCTGTGCTGCGGTCCCTCTCTCTGACCCTGGTGAGAGTTTGTCGTGTATGTCCAGAGCAGCTGACAGGCCTCACCTCTTCTCAGGTGTCTAATCAGCGGCTGCACAAAAGAGGGCTCGCAGATGTCATAATTGTCCGTACCTTTTAATCGCCATCGAGGCTCGCGGGTCACAGGCAGGCCGGCCAGGGTGTCGCCGCATGTCTCCACGGTGAATGGGGCGGCGGTTTTACACATTTGTAATTGGGGTTTCCTGTAAATGCCTCAGTCAGAAACAGTGTGTTTGAGGGGCCTCGCGAGGTGATTGACAATGAGAGAAAGGAGTGTCTGGGACAAAGTGAAAGCGAGAAGAAATTAACTTCTTTTGACTCATTCTGCGCAGACCATGTGTGTAGGCCTCTGACTTCACGGAGGATGAAATTAAATGCAAATTTGCAAAGAGAGAACTTCCAAATGTGTTGGGAATGGTTTTGTTGTGAAAATATTAAGACGTCATTGTGACAACAGTAAGAAGACTGATCCCACCGAACATAGAGAAACTTTGCTGGCGGTGAAGCACTAGTGAGATGAAGTATATAAAGCAAAGGAGTCTGGTAAACCAGCTGACAGAAACTGGATGCGTACAGTGCTTGATCGCTACTAACCGGTAAGACAAATGGTTTAATAGCCTGGTTTATGGCACTGCTCTGCTGATGGGCTGCCATGCCTTGGTAAGCTGTGTAGCTACTGTTTGCTATACGCTATAGAAATAAAATATAGCCAATTGCAGTACGATAATTTCTGCTGTAACTCAAGCACACAGCAGCAGTGCAAAGCATCGTTAAACCGTGTCTGTGAGCGATTTCGGTTTTGGGTCTGGTTTGGGTTTGAAATTTGGCAGTACCAAATTTCACTCTGCAGTAATCAAAGGAAATGTAAATCCTGTTTTAATCTTCCGCTGTGTTACTTACCATAATCCGCTCCAAGAATATACTGAAATGTAATTGCGGTGCAATTTTGGCATGACGGGAACACAGTTGCGCTGCAGTATCTAGATTGACAGGGGTTCGATCAGCCTAAAAGAGGCTTTAGAAGTGAGTGGGACTGCTTGGTGGGGCTTGCACAACCAGGCTCTGCTCTTTCAGCCAATGGGGAGTCAGCAAAGCAGGCAGTGCTGTGTGATTTGGCGGTTCAGTGCTGTACCAGTGTACCATTTCCCTGGGTTGAAGTCTTGAAGTGGTTGTCAGCTCACCCTTAACCACGTTGTATTCTGAATGTTATCTGCTTTGTCATTAAATGAAAGCAGACACTTGTTTCAATCCCAAGGCTCTGAATTGCTGAATGAAGCCCTTTGACTTTTGGGAAGGGGAGTGCAAGGCGATGACATGAATTTATCACCTTTGCGCTGCTTTTCAGCTGGAAGGGTACTTAATCTCTGCCTTTCGGATCGAGAGCAAAAATGTAAGAGGATAGAATGAGCTCAGGACACAAGCACGGTGGATCCTCAGGGCCCTGGCCTTTGACCCCTGACCCCCCATGAGGAAGGTCATTGCTCATGTTGTGGAAAGCGCCGGTGCCGGAGATGGCCGAGCGGGGGGCTTTGTAAAGGAGTAGTATGCGTGAAGTGAAGAGTTTATCTTCTCCTCTCCTCTCCCATTGGCCGGGTCGCCACGGTTCCCAGCGCTGTTTGGAAAAGGCTAGAAAAACAAAGTGCGGGGATGTGGGGGGAGGAAAAGATGAAGGACAGCTTCGGACGGGCGGATGGGTTGACATCCGGCTCCTGACGCCCGGGGCGAGCGGGAGAGCTGAGATAGGGCCGCTGCTGCATGGCAGTGTAGGGCTCAAAGTCCTTTAACCCACCCACCTGCTGCAGGAGCTGAGCCGCGGGGCGGGAACGTGAGCGGGCGGGGCTAACGGCGCGCTCTCTCCCCCCTCCCCCGCAGTGGTTCCCTGGGTCACGGAGCATCGCTGAGGAGACGCGGGAGCCATGATGACAGGGAAGAGTCACCTGCAGAGGAGGGAGCTGCTGAAGAGGCTGTCCCTGGATGGGGGTCTCGTGGTAAGGGCGCCAACACCCCCCCCCCATTTCCCAAAACAATGACTGTAGGAAGGTGGGGGGAGCAGTGGCCTTTGGTAGCACTGTTTTCTGCTGTCATTCGGGGTTATCAGTCTGCGTTTGCCTTAAACGATGGGTCCATGACTTCCTTTGTTTGTCAGCACGGCCTCTGTTTTGGACAGTATAGCACTGGCACTCATAACTGTCCTTATGTGATTGCTTGTATACAGTTCTGAAATAAATGACTGTAATTAATCACATTTAGTAGAACTGTGCTGAATTTTAGGAAGTCTAATATACTGTGTACAGCTGTGTTATGTACAGTGAAATGTAATGCCTGAACTTTCTTTTTCTCGGTAGTAAAAATGTATTGAAGAGAAGTTGAGCATGTCCATAGAATAAACTGATTTATTTGCTACTGTGGAATTATCTTTCCATATGATCTATTGTACTTTACTTTCTGGTTGATGCTTTTATCGTATGTGCCGTTGAGCAGTGATCAAATACACTTATTGACCCTCTCACAAAATAAAAGAACACAAATTATGTTTGGTGTTCTCTGAAGTGTTGGTTTGACAATGGTCCTGGTGGTATGTTGAATGAATGGAGAAATATGATTAATCTATCCACACTGCTTCAACACAATGGCAGATTAAGAGATGCGGAAGTTCTGAAGTGCACTAAATGCTTGTCATAATTTGCAACAGCACAATGGGCATGTCTGCTTCTATAAACAAATCTTCAAAGCATATTATTATCTTGTGTCATACCATGTTATCTTACCTGGTTTTTTTTTTTACAAGTGGCTTGATGTAATTACTTGTTTAGATTTAGGATGTTTTCCCAGCACTTTATATATATGTAATTGCTTGGCTTATCGATTTAAAAAGTGGCTGAACCAAAGTTCACATGGGGCATGGTAATTTGTTTGCGATAGCAAAGATTTATGCATCCTATGCCTGTGGCAGGGTGATATTGCACAAGCAAATTGGGGTCAGCGGCTCGGGTTTGGTAAGCAACATTTATGGGTTTCAGTGGACTTCAAAGTGAATATACAGTACTAAAGGGTAAAGAACTAAGTGTGTATTCTGATGAAAATGGCAGCGACACTGAAACGATACATTCTGAAAAGATCTGCATTTCTGGTTTAGACGGGGTCAACAGGTTCAGAAGTTCTGGCATTTTGCCTTCTTTAGTGGAATGGTGTTATATGCTGTTGTCTTACGTACCTAATTCTACTTCCTCATCACAGCTGTAAGAGCACATTTCTGTTTATGGCTTTTTGAATTTACTGCCACGAGTTAAGTACTTGAAAATAGAGACTGTGATTGGTAATACCTCTCTAATTAGCTTGTATACCTGTGGTGACGCTATAGAGTTGGCTACAGCACTGATTCAGGCAATGTGCTGAACCGTTTTAATCTTTTAGCCTCATCTCAACTAAAGATATCGAGCATGGAGTTTTTCAGAATACGCTTACTTAATTCTTTAGATCTCAGTACATTTGTTTTTTGAATCTAGTTACTGTATTATTTATATCTGTGCACCTCTCATTTTTTAAATTACTGTATTATTTAGATTTATGCACCTCTGGTTTTTGAATGTAGTTACTGAATTCTTTAGATCTATGCACCTCTGGTTTTTGAATGTAGTTACTGAATTCTTTAGATCGATGCCCCTCTGGTTTTTGAATGTAGTTACTGAATTCTTTAGATCGATGCCCCTCTGGTTTTTGAATGTAGTTACTGAATTATTTAGACCGATGCCCCTCTGGATTTTGGATGTAGTTACTGAATTCTTTAGGTCTATGCACCTCTGGCTTTTATCCCAAAAGGCTGAATTTGTTCCGTTTCTACTTAAAGTGCTGAAATTATATCCAGCCATATGGTCTAATGCATGAAATGCAGAGGAGAAAATGGAAGGTGTGTGGTGGAGTTTACGGCCTCCCCCTGCTGACGGATGCCTACACTGCGAGGGCGATCGTATAAAGTCATGTGGCGTCAGCGGGGGGCAGTTGGGGGAAACGCCCCTGGCTACAATGGAATGTGACTTCACCCTGCGAGGATCGCCCCGTTGGCGTGGAAACTGTTGTAAAGCAACAGGCGAGAGCTGGAGATATCATTTACAGTCCTGCATAGTTTTACTCGCAGGCTTAAACTCGAGGATCTGAACCAGTCAGGAGAAACTGAGCACGGCCGTCTTAAGCTGCTGTTTCCGAACCCTCTGAGCCACAGATCGACTTTATTACCCACAGCGTTTTGAATCCTGCTTCTTATTAAACTGCAATAATTGTATTCTTTGCAGTGCTTCTCTTCTTGGCACTCTGTAAAATACAAGTAAAACAGATGGATTGTGGGTAATGAGCTTATACTTCTGCCTAGCGGTTGCATTTGTGTGACATGACTCCTTAATACATGTAACAAACTAATTGGAGGCAAACGTAGCTAATGAGAGACAGACAAATCTGCCACTGATCGCAGATGCTTTACTCGCTAGAAAACCAATTGCTCTCATCCAAATTCGAAACTGAGGTGGGTTATTTTACCTGATTATCTGGGAGGGGGTGATCTGCCTAGACTGGAATCAAACCACATGCTAATGTCTAGAGCTGCAACATGGTCATCAGCATTTTTATGTTCCTGGTGACAATATTTTTTATTCACCATCTGTAATGAAGGTCTGTAATGACCTCATCACCCCCCTGCGGCTGAACTTTCGCGACACGTGTACCGCTTATTGTGCATATTTGAATTTCATTAAGAAAGCTAGCCATTGGAAGTATTCTGTGCTGTACTCTGTATGTCCACATCTGTTTCTGGGATGCAGCAGTCCTTCAGCTGCCACCACGTGACCCTGGCCTCCCTGCATTCTTCCTACTGAAGGGAGATTATTTATGTGCTCAGCAGACACGCCTAGCCAGGGCAGTTTACCTGACATTTAGCGTCACATCTTAACCAGCCTTCCAGCCTTTTACACAGTGCTCTGTTTTCTCGCAGGGTCTGTGGTGAAGCCTCGCATCCACCACTGCTGAGGTCCATCAGCCAGCTCCCTGACTCCCTTCATTTAATGTTGTTACATGCAATAGAACCCAGCACTGTAGAGAATCAATGCTCCATCAATGTACATTTCCGTTTGAAAAGGAATATACTGTACCTTTGAATTCAATAACTCAATGAAGTTCACTACATGCTAACATTAAATACATACAGTATATATTATATACGTTGGTATATACTGGAAAATCTGGCAGTTTCATATATTGATGTAAGGAACAATATATTTTTGAAATTGATCCTGGTGTGTATGTATTTTATCTATGAAAGTGGAAGTTAAATGAAATTTGTTTGTATAGCATCTTAACAATGTTTTAATCTAGTTTTGAAGTCCCTGGGTTTTATGATTTGTTTTGGTGGGGATGGAGCTGAAAGTTGGTCATGCTGTGCTCCAGGGGATGCCCGTAGTTGCGTGCGTGTGTGTGTAGGGGGGGATGGATTTGGTCCTGATGGAGAAAACGCCCTTAAACTGTAAACAAGCCTCTCCCAGGGAGGATATGGGCCAGAGATGCCTTTAATATTCTAGGCATCTGCTGCAACAGGAGGTCCTGCGTCGGACTGCCCTCTAGATACTCACTGGCTGGCGCTCTACAGCCCCACCCCCTTCTGCAATGTTCATTCCCCCCTCCCACAGGAGGACAGATCTGGGGCCATTTTTATGAATGAAAAAGAACCATTCCTCTCTTAAAGCATCATCATGATTATGATGGGACAGTTTTGTAGAACTACCCCTGGACAAGGTTTTTCCCTCTGACACAAAAAGCCCAGGGAAAGCCCTTTGGCCCATGCCAAATGCACTGATTCATTTGTATATTAGACAGTCTGCTTGATTGGTCCTTGTGCAAGTCCAACTTTTTGATTAGTCTGTGTACTTAACCGCATGGACAGTCAGCTGTAAATATTGTCAGTTACTATTAAATGCGGATCGAAACAACGTTGTTGCTTGGGTTTGAGTAGCTCACCAGGTTTCCCCATGAATGTATGTCCCTTGATTTCACTGTTGTGCCCTGTGCTACCTGTTTCACCCGGGGTTCAGCAGTACAAAGGCTTATTATGAACGATTGTGCAATACATAACATTGGCAGTGCTGAATGTTTCTCTTGGATATAGGCATCGTAAAGCCATTAATAATAATAAAAAGCATACTTTGTCTGATATTACCGTCTGATGCTTAAGCTGCCTGAGTGTGTCTGTATGTGTTTAGTGCAGACGCTGCAGCGTTTTCACCTGAGAGATAACGCATTGGAGATTTTCCGCCCCAAAGTTCTGGCTTAACGGCGAGAGAAACGCGGGCGCTCCCAGGCGCCGGGGCGTGCCGTCGTGAGATCATCCGGTACTCGTCTCCCTGCGCCGCCGTGCGCTGCCATTTTGCCGCTGCTTGCGCTCCGTTCTCCGCGGCCTCACATGACGAGGGGGCCTCTCGCTGCGCGCTACGAAAAGGCGACACCAGCTAATGCGGGAAATAATAAGGCCACTTGTCCTTTCGTTTGAAGTTCTTACACAGATTTTCAGCAGTTTCACAACAGAACACCTCCCTCCCCTCACCGCTGCTCTTCCCTCACACCCCCACAACACCTCACCCAAACATCAGTTCCCCAGATCTGGCCAAATCCCCCCTCACCTGCCCTATCAGTGTACATGCTGATGTGTATTTTTTATTTTCTTTTCTGGTCTTCAGTCACAGTGTTTTTTCCCTGTGTGAGGGCCTAATTTAACACCCCCATTGCCAACTCCAGGGTAAATATTTACTGGTCCCATCAAGGTGAGTGATATAATTGAGGTGCTTGGTGTGGGGTGGGGGGTCCAAAGGATCGCGCCGGTATTAATATCAGTTCACTTCACTTCCAGAGAATGATTAAACGCAGCGAGAAGCCCGGGCTTGTTTGTGCTCTCAGCGCAGACGAGACCAGGCAGACCATTGGATTAATGAATTACAGCGTTAAACTGAGCGGGCACCAAGCGCGAAAACACAAGATGGCTTAAAGGACTACCCCGGGGGATTTCTTCTCTTTTCCCTCTCTCCTTGAAAATAGCCGGTAGGATTTGAACACATGGCCCAATGTACTCTGTAGTTGTTGGATTGCAGTGTCCTGTGGCAGGTGGTCCAGTGTGTCCTGTAGCGATTGGCATGTTCTGCCCTGCCAGTTTTGGTATGATGTGCCCCATAGCCACACGCCCCATGTTCCTGGTAACACTGGGACTGCTATGCATAGATTCACTGCATTTCACAGCCTCAAAAACAATTCATTCAGTGTCTGTAAACCATAGAGAATAGGAAGGTTGTAGCCGGGGCACCTGACTGACTATGTGTGGACTGTTCATAAGGGTGTTTTCCCTGTTGGAATGAGGTGATACTACATTGGCTTTAGACTTAATTCAGTTACCAGTAAGATAAAAGATGACATGAGGGGCTAAGTGGCGTTGGCCCCAGATCTGTGCGCTGACTGGCGAGCCGCGGCTGTGGGAACCGCACTGATAAAGCCGCGAGATACGCCCTTCTCGCATCGCCAGCGTTCTCTGTGTCTGCAACGCTTCAGAGGAGGGCAGTTCTGCTTTTCTGGCGCAGTTTGAAAGGGGGGCATGAATGGAGGTATGCTGCCCTGATATGAAAGAGACGTAATCTTCAGAGGTGTGCCCATGGGAGACGAGGCCCTCTGCTTTCACCGCGCCGAAAATATGAAGGCATAGGGCCTACCTGCAGATCATACAAAGAGATTCAATTACATTACTGTGAAATATAGTCATATTTTACTAAATGTATTCGATATATACAGAATATTGCCCTTCCTGCAAGGGAGACGTTCCCTGTGCAACGCTTGTGATTTGTGCACTGTGCACAGACAGAAGGGTGTGTGTGAAAGCCTGAGTAATTGGTGAATGGCTCCTCAGTGGCCATTGTGGCTCCTTTCAGTACAGCTGCAACAAGCGGTCTCCAGTGACCTGCCGCTGGTGTCTTTGCAAGGCCTGATGGGACGTGGGTCACACACTCGGGAGCACCTCCCCTGCCAATTACATCAGCGTTTGCTTAGCGTCTTATTAGAGAGGGGAAAACAGCAGGCGTCCTTGGCTTTTGATGGATGGCGTTCGCGGGTGACATTGCTAACGCGCTGTTGCTAACCACGCCGACCGCTTGGCAGCTGCCTCACCCCCCCCCTCCTTATTCAAACACTACTCTCTGCTCTACTGGATTCTTATGTGTGCACATCATCGTCAAGAGTCGCATTGGTCCCTTGAGTTTTATTTCAGTGTGAAACTGGGACACTAGTGGCCTTTCGGCTGGATTTATGCACATTCCGCCAAGTCTGCTGGAACTAAAGGGAGCCAGCTGAAGGGGTGTAACCGGCTGTCTATGACGGCAAAAGGGCCTGTTCTGATCTGCGTCTTTTACCTCCATACTCTTAACTTTTTCCATTTTATGACTTATTGACTATTATATTGTGAGAAATATAAGGGAGTATGGATCTGTGTGTGCAAGGGTTTGATTATTTACTGGAGTGTGACCTTTTCTGTTGGGTATTTTGAAGATGGGGATTCAGAATCCAGTCCATTCAAGAGTCACATTTAGGTACTTTTTCATTTTTCAGTGCAGAAACTGGGATATTGCTGAATAAATTTAGCCCAGACAAAGGACACATGAATTGGAGGGCGCCCTGGGGTGGGGTGGGCAGAGCAAACATTCTTATGTCACTTATACTATCTGCACTTATCTTCAGCTGTTAGGCTGATACAGTCGTAATGTATCCACGGGGGTATGTGGCATACTGCAGCTCATGTTAGTGCAGGTCTTTTATCCCCATAGTGTAGAAGGCTTCCTCTGTGGACAGCCACCCTTGTAACGCCCGTTTCTCAGCAGAAGGGCACTCGAGAGTCACATGCCATTCTGCAGTGCACTGACCCTCCTCGGTCGAACACGATGACGGTCAGAGAGCGGTTAGTGACATGCCCTTCGGTCATCCGCTGTTAACGCATGTTTTCCGTAGCTGTGCTGCTTTTTCCACCTATTTACACAAACACATGCAAGACTGACGCAGTAGCCCTGATGACATTTATCATTGCTGACCAGCTTCCTGACCAGCGCATTGGTCAGTGCTCATTGCTAATGTGATGACACAGTCCGTAAACGATAACGGATAAATACCTCTGGACGGCTTGGTGTGATTGGTTTTAAAGTGCATCAGCTCACCCTGGGGGACGTGGCTTCCAGTAAATGACAGGCTTCTCGTTGTTTCTGTGTCGTCATGCAGCATTCCTTCACAATGTCATTAGAGCATTGAAAATATGATTAACAGCTCGCTCTAATCCCAGATGAGATCAGCGGAAAGACAGGCGTAGAAAGCTTCACATTTATTGGAGATAATGAAAATGACAATTTTAATTGCATTAATTTTCAAGTCGGTACACATGAATGAAAAGAGACTGTGTGCGTGTGTGTGTGTGTGTATGTGTGTGTGTGTGTGTGTGCGCGTGCGTGTGTGTATGTGTTCGTGATTGAGAGAGAGTATGCGTGATTGTTTGTTTGTGTATGTTTATGTGTATTTGAATGTCTGTGGAGGGAGGGTTTTTTGGACTGCTGTCTAACATCCTGATGGCGTGCAGTGGAATTATGGAAATAGGCCAGAGGAAAAGCCCAGCATAACTGGGGCATGGTGATCCTTTACATGCTTTATATAAGGAGGGCAGTACTGGGCTGCATGTATGTGTACTTCTATGTGAGTCTGCACAATACATGCATGTATGTGTGCGTGTATGTATGTATGTATGTACGTGTGTGTGTGCATGCATAGCTTTGAAAGTATGTACTATATAGTGTGTGTGTGCACTTGTGGGAAGGTCCGTACAGTAGCTGCGTATGACTATGTGTGTGCTTGTGCATGTGCATATCTATATACTGTGCTTGTGTATGTGTGCCTCTGCTGTATATGTTTGCATGATTTTGTGATTTGTGTGCGTGCTTGTGTATGCATTTATTTATGTCTGTTTGAGTCCTCCACAGCTGTGTCACTTAGTCATGAAATTATGCAGCGATGCAGTTGAGTGGATCAGAACGCGCTTCCCCCGGGCCGCCAGCGCAGAACAGCGCCCAAACTAGGTCAGAGTGGAGCGGCACACACGCTTCAGTCACAGTCCTGTGCACTGTGCTCCCCTCCCCTAACCAAACTGCATCCGTCCTGCACTGTGCTCCCCTCCCCTAACCAAACTGCATCTCAGTCCTGCACCTTGCCCTCCTCCCCTAACCAAACTGCATCCCAGTGCCTGCACCTGCTCCCCTCCTAACCAAACTGCATCACATCCTGCACTGTGCCCCCTCCCCTAACCAAACTGCATCTCTGTCCTGCACTGTGCCCCCCTCCCCTATCCAAACTGCATCTCAGTCCTGCACCGTGCTCCCCTCCCCTAACCAAACTGCATCTCAGTCCTGCACTGTGCTCCCCTCCCCTAACCAAACTGCATCTCTGTCCTGCACTGTGCCCCCCTCCCCTAACCAAACTGCATCTCAGTCCTGCACGTGCCCCCTCTCCTACCAAACTGCATCACAGTCCTGCACTGTGCTCCCCTCCCCTAACCAAACTGCATCACAGTCCTGCACCTGTGCCCTCCCTAACCAAACTGCATCTCAGTCCTGCACTGTGCCCCCTCCCTAACCAAACTGCATCCAGTCCTGCACTGTGCCCCCCTCCCCTAACCAAACTGCATCTACAGTCCTGCACCATGCCCCTCCCTAACCAAACTGCATCTCAGTCTGCACCTGGCTCCCTCCCCTAACCAAACTGCATCCAGTCCTGCACCGTGCTCCCCTCCCCTAACCAAACTGCATCTCAGTCCTGCACTGTGCTCCCCTCCCCTAACCAAACTGCATCACAGTCCTGCACTGTGCTCCCCTCCCCTAACCAAACTGCATCCCAGTCCTGCACCATGCTCCCCTCTCCTAACCAAACTGCATCACAGTCCTGCACTGTGCTCCCCTCCCCTAACCAAACTGCAGTCACAGTCCTGCACTGTGCTCCCCTCCCCTAACCAAACTGCATCTCAGTCCTGCACCGTGCTCCCCTCCCCTAACCAAACTGCAGTCACAGTCCTGCACTGTGCTCCCCTCTCCTAACCAAACTGCATCTCAGTCCTGCACCGTGCCCCCCTCTCCTAACCAAACTGCATCTCAGTCCTGCACCATGCTCCCCTCTTCTATCCAAACTGCATCTCAGTCCTGCACCGTGCCCCCCTCCCCTAACCAAACTGAATCTCAGTCCTGCACCATGCTCCCCTCTTCTATCCAAACTGCATCTCAGTCCTGCACTGTGCTCCCCTCCCTAACCAAACTGCATCTCAGTCCTGCACCGTGCCCCCTCCCAAACCAAACTGCATCTCTGTCCTGCACTGTGCTCCCCTCCCCTGACCAAACTAATCCTGTGGGTTCATCACCGACTGTGCAGACACAACGCAAAAAAGCCACGTCATTGTTTCCCAGCATCCGCGATGGCATCAACAGGGAGGCTACTGAGAGAAATGGAGTGTTTGGATTAAAAAAAAGATTCTCATGAAAACTGAAAAATGAGCAACCGCTTTTTAGCGTATCTCGAGCAGGCTATGACTCATTTGATGTATGGTTTGACAGCGTTCCCGTGGAAATGGTGTGGATAGGATGTGGGCCGGGGCTCTGACAGCCCTAACAGTTTATATTATGTGCCGAGTGAGTCAGTGTCGGAACAATGGGCTGTTCCATCAGACGTCTGCTGGGATGCACGGAGGCCGGTCTCTGCCGTACCCAGCGCTCCACATTCACCACGGTGCCTAATGGTGTGTTCATGTTTTAATTTACTCAGTGGTGCGTTCACGCACTGACACAGCCGGTGAAAAGCAATTGAAAACGCTCTCGGGTGGGTGTGTTCGTACCTGCGTGTTTTGGGGCGGGGGCCGTTGTCAGTGGTGTGAGTTAATAATTGAGTTCTCCAGGTCCCTGGTTAAATGTTCTCCATTTAATATAGAATTGTGTTCTGTAAACAAGGTCCCTGCCCGTGCTCCTATTGGGCGTGTTTATTGTGCAGAGTTCCCAGCTGTGGGTTCAGAAAGCCTGTCTTCATGCGTACGTTTTATTATTTTTTTAATGTGTTATTTTTTTACAGGCTCCCGTCTACATGTTGTTTTATTGGTCTGTACAGCCCAGCTCGCTCCCCGCAGGACAGACCATTAAAAAAGCACAGAAACGGGCACCATACCAAATAAAGCCAAATTAGTTTAGTCTACGCTAAATTTAAGTGCAAATGAATTGGAGGATACCCTGGCGCGGGGTCTGCAGAGCAAATGAGCCTTTTCTCCACCCCCGGGCGCCGTGGGTGCCAAGCCGGGCCAGGGTGGGGGTGAGGAGGGGGGGAGGGTAGAAGCGGGGGTTGTGTCTGCATCCTGAAATGCAGATAGCAGCATTGTGACTGCTGCAGTCAGGGGTGCACACACGGAGAGATGTTAATGACTCAACAGACGCGGCAAGAATCAGACCACAGGGCTGTGGAGAGGTCAGCGGCTCCAGGGCCAGGGGGTTGCAGGTTTGAATCTCGGGATGAGACACCGCTGTTCTCTTCTGGTGGCGCATTAGGGAACGTTAGTGGATGGGGGTACCCCTATGTGCTGCTGCTTTGTTGAAGGGGGCAACTATGAAGAAATGGATCCACAGGTTAAACCTGAGTATGCCGCACCCCTTTACTACTGGGGCTGTTCACCAATACAGGATCATTAGATAGACGACCAACCCCAACCCCTAAACAATCTTCATATTATTACTGTATGTTGCACTTTAAAGGCTCGGAGTTAAACAGAGGTTGTGTATTTAGGGAACTGGAGTTATAACCTGAAGGTTGTAAGTTTGAAGCCTCAGAACCTTAATGCCAAGGTGAAAAGGACTGGATGGACTCACTTTCAGAGATGAGCCGGTAATGTGATTGTATGAATAATGGAAACTACGGTAATAAAAAGTGGGGAGTGGGGACTGGTGCAGCTAGCGGGTTAATGTGGGAAGAGGAGAACCGCGGATATTCCTCTGAGTTTGAGCGCGGCGTGGTTTAAATTAAGCTCACTCCAGCGACCGCCTGAAGACAAAACCTTAAAGCCCTCTGAGTGGCAGGTGACGCGTCTGGCATACCTGTCGAGGGTCGCCGTGGGAACGGCAGCAGTCCCGGGGCTTCAAGGTCACAGCCGAGGCTTGTGTGGGAGAAAAAAAAGAAAAAGATCCCCTCGAAAGAAATGCTCAAGGCTCACAGAGAGCAGCCCATCCCCCCCCCCCCCCACACACACACACACACACACCCCCGCCACATCTCCCATAAACCGTAAACAACCTATTACGGCCTTGGCTAGTCATGTGACTCAAGTTTAATAAACTAAATGGCTTTACCCCATCGATGGCCACATGCTGAGGAAACGAGCAGTCAGCTAGCAAAGTTTGCTCATTAAATGAGTTTGATAATCCTAGATGTTCATTTGAGATAAATGGAGTGCATACCCCCCCCCTCCCCCAGATACAATGGTACGTGCCATATGCTCTGCACTGTGTAAACAGTCTGCTAAAGTGATATCACAGCCCTCCCTTGGTAATATGACCTCTTGCAAAGGAATGTTTGATACTCTAATTGTGTCATTTGGTGGAAGTGAACAGTAGGCTGAGTTATTTCACCCTTGACTTCTAAATGCAGATCTTGTGTGACCGTGACCTGTACAGGTCTCTACCTTAGTCCCACTGAATGTTTTCAGACACGACGCTTGGATTCAAGTGATTTTATCACCAAGAAGTATGCAAGTATGTCCTTTCAAATCAAAGGTACAAAAATGTTTACCACCCACCCCACCACCACCACCCCACCCCCCTCCCCCTCCGTGTGGAGAAAACGTGGATGTAAGCGACCGTGAAATAAGGAGCTGCTGGTGACATGCTTGGTGCGCTGGCTGAGTTATGACTTTGGCTCAACCTTGATATGGTTTCAACATCAAATTTCATATCCCAAGTACGCTCCACAGGAATTTATCCAAAAAGGCATTGGCAGGGAGAAAGCGTGAGCAGCACCCCCCCATAACACAGACGCCTCTACTGCCGTGCTTTATCGCTCCAACACAGAACGTTCCAGAAATTGAGAGTGCGACAGGCATGACTGATTCCCAGCTCCAGTCTGCAGGTGTTAGCCTTGGAGGAGCAGTGCTAGAGCACCGGCGTCTCAGCCTCAGGGCCTCTCAGTCTAGTGGCCTTTTCCAGGTGGGCGTGAGGACAGCGTCAATCTACCTGAATAAATAAAGCCACATCGATGGCCTTTTACAGGAAGCTTGCAAGTGAGCCGACATTGTTTTATTTAAAGCAGCGTGAAGCCAAAAATTTTTTCTTTAGAAAAATAACTGCATAAGCATTTATTGAGATGTATCACTTTATTAAACAATAATTGTCTCCCTCGTGTGTAGGCTGTAACAGTATGAGGACATAATGGGTTATATTCGCTGTCATTGTCATAAAGCATGGCTATGTCATATGAATATTTTAATACTGTAAAATAAATTAAATAAAAGGGCACTGTGAATTTGATCAGTTTTTCATAGTTTGACCATGGAAAGGTATTGTAGAATTCTGTAGTTCAAACACCTTAAAAGAGAGAGAGGGGTGTGTTTGACATGCAGTCTGTTATTCACAGGAATGGCTCAGATCTTATCGTAACGACGGAGGGCGAGAGAGTGGGGAAGCGGGGTGAAAAAATGCAGGTGGACTTTCTCATGACCTCATTTTCTCTGCTGGAAAAGCTGAAACAGCTGCTGGTGAGGGTGCTGTTTACGCCGCTCTCCCTCGGAGGTTACCACTGCGGTGTGTTCGGCGAAGAGACGCCCCTGAGCTAGCTGAGAGACGGCGCATGGCATGCGGCCTCAATTTAGAGAGGGCATTCTAGGGCAGCCTTTTTCTTTGTATTGTTCTGCTTTGAACTCTGATGATTGCTCTATGAGGAAATAGGCCTAAAACCCCAGGAGACGTCTCTGGTTGGTGATACCGTGCGTCTCTATGCAAAGTGCTGTTAGGCCAAATGTATTTCACTTGCAAGGCATGCTCACTCAGAAATAAAGACGCAAACTGACAAATCCACATGATGAGGGGTGCCACTACCCCCAAGGAGTTTAACTGACTCAACTTTATGAGGGAAATTATTGGGCAAAGGACATTTGTGTACTTATTTTATGAAAAAATGCAGTTTTAGGATAATCAGGATAAGTCCAGGATTGCTAACATTCCAAGAAAAAATACTTTGGACCTAATGGCTTCAATCCATCTATACAATACCCCTGTGAGGTTTCAGGTTTAAACTAAATGCTTTCCAACAGTTTATTCTCATACTTATGGACTTTTCTCATAATACCTGCATTTATATTTAAGCCATCATTAGCTGTACATGTAAAAACATAATTGCACTGTGGCCCTGCTGATGTGTATAAACATTTTCAGGGAGCAGCCCCGGGTGCCCTGCTGCAGCCCCGGCCTGGGAGACCAGTTGGCTCGCTTTCTGTTCTTTCTTTTGTTTTGATTTGGCAAATTCTTCAGGGAAATGCCTCAGAATTCATCAGAAAACCGTGCGCCTGTGAAATATAACGGTCGTGTTTTTCGATTGGTTGCGGCAGCGCCTTGAGCCAAGCACTACGGCTGACCTGTTTAGTTTACTGTACTGTGTTGGCTTGGCAGCAGGCCGTTCCCCCTCCTCCTCCTCCTCCTCCTCCTCCTCCTCCTCTTGCTTCGGTTCGAGAGGAGCGAGCCCTGCGCACCCTCTGGCTCTCGTTTTTATCGCCGTTTCCTTCAGCACCGAAAGCCGAACGCGGATTTCCAGATAATTCCTTTCGTTAATGCCGTCGTTATGGGCGTCGTTATGGGCGTCGTTAAAGCGCCAGCGCTGGGCTGCGGCGTCCCGCGGCGCGGTGCGGCTGAAAACAGCCCCGCTGCTTCTCGGGAATCGAGCGCACTCAAATGAGCTTGTGCAGGACGAGTAGAACACAAATTTCTCATTAAGCCTGATGGAAGAGGGATGTTAGCAGACGGCGCGGCGGCTAGGCTCCTGGAGTCTTCTGCCTCCTTGCCAAGCAGGATAGGGGCGAGCTGGGGCGAGCTTTGTTTTTAAGGTGAACTGTTGCTCTGATGTTGCCCCGGGGACGTTTGGGCTGTCCTAATTGGAGGATAGGTGCTGTTCCCACAGCTGCGATTGGATGGTGGTTCCCCCTCCCCCGAGTCCAGTGAGGTGTTCCTTTGTGCTCCCCCCACCCCTCCCAAATCCCACCGCTTCCAGTGTCAAGAGGCCCCCAATTAGTCACTTGTTGGCTCTTCCGTCATAGTGAAGATCAAAGCCCTGACTAGCCCGTGGCTCAAACTAACCAGCCCTTCTGCTTAGCCTCCCTGCGGGGGCTTCATCTGCACCCCAGCTGGACCTCCACTTCCCCCAAGGCCTACGGGTGGTCTTTAATCGGCCAGGTATTAGAAGCAGAGGGCGTTCAAGATCAGGCTTGGCAGAGTGCTGGTTATGCTCTGGAGTCTGGACCTGGGGGTCTCTATCCTGGACCTGGAGCTCTGGAGGGTCTGCTGGTTTTCACTCTTACTCAGTACTGATGGTTACCTTTTCTCACCACACCTGGTTTCTTGGGCCTGAATAGAAACCCGTAGATCCTGTTGCTCTCCAGGACCAGGCAGGAGGCAAAGTGGTGTGCCCCGGGGGGATAAATGGTATGTTGCTGTCTTACATTCTACAAGGTCATGTGAGATACCTGTAGATGTGCAAGTTGCAGTCTACAAGTCTGAAATAATGTCAGTAGGAGCATCAGGCTGTAGCACTGGGTAACTTCCCCTGTGCCTGGAAGGCTGCAGGTTTGAATCTCAGGTGGAGCTCTGCTGTTTTATTCTGGAACACGGTACCTGCATATATACCTGTGTAATGTCTGTAAATATCAAATTTATATTTGTGAAATTATACTTTGTGTAGTTATGCTTGAAATGGGTCCGTGGTGAGATGCAAAGGCAACATTTAAATACATAAATATATGCATGTACAGTCATGTTGTTGAAAATGACACTTCAGTGGCTTAGTGACATGGAAGGATGGATAGAAGGAAAGAGAGCATGTTGTACCCTTTGCATAGTAAATGAGTAGTAATGACCTGCATGAAAAACCTTAGGTTGCAGCCCTAGTGCTGGTGCATACCTGTCCAGGGCATTTGCGATTAATAATTGTGGGGTTTGCAGGTTTATGCTTGTTCATGATGTCATCATTTTACTTAATCTGCAACCTGGCACCTTCCCTGCATTTTTAGGAAATGAGTTGGAGAGCACACTGCTGAGCGCTATGTGCTGTCAATTTAGCGTAGGGTGGGTTGGTGGTGGTGCGGGGCTGAAGTTCATGTGTAACCTGACCCTCCCACCCCTAAAGGAAGGTGAGGAGCGGATGTGTGGTGTGCTTGGGCAGCCCGCAGGACGCGTCCGTGGGGGATGAGCGCTTTACGCTGGGGCATGGTTACCGCGCTGCTGCTCAGCCAGCCGCGCGACAGTTAGCGGCGGTTCGTCTCCCATTCCCACACCCCCCATCCAGCACTATGTGGGACAGAGCTGCCAGTGCCTGAGTGAATGAGAGAAACCCAGCTCAGTGAAGGTGACAGGATTGGACATTGGGATTGGGTGTGTGTGTGTGTATGTCTGTATGTATGTGTGTGTGTGTGTGTGTGTGAAAGAGACAAATTTATTTTGGATCTTTTTAGTTAGCATGAAATTGTGTAGTTGTCGAATGTATACTGTGTGTGTGTGTGTGTGAAAGAGAGGAGAGAGAGAGGGAGAGACAGAGAGAGGGGGGGAGAGAGAGAGAGAGAGCTTGCTTACTGGATTCACATAAAAACATTGCTGAGAGTTTTAAAACACGATTATTAGGACACAAGTTGGATGGGATTGTTGAATGTTTCTTGGAGTCACATTTTTTTGATTGATTGGTCCTTCACTTCTTCTTTCACTGAATGATGCAGGTGCTGTAGCACGCAGAGTTTGACGTAGAACCTGCCTTCTGGGGGTGTTCACTGTGAACTTGGAATTTATGTGTCAGAGCAGTAGATCTGAGTCAAAGAGCCTGTAACTGTCCTGATCACACCTGAGCACCTCTCTGTGAGGTGAGTTCCTGCTCCGGGTGTGAGGCCCTACCCTTGGTTTCGCATTGAGGTGTTGGTTGGCGGATGAAACTCAGGACCTGGTACAGTATAGCTACCGCAACAGCATTCAGGTACTGTTCAACATGTGTCTTTATCATTGTATTCCAATTAATTTAAAACAGGTGTGTCTTATGAAGGAGAATCAGCTGAACTTTTGTAAAATTTTGGTCTAAAGAATTTATATTATTTTTTTATAAATCAAAATTTTAAAGATATATAATTTTTAGTCACAGATTCTTGCATCACTCTTTCTTTTGTGTTCTTTCTGTGTTAATTTCATGATACCATTCAGGTTTGTAACTTGATATGACCATGAGTGAATGGAGAAATTCACACGAATGCACTGTGTAATTTAACCCTTGTTTACACGCCTCAGATAACTGCGAAATGTTCTGCTACTTCCTGTTCATTAGTTCTTGGTGTTATTAATGGGCTCTGCTTTTTGGTACTTGAGGTACATGTGGTTCAGGTAGAAGGTAGAGGCTTTTGATACACAATAAAAAAACAGTCTGTCTGCCCTGGGACTAAGAGACAGGTCCGGCTAATGCAGAACATTTTTAGAACGTTAGGGAACATCCTGCTTAGATTCCCATTTGCTTGTGAGAGAACGCTATAATGAGAATGTTCCCAAAACAGCCGCAGGACCTTAAACATTTTCCCTAACCTTTTGGGAAGTGTTGTGGAACGTGACACAGTGAAGGTGAAGGGAGAGAGCAGAGGTACAGAGGCGCTTTAGCGGGTCTCTCCTCCTGGTTTGTTTATGAAATGGCCCAGGGCTCTTCCTGGGCAGCCCTAGCTCCCCTTTTTTGGGCGTTAAGCATGTCAGGCCGACAGACTTGCAGGTGAGTGCCCTTCTCATGTACCTGCTGATGATCGCCACAGACAGAGACAGGTTTTTCGGGGTCAGACAGTTGGAGGAAAGCTCGATCTCACCGATTGCTAGTCACCCCTGCCCAATGCGGACAAGGTCAGTGGGCAGAGAAGGTCATTTGTGTCGTTTTTCCAGCAGCACAGTGGAGATGAGGGCATTTTGCGCATTGGTTTTAGAGCCCGGTGTTGCTTACTGCGTTAAAACCCACGGCACATTTAAAGGGCACATTAGCCCTTCTCTGGAAAACAATCAGCAGTTTACAATTATCCTGTAACAGCTAAGTGGAGCTTGAAATCGTTTTTCGGGGAAAAAGGTGCAAAGTATTTAAAGAATGAACCCTGGGGACAGTATTTAATGGAACGCACCCGGCCCATACCGAGTAAACAACTCTCACAAGTCTGATACAAAATAAATACCTGTTACACCCTACCAAATACTTTCACTTAGAAAACAGCCACACATTACCACCCAGTGTACCAATTCAATGCCACTATTGCATCCATGTTAGTTGCTGATATCCTTACTGTCTTTATATTCTGAATTCTGTCATTAGCATCTGTATGGCCAATCGACATTACATGCCATTGTGTAGCGATAATGTGACATGTATACAGGAGTCACTGAGTGCATATAATTTATGAAACAAGTTAAAGGTTGCCTAATCTAGGTTACGTGTTGGATTCACTGCCAGGGCTGTTTTTAATGGCTATTAACATGGGCGTTTCTGCCTGACGACACAGCGTTACTCACCTCTCGGTTACGGTGAAGACATGCTGGAGGTAGGGTGTGCGTTTCCCGCCGGACTGAGGGAGCATGGCGACAGAGCTGGATTCCTTTGGGCTCGCCGTTCAGGCCTGCTGGCTGACGAGGCGGAACACGACCGCAGGCCAATCCCAGCATCCCCTGCAAGCTTCTGCTCAAGGCAGGGATCTCAGTCAGGCAGAGCCATCAGTCAGACTCAATCAATCAATCGATTTCCTGTGTCTATTTCGTATAGTGCCTATTACAAAACACTATTGACATTGAAATTTTTATTTGCGTTGCATTTATCGCGAATGAAATGGTCACATCTTTGATGTTGTGTGTTTGTGTGGGTTTTAATGTTCATATAAACATGCGTAATATGCTTTAGCATAAATTAATGTTAATCTAGTTGTAACCTTTAGACTCATATCCAGAACTTTAGAAAGGCTCAGCACATGTATTTGTGTGTGCATTAGATACGACTATTGACATAGTTCTGTTGTCTGCATTGCGCAAGGTTTATTTAATGCATAACATCACGTTTTGATAATTTTAATTTTAACAAATGACGGCGGCAAAGAAAATGGCTTACGGCTCTTGTCTGTATAAACAAAAGCCTTCTTTAACATCTTTGTTTCGGTACCCAAGAAACTAAAAGACAAAAGGGAATGGGCGTGGTGTCTGTTACTCACACAAATGGCATTTGCATACTAACTACTGCATACGTGACTGAAGCCCGTTTCATCATTTCCTAAGATATTTTTCCCTAGGCCAGGCAAAGCCTGTTTAATGGGGGGAGGGGGATGCGGCTGATGGAAACTCTCTGTTCACTTCAGAACATGTAGCATTACAGTTTATAATGACCGTATTTAGCTATGCTGACTCCAGATTTGTAGCGCTCCAGTGCCCTTGTGGTTAGACTCTCTGCGGTTTGCTGTGACCCTGCGAGGCTGGGGTTCGGTCCCCAGTTGAGTCACGGCAAAGACTTTCTGCCTCTCTGCTTGTCACTCAGCATTACCGAGCGGTGGACTATGGGTAATGGCCTGCCGATTGGCTGGGGGCGGGGTTGTGTGCTGCTGAAGTCACGATGAGCTGAGACTGTGGAACATTCAGAGGAAGTGTAACAGAAAGCCGCCGCCTGAGAAAACACTGTCACCCTAACGAAGCGCGCCTCTCCAGAAGAAACGTCAAAATCCTGTGACTTAAACCAGCTGGGGGGATTCGTATTTATGCAATTTCATGTCAGAGTGTAGTCGTACTGCACTGCTGGCATCCCCCCCTGGATTTCAGACATTCCAGAGGTCTCTCTCTCTCTCTCTCTCTCTCTCTCTGTTTTAATAACATTCAAAGTCAAATTCAAATGCACTGGCTTTGCATAACAAGAGAACAGCTGAATTTAAAATGGGATTCCATTCTCTTCTCGATCTCTGTCTCTCTGTCTTGTCTCTGCTGGTTGCCTTCTTCACGCAGCCCTACTTGACATCTCCTGTGGCTGTGATCACGGGAGAGAGACGGTGAGAGAGAGCGTGATCACAGAGAGACTGAACTGCAGTCTGTGAGTAGCCAGCAGGGAGCGGAGCTGTTCTGTGAGGGGGGGGGGGGGGCGAGGGGATGGGGCAGGGCGGGGCAGGGCAGGGGGTGCGGGTGTGCTCTGCACATGTTAATGTTTCATATTCCCACTCATCCCCCCTGCCCCCCCCCCCCCCCACACACACTTGCACCGACATGCCTCAAAGTCTGCTGCCTCTAGGGTCCCCAAACAGGTGATTTAATCCAACAAGACAAACTGCTTAAATATTGAGGAGCGGAAGGGAGGGTCCGTCTTGCAAAGGGGGGGGCGGGGGGGGGGGGCGGTGGAGGCAGGGCTTTCTGCATCATCACTACCACCGCTGTCATCATCGTCATCTTCGTCCTCGGCAGCAGCGGCTGCATTCCAGCACGAGCGCTCCCTCTGCACGCAGGGGCGGAGGGGGAGGGAGAGAGAGAGCGGGAGAGGAGAGAGAAAAGAGGAGAGCAGGGGAGGAAGAAGAGGCGGAAGAGGAAAGGCTGGAAGGCGATGAGCCGTTCGGGAGAGCGCGCCTTCGCGTCCGTCCGGGGGAGGCTCCGCGGCGTTCCGCTGCTCCGGCTCCTCGCGGTGAGTCCGTCGGGCGGCTCTTACCGCGCGCTGGCGGGCACCTGCGCGGTTAACCGGAGAGACCGTAGGTGACCGCGCCTGTCTGCCACCCTGTTCTTTATGTAGGTCACCGCCTTCCTCAGACTGCCGCGGAGAACGCCCAAGAACCTGCGCGCTCTTTCACTGTCCCGCGAAAGTCTCGCGGGCGGGGTGACGGGAGGGCGACTTGCCTGTAGCTTTCGGTTTTAAACGGATTTTGATTTGAGGAGGGTCTGCTTGAGAGTTGGACCAGGTTGTTGGTCGTTTTGTGTGCTTGTGGTCTCTGCCCGAATAACGGTGAGCAATGGCTGCTCTGTGCGGGAAAAGCAATGGTTCTGTGATGGGAAAACACCGCAGCGGTTTTACAATGGGGAAACTCTTAGGTGTGGCTACTGTTTTACGTGAAATGTGCGATATAAAACATCTCAGACTGGTGGCAAAGGTGGGGTGGAAAATTAGTTTAAAACAAAAAAAATGCAGAGCAGGAATTCATAAAGTAATAGGAAGGATCTATTCATCAGCCATTCTTTCGTTCTCTCCATCTCTTTCCCTGTACCTTTGTCCCTGGTCAAATCCCACACACGCTGCTGCTTTGAATTATTTACCTGATTGGTTAAAACTGAAGCTGCTGAGTCTGGTGCTGGGAGAGGGACAGACAGAGAATGAGACTCAACATGCGGGCCTGCAGCTTGATTGGTCCCACAGTGCACAGGCAAGCTCCATTTAAAAGAAAGGGGGGAAAAGCCGAAGCCCAGGGATAGCATTCAGGTTGCCGTGCTAAGAGGTCATAAGTCATCCTTCTGCCAGGCCTGTTTCCAGGCACGCGTGGTGTTAGGTACACCTGGCCTTAGCGAAGGGCTTCTTCAAACGTCTGTAGGGTTCTGTCGTAGGGTGGATTATAGAGCCGGCTTTTGAAAAACACCCAATGGCACACAGCTTCAAAGGTGTGATTTCCCAGTGTGGTTTCCTCTGCTCTTTCAGATCGGCTGCTTTCCTGGTCCCTTAGGAAGTAGCCGTGAAAGCGGCTTTGTGCCCGGGTGGCGTCTGGGCAGTGTCACAGACAGCCCGCGATAAGTGCGGTAAATAAACACGGGGGTCCGAGGAACGCGTTGTTTTTCTTCGAAAGATTGCGGCGGGCCGCGGTTGACCTTCAGATCACCGGATAGCCGCGTCCTCCGGGGACTGGCCACACTCGAGGCCACAACTGGACGCTTTGCCCACACGAGATAGACGTGCGGGTTGGATTTAAATCGTTTTTAAACCTTTTATCCCAGGTTTTTCCAGATTCCCTTGTCCAACAATGTAGACTGTCTAGTTGTATTAGTGAGCCTGACTCTTCCCCTGTCTGCTCGGTAGTTTGTGCACTTTCAGAACCCCTGCTGAGCAGCCTTTGTGTGAGAGGAATACACTGCTGAATATGTCCCATCCCTGAAAATGTGCACTTCCTTATGTACGACTGGAGGAAGGCAATGAATGCACTTCCTGCCAATAAAGCACTGGTGGTACAATCGGGGAAGCAGAGAGACGGAGGGGCAGTGATAAGGAGAGAGATATAGGAGATGCTTTAGCATGTCTCTGGTTTGCTTTCTGGCAGGTCTGAACATTAGGGCTTGATTTCTGGCAGCAGGGTGAGAACAGTGTTTAGCTGGGGCTCTGGCTTCGGTCAGGATTTTGACAACATTTTGGATCCGTTTATATGGCTGTAGTTGGCTGAAGTGCGTAGCTCCTAAAGGCCACTCTGTGTACTGCCCAGGCTGCACAGGTGCCATGGATGCTGGGTTGGGAGCACTTCAGCTCGGTGATAAGCTCTGTAGTTAGGCCTTACCCGGTGAGCAGAACCTAGGCTCGGACACACCCTCTTCCTTATCGGCACTGCTACCAGCTGCAGCCAACCCTGATCTAACCCTAACCCCAATCACCCCAATCACATGCTCCACTCCTGCCCTGTACAGCACACATCTATCTGTCCTCACATGTCCCTCACAGCCCACTTCTCAGCTGTGTGTCTGTGCTGCTCTCGGAATGCTGTGCTTCTGCACGTACACTCCCGCCGACTGGGCTGTGTTCTTATTGTTGAATTATTATTAAACATAATAATAATAATTTGTGTCATGTGGGCTGTAGGAATGGGGAAGCTTGAATTTCGTTTGAAGGAAAGTGGTCATTGATTTTTACATTCTTGAAATATTATTCTCCCGACCATAAGCGTTCCGCTGAATCTCGTCCAGCGGTGAAAATCTGTTTCCGCTGCATGCTGTGTAGCAGCGGCCCCAGTAGTGCCTGCGTGTGGCCAGAAATGTGTCTGCTTTGAGACATGGAGCTGTGTTAATGTGCTGTGTTGTAATAAGGTGCTTGTTTCCAGCAGACACGTTCTCTCTGACACGGCTAATGTGTCCTGTCAGAAGCGTTGAGCTCAGGTTTAGTAAAAAAGCACACACTCCAGGACCCCCCCCCCCTTCCTGCACGTTTGCGTAGGGTGTGTTGACCTTTACGTCTGACACACCGCTTTCTCTGTAAACTACGTCTGCAAACAGTGTGTGTGTGTGTGTGCGCGTGCCCGTGTGTGTGCATGTGTTTGCACCTGAATGTGTGTTGGGGGGGGGGGGGGGGGGTGGAGCAGAGTCTTTTTGCTGTCTAACCTCGTTTCCGATGTCAGTTTAATTTTTAATCTAATCTTCAGCATTTTCCAGAATATCAGCCTGGACAGATCTCTAGTGGCAGGAAGTTAATATGTGCTGTAACAAGCTTCAG
This sequence comes from Anguilla rostrata, assembly GCF_018555375.3. NCBI lineage: Eukaryota > Metazoa > Chordata > Actinopteri > Anguilliformes > Anguillidae > Anguilla > Anguilla rostrata. The sequence continues at coordinate 20,890,318 of NC_057947.1, forward strand.
ATCTGAGACATTTAATTAAACTGTTGCCCATGGCTATTTGTATTGCATTAGATTGCATGTATGACTGTCAGTCTTTTTAATCCGGGGGGGTATATTTGCATGCCGGGTGATCCAATGAGAAAATAAAAACCCTGTGAATGTGTTTGGCTGGAAAATCTAAGCAGCTCTAAATCAGACCTGTTGAGGCTACTGAAAATGATATGGGTTTGGTAAGAATGTCCATTTTTATCATGTTAATTAAGCATATATTTCCCTTCAGAAAACAGTGATTCATTTTCAAGCTTAGAGAAGACTGAGACTTTGAAGGTTAATTTTGAGATCAACTGCCGATTATTGTGTTTAGAGACAAGTCCTAGGTGTACTTTAACAGGCTAAATCCCATTGAACCAGTGACCATTCTTGTTATTACAGCCATGCTCTCTGTTGGAAAGAATAATGAATGTTCTCTTAATACCCCTTCCTTAAATTTTCTTTGCCTCTTTGGCTTAAAATATAATACCAGATATATATGCAAGTATATCTGTACCACTATATATGCCTGAAACGCTGTCCGACCCACATCTGCATCGGAGGGAAAGGTATGAAAAGTTCTAATTTCCATTCAGCATAAATTGAACAGGAGATGATGGCTCTGCCTTTTTCAGACTGCCCCAGCCTTAGCCCTGACCCTCCCCCAGCCGTATTTCTGCATGCCACGAGAACAGATTGTGCAACTTGACATTCTTCCCTCTGTTGGCACATTGCAGGTTTTATTTGGGTCACGGCATTGTTCTCCGTAATAAGACATACCGGTCGGAACTCCGCCATCCATTAAGGCTATTAAGTTGCAATGCAGAACGCCCCTCTTTCAGGAAAAAAAGCCAATGGTTTTTCTAAAGTGGCAATGCATTACCCATACGCTCTTTATCAGAGTGTAAATCAGGTTTATGGTCGTGTGCTTGTGGCAGTCAATGATTTCTTAAACCACTTGACGGGGCGCATAAGTGTTATGGGCGCGCTTTATCGGCGAGGGCGGGCGGGCGGACCCCCCTGCAGGTGAACGGGCTCGCATTCTGAGCGGGGGCCCGGGGGCCGGGGGCCGGGGGGCCGGGGGGCTTCCCCTGACCTCCCCGCCATTGTGCGCAGGGCCCGGCGGTCAGCGGCGGCCTTTGTGCGCGGCGATGGCGGTCAGCGCTGGCCATTGTGCCGGGCGGTAGCGGTCAGCGGGCTGCCGCGCTGTGTCCACTCGCTCCATCTGGCTCAGCAGCTGGCCGGCACACGGCCGGGGCCTGGGGCTTTTTGGGAGCCGGTGGGTGGGTGAGTGTGCATGACTCCTCCAAAAAAACGTCCTTTTTTTGCTGCCTTATGAATTTTCTTTCACCTAACATTTTTTTTACGTTCAGTGTAAGTTATAATGGATAAAATGCTAAATTCTATGTCATGTAAAATAATGGTGTGCGCTTCCACACTCTGAGCTAGAGATTAGCGCCGTGGTGACTGACCCTTGACCGCGCACGCGGTGCACGGTTCCGGTTGAACCGGTTGCCTTTTTTTGCAAGCGAGGCCCACGCCCCCTTCATTAAAAAGTACCCGACATCCTGAAGTGTGAAGAAAGAACATAAAAGAGCTTTCAATCACGCGCCGCCGGTTACGCGGAGCGTCGGCAGGTCACCGGAACGGCTGGGAGGCGGCCCCCGGGCTGGCCCAGAACAAACAAAAATATTGTGTGATATTTTGACTTTCTGACAGAGGCTTTGGATCAAAGGCAGAGCCTCACCTTGCAGGTTAAGGACACCTGTTTCTGTTGGCAACAGCGAGGGTAAGCACGGCCCTTCGTTCCGCTGCCCTGCGCTGAAGGTGATTGGTCAGGACACCGGCAGTTTCCTGCCAGGTACTTGGCCTGATTTCTGTGGAGCCGGGGGCCGGGGGTGGCGTGTGAATGCGAAGGGCGTTTGGTTTCTGACCTTGTGGAGCGCTCTGTGAAAACAAGCGCCACGGTTAAAACAATATGGCTTCTCGCGGGCGCGGGCTGACCCCGGGTGTGCTGAGGCGGCCGAGCCAGCCTCCACCGGTGTGAGAGGACTGCTCGGGTTTAGTTCATCTGCCGTCTCTCTTCCAGTTGGCAGCCTCCCCCCCCCCCCCCCTTTATATCTCATGCCGACTCTGCATCCAGCTTTCAGAATTCCCAGACTGTTTTTTTTTTTAGTTTCTGAAGACTCGTTCGCCTTCCGGTGATGAAGAAGGCTGTCTGAAGGCTTCGTCTGGGCACTGACCAAATCCCGAGCTTGTGGTCTCGTCTTTTATTAAATTATTTTGCTCTTTTTGTTTTTTCTCTGTGTTTTTTTTGCCAGTCTCATAGCTAATTTGCTCCCTTCCAGCTATTCTGTTCAATGTTTCTAAAAATAAGATTGGCCCGGGAAACTCTGTCTCAGGAGCACAAGCTAGCAGTTGCGCCTTAGCTGAAGGGAAGAGTGTGTTGTCCGTATGAAACAGGCTCTACCCCTCTCCCCTGTGATCACTGGTCTTCATATCTGCCTCTCCCTACCCCTCCTCTCCATGTGTGAATTCCATTTCGCAAGATGCACACCGTGTCCTCCAGGTAATCCCGGGATATTGAAGATCAGTTTTCCGGGTGTGAATTCTATCCCGACTGCGACAGCATTGACAGGATGAATGAGAAGCATGGAGAGAGGTGGTTATTTCCCCTCCCCTGCTCTGCTTGTACTGCTCCTATGGGCGGTAATAATGCACATTAACTTAAGCCAATGCATTGACTTTGTGAATGAAGCTCTGTGTGTGTGTGTGCGTGTGCGTGCGAAAATGGTGTTTTCAAAGTGACAGAAACAGGAGGTTGTCACTTTGAAAATGAATTCAGTAGCACTGAATATGCCGTGCTGTTGTGCTATGACAGTATGGTGTGTTAGTGTAATATGTTTGCCTAGAGATTGTAAACTTTCTCAAAGCCTAGAGATATTTGGAAGCGTCTCTGTAAGGGCTTTGCATTATGAATAACCCACAATATGCTGTTTAATATTGAAGCTCTGTAGCACCAAATTCTTTTAAGCTGCTTGGAATGTGACAGACTAATATATTTCACTAAAAGGCGCATTTTTTCATTTCTGATTTCAAAGTAGAGGCCACATTCTGCAAACATTTATGGGAGCAGTAGATGGAACAAACAGTGTGCAATGAGCACTTTTGCTGATACATAGCACATGTGAATATATGGTGAACATTTAAATAGCTGCATACATCCAGTTCATGCGAAGAAAAGTATTAAAAGTTCTATCATTGACAGTTTCAAATGTGTCATTTTACAGTGTTCATGTAAAATGTGTTTGCAGGGCATATTGACTTGGATTGTGAAGTTGTGAAGCAATAGGAGGGGGTTACCCAGTGGTGTTACCATAGAGTTCCAAGTTACCGAGTTCTGCTGGGTTTCCCACAGTAGTAACCACAATAACCACACACTCTCAGTGTCACCCGACAAGGCATGCTGTATGGGCATACATTTAGATAAACAGTACCATTTTAATGGTAAATGTGATACATTTTAAGCAAAGCTAAATGTCAGTAATGTAATAAATGCGGGCTTTCTGTGTTGAGCTCGCCGGTTTTATTGCATGGACCGTGAAAGCAGTGTGAGGCAGTGGGGCAGACGTGGCTTTAGCCGATGATTACAGGACTGATCCTCTGCAGAAGGGCCTGGGGGCTTTCCCATAAGGAGGTGCATGCACCCTGCGCCCTTCGTTCAGCCCTCATCGTGGGACAGCCGCACGGATGTGAACAGGACAAACCTGCGTGTCGAGCTCTGCGCTCATGTGGGGTTATTGTTAAAACCTGCTGATGAAACCTCGCATGTGTCAAACATCCTTTTAAAAGCCAGGCATTCTCTTAGCTGTGAGCCAGCAGCCGTGCCTGAAACAGACTTCTGAAACCTGCTTGTTATGAGTGACTCATGTGGGGAAAAAGGCCAGCTTGCCGGAGTGCATGCAGTTCACATCTCTCTCTCTCTCTCTCTTTCTCTCTGTCCCCTCCCCACCCCCCACAAATTTTCATTAGCCTAGTGGCTCCTGACATCCATAATGTTTTTTTTTTTGGAAACGCTGCTGATATAAATGCAGAGTGCTGTGTGCTCCACAGACGTGTGCTAATTCGCTCTGGATGAGAACGTCTGCTAAATGCCTGTAATGTAAAATAATGTAACGCTGCTTTCAGTTGCTTATTCCTCATAACCACGGCGGTGAAGCAGTCAGATGCGATTGTGGTGACCAGCCCCAGCAAAACCTTTCTGGCTACAAACCCGTTGTGCTCCCACGCACCCCAGTGTAGCCCCGCGACCTGCTGTGCCTTTCACTGGCGTGGCACAGGGCCAGCCTCTCTCTGCGCTAACCATATTAGCGGACAATGCCTGCGTGCAATCAGCGTTTCCCAACAGAAGCCTCAAAGCACTGGCGATTGTCAGGTCCCCTCAATGGCCCTGCTGTGACGTGACGAGTCTTTGTCTAACCTGGAGCAACTGAGCGCTAGCAGCATCCGCACTTCCGTCGACACTACTGCATGTAAATTGGCACGGTCATGCCTTTGGAGAACATGTGGGCATTAAGAGTGAGCACCGACAGCTCATCTGAAGCAGTCAGTGGGCTCGTGAATGTTAAATGACACGGTCACTACGTTATGAAGCGGAGTTCGCCAGTACCCATGGAATTTCGTCTAAAATGTTGAGCGTATTTTCTAACGCGCAAAGCATCAGGACGGAGATGGCGTGTTCTGCCATCAGGGTTCCGCTAACCCCCAGCAGTTAATCGTCCCGTCAGATTTAGCGACTGGAACTCATTGCAGCCGCATGACTGAATTTCATTCGATGGCAGCCAACTGCTGTGGCGTGAGAGGTCAGATTACGATAAGAACCAATGGGGATTATGCTGAGAGTTCTCTGAAACCGTTTGATTGTATAATGGGCAAATCTGACACATTTTATGTAAACTGAATTATGAATCCATTTAAAATTACACACACAGTTAAGGCACATTATTTTCTCTATTTGATTTAAACTCCTGTTATTATTGCAATATTGACTGTGAAGTATGTCATTTGTGCTGTGTTGTTAGTGGTAAGTGGTAAGTTTTAAATATTTGTGGAGTTACTGTCTTATTTCACTGATTTTTGACAGCATCACTTTCTGCTCTCTGCTGGTGCTTGTATATAAACTGGTTATTTGCTCTGGCGGTTGTTTTCCACTGTTTCGTTGGAGGAAGCTTTGCACGTCAGTTAAAACATTCTGGCTGATGCAGGGTCAGCATATACTAAAGAACAAAGCTAAAGTAAAAAGCAGGCTGATGCAGGTTCATCTTAGACAAAAGTATAAATATAATGTAACACGGCTTTGCAGTCAGAGGCACATGCTGATCTGCTTGGTTTGGATCCAGTAAGAGGTGTTCTGGTGGAAGTCTTTGTCTCTGTTTGTAGACCTGATCTGAGGATTAAACGGCTTTTATTCACGTGGAGTTAGCATCACGTGCCTTCAAACATTATTAGTCATTTTCATGAAAACAAGTAATGCATGCTGGGAATGCACCCATGCAGAATGTTGCATAGCCTGTGATTAGAGAAAATACCAAGATCCTTATCTTAAGCACCAGCAGGGGTTCAGTTCTAGGTAATTTACAGAAAAAGCCACCTCTAATTTCAGTTCAGGTTCAGTGCTTGAGTTTTGTATTCCACATTCCTGCCATTTATGATATTGTACTAATCACATTTGTATTTCAGATCAAACCAAATACACTGTGTATATTGCCAAATATATAAGCGGTTGCCATTTTAATATACAGTTCCAGCCCCAACCCATAGCGCTTGAGAAAGTGGCTGAAGTGCTGTGGTAGAGACTGTGATTAGATTTATCAAGGTCTAAATTGCTTGTTTGAACAGAAACTTGCCGGCTTGTAGCTTATTTGAACAGTGACCTGCTGGTCTGAAGCTCTCTAGGGCCTGAGTTTTAAACCCTTCTAATAGAATACGGCTGTTGAGCTCCTGCTTCCAAGATTTTTAAAGCTTTTACACATATTTCAGGTCACATTCTTACTTCATTCATTTTGTTTCATTTTTAACTGGATCTCGTTTAGGACTGGTTAATCTTCCAAGAGTCCTTACGATCATTAGAATAACATATTAAATGTTAAAATCATAATATCCTACTGTCTTACCTTCTCTTTGTCTCCCCCATCTCTGTATTTCTCTTCAACCCCCTCTCTATGTTTGTCTCAAAGATTCAAGGATTCAGACTGGCTTTATTAACATGACTGGAGTTATTCAGTACTATTCCAGGGCATTAACATACACAACCAACGTTGCGTCCATTTTGTGTTTCAGTGTGAACTACAGACGTGTATTATGACAAAGAACAAAATCACGAATGAGCTCTGATTAAATACAAATATTTTTAATATGATAACATCTGTCTCTCGCAGACCCCAGCCATCTCTGCATGGTGAACTAGATGAACTATTTGAATAAAGTTTTTTAGCACCACTGACCTACTTTGGTAGGGGCTGGACTGAAGACCCTGGACCACTCAGAGTTAAGAGAGCTTCATTGGTATAGAGTGCGGGAAGTCAGAAGGGCATTTAATTGGTCCAGGCTTAATGAGAATCGTGAGGAGTGATTTCATTGGTCCTGTCTGATCTGCAGTAGGATAGCTCTTTTTAACATCGCAGAGTCGCATTTGACAAACGGACCTTTTCATGAGGTTTCCCAGAATGCTGTGCTCTATAAATAGCAGTTGGATGGGAGCGCATGGTCTGCTTTATATTTAGAAGCCGCGCCGGTGTTTTTGTTGGTCTGTGTTTGTGGCAGTGAGGTTATTGATGGTGTGTTTGTTGGAGGCGCGGTGATACCGCGCTCCTGCGCTCCTCAGAAAGGTCGAAGGGTCAGTGGGAGCTGTGCTCGTCGCCGTGGCTGCGGGTATTTCCTGTGCTCCTGTTCGGTCTGCTCTGTCTCTCGCCGAGGCTCATTTAGAGTGCGGAGTTCTAAGAATGCCCTCCCCTGACATTCTATCACTCTCTATTATTTTATTCACACATGACCTTCTGCAGCCAGCCTCTGCACCTGCAGCATATACCCCGTATTTGTGTATTGGTATTCATATATTCATTGTGTGTTTTTTGTGTTATTTCTATCTACCCATTCCATAACATTTCATCTCTCATTCAATTCATTTTTTGATAAAAGTAGAAATATTTTGTTTATTTTATTTTTTGCATGACTCAATCTTTGTTTTTACTTAAAGCTTAGATTCCAACATGTGGATTTTATTCCTATACAAAATCGAGTTCTACTGACATGCAACAGTGCACTGTTGTTTTTCCTGACCCTACCTTCTGTTTATGCTTTAAATCATGAGAAATCCTCTAAGCCTAAGAAGTCTTTATTCCCCTGTGTTGTTTCTCATACAGGCTGCCAATGGCTGCATCGTAAGACCGGATGTTTATGTTTAATTATTAGAAAAGGAATTTTAAAAAATATATACATATACATATAACCTTTGTAGCTGGCACACCCTGTTATTAACTTATGATTCAGTAAGTGGAAAAATAACCCCCACAATAAAAACGGAGATGTATACACATCTGTACTTTTGGTGAGCGTTGGACATTCGCAGTAACACAGCCAAGACATCACTCAGAGCGAGGCGTGGGGGTCGGCTTCAGCCGGACCTGTCTGAACTGTAGGTGAAGCAAACGGTGCGTGAAACAGGCTCTGTCTTAGGAGACACTCAACACAGTCCGTCCGTCAGGAATTTCCCCCCCAGGCCATCCTGTTCATCCCGTAGCTTCCACAGCACAGCTGTGCGCTGGTTTCTTTTTTACAGTGACAACCGGGATTAGCTCCAGGTGTTGATACCCTGTATTTTACCGGATGGCCAAGCAGCCCAAAGGCACCGCCACTGTAAACTGTGTATTAATGGTTAATGGATTGTGACTGTGAGCTGGAGTAGGTGTGTGAACAATATGGTGGAAAGAGAGGATACGTAAGATTAAAGGTACATTCATATTGTATTTGAGTATTAATTTATCTTTCACCCACTAAGGAGTGGAGAAACTGGGTCTGTAACTGAAAGGCTGTAGGTTTATCTCTCAGGTGTGGCACAGCTATTGAACCTTTGAGGAAATACCTGCAGACCTACCGCAGTTCCAACTGTAGGCATTGGTTATGTATAAACATTTGAAAGCTAATTTTATATGGAAGAATAAAAAATATATTTATTTATTTAGTTAAAATTTATCCTGCACCCTTTTTTATCAGTAGTGCCGTAGGTGAAAGCAATGTCCGATGCCAACAGATCTATCGATTTGCTGATTGACCTTTTGACGGCTGACGTGTGACGTGATGCACCGTTACCCCCATGGCAGGCTGGCGTGAAAGCGCCAGTCACGCCTTTTCACCACGGGAACAACCAGCGCCGCTGGGGCATGAATCCCGTGTAGTTCCCCCTGCCGTGGTAACATCATGTGAACGCTTTCCAGAAAGGATGTAGGATGTTAGCACAGTCATCATCGCTGTGGGCCACCTCTGATAAAGGGGGCTCCACTTAATAAGTAAATAAATAATGATGACGATAACACGTTATCATTGTTTTCTTACGAGGGATAGGTAAGTAAATAATGATAATGGTAATGTGTTATCGCTATTTTCAGAGCAAATAGCAGGTCCAGCTACAGGAAGTGCAGTCCTCCAGGTTTGAGATTTCCCATGATTTCACCCTCTGAGACCTGTGACTGAAAGAAAAAGCGAAAAAACTATTTCACAAAAAAGGAACAGAAAGGAAACAGATGTGAAAAGAAAAATAAAGGATTAGCAGCCGTTGATTTGGTTTATTGGCTGTCTGAAAACATACATTTTTTCATGCTCCTGACGTGTGATTTAAGATGTAATTTGCTTCCTTTACCTTAGTATTAAGAACGTGTTTATATGATGACATGTTTCCTGTGTTACTGCAGCAACAGCATAAACTGATTTAAATGATTTTTCATTTAAACACAGCCTATTTTTATAATTACTAGACGTGCAACTTTTGTCCAAGGTTTGTTTTAACTTGGTATATATGGTATGTTGTCAATTAATTCTTGTGGTGTGTTCATTGACAACATAGCATATATACTAAGTTAAAAGGAACAAGGACACAAGTTGTAAATCCAGTTATAATAATGGACTGTTATAGCTCTTATAATAGATTGATGTGATATTTACTTAATTATTAGTCAGAAAATCCAAGCTTTGTGCGTCATCCATTTCAGTTTTGTTGGATTAGTTGCAGATTTTCTATGGATAGCTGTGTAAATTCAGGGATTCCCCATTGACAGATCAAAGCCTGTTTATCCCAAGACCAAGCGATTCTATTTGGATGTGTTGATGTCACCCGTCTAGCTCTTAATCGGAACCAGAGGTGGCATCCAGTACTTCAGACGGAGAACATCTGGAAGGTGTGGAAAATTGCATTGCTAAAAATAGACCTCCGTCTGTGGTTCTGATAAAAAGAAATCTATTTTAAGCAGTGGCCCAGAACTCTTGACCTGTTGACAACTAGACATGGTCATCTGAGTAGCTTTGTGTAGTTCTTACATTTATTATTCAAATCTACAGAGCTGTAAAAAAGTACTTGCCTCCTTCCTGATCTCCTCTATTATTGCATGTTTTTCACACTGAATAGTTTCAGATCTTTGGAGAAAATGTAATATTAGACTGAGGGAAACAGAGTAAACACAAAACACATTAAAACATTTTTAAAAATGTATTGAAAAAAAAGATTATCTTGAGGCAAAAGCAATTAACAAATGCATCTTAAATCAGTCTGACCTTTTGTTCTGTCCAGTGTAGGAAATCTGCTCAATTAAGTTACGAAAGAAGGTCTTGCACTGGAGTCTTTAAAAGCCTGCCCACTGGTTGAGAATGGTGTGGCTTTGAAACTGAGTGTTGAACATGGGTTTAAAGGCTTTACATAAAGTATGTCTCTTAGTTTTTACAGTCTGGCTCAATAAAACTGCTTTTGTTGCCTGTCTGTTGAATGAAAATATCATTCTACTCAAAGAAGGTTTGTGTTAGTGTGGTGCCGTGTGATCTAATGTCTTCCAGAGGGCCGCTAGATTTTTAGGCAGTCTGTCTGCCTGTCTGTCTGTCTGTCTGCCTGCCTGCCTGTTTGACTGTCTGTCTGTCTGACTGTCTGTATGTCTGTTATTAAAACCCTGTCATTTCTGCTGACAGTGCTTTTTCTTCTCTTTTTCCCCCTGATTTCTTATGGATTATACAGCATTTTCACACAATGTATGATAAGCAGATGTACATATGCACATATTCACACAGTCAGAGGGACTGGTCCAATGGGCTCTTGTTGTCCATCTGTTAGGCTGCAGATTACATGTATTCCTCTGACTGGCGTCTGTGGGAATGGAACTTGTAGACTGCAGTATGAGAGTATCAGCGCTTGGCTTTACCTGCTTCAGAGGAGAGCACATGCTTGTCTGCATTCTCCTGGATTAAAAAAAAAATTGCCTTCCATTGAATCCCAGTTATGCCGTTACTATTAAGAAGCCTTGGAATGAAATCTGACTTTAGATTCTATAGACTGAGGGCATAATTGAATGGGCTGGGCAAACTAATTACCACCATGCCTTGTTCTTAACTTGTGCCAGCATTGCATTTTTTCTCAGTACTTTCTCTATGCCCAATCATTCAGTTCAGCGTATGCTGAAATGAACTCAAACGCTCAAGCAGTTATCACTCGGTGCTCAGGAAGAGGGCATCATGGGAGTGAAATGAAATCCCTCCCCTGCCAGGCCTCTGTGGCTTGTGATTAACGGGAGGAGTCGGTGTTAATTAAATCCCCCTAAGTAGAATAGCAGGTGATGGTTAAATTGATAGATGATTCCTTGTGGAGATCAAGGAGGAGGTTCTCAGCGGTACTCCATCATCCCTCAGCTGAATGCCTGTGCTTGGAACAGAACATGTGCTTTGTTTCAGTTCCTCGTGCTATCCGTCAAACAGCGTCACAGAAAATAACCACACTCTTTACGCTGTAACAAAATTAATTATTGGCCGGGCACGGCTCTTGGCTAGCCTATATTTCAGCGTTTTTTGTTAATGAAGGTATAAGGTTATTTTTGGGCCCTGGAATCCATTGGTCTTCACTGCATAATGCTCTATGCTGTGCTGAGAAACACTGAGCGGTTTGTCTGGCTGAGTGTTATGTAAAGTGATGTCAGCACAGTAGGCACGCACACAGGAAATTGGCACTTTGCAAGGCCCAGTTTAGGCTACTACTCGTTAGGCGGCCCGGTTGTACGTGCATGCAGAGTTTGGGTTGGGGTTGCCGCTAAAGGCACACGGGGTGTAGGCTTCCTGCTGGTGTGAATGACTGTGTTCCTGCCGTTCACCATCTGTGGGTCTGCGATTCGTGGACATTCATTTACGGAACCGCTGACTCCTGACTCACCATTGGTCATCATCGCCCGATGATGCATTTCAAACCCTGTGCTATATGTGGTTGTTCTGTGTCAGGAGCATATTTCCCTTAGCCTTCAAGTCTTCAGTGTTGGAATAGTACAGTGAAATGCAGAACTTGCACATTTTCCAGAACACGTCCTTGGAGAATGGTGAGAATTTGCTGTACTGGCCTCCACAAAGATTAGCCTCCATCTCACCCCTGCACTGATGTGTGGGGACCAGGCTGTTCATTCATTCATTCATTCATTCACTCTGCCTTCAAAATCTCATTCACTTTGAACGCCTTTGACAAGTGCATTTATTTTAGTTTTGGGTGCACAAGCTCCCCCTTCCCCTCCCCCCAACAGAAGACATTTTTGTAGGTCGCTGATTTTTGTAGGTTTGTTTGTTTGTTTAATGACGGGGTGGGGGTTTTCAGCAGGACTGCCAGCCCTCTCCATAATGACTTGCATTAGGATAACTGACAATCAAATGTGCATCCTTACTTCTGTATGCAACACGACTATTTGGCTCAGAGGGAAAGGGATGCACTGTGGAAATGCAGATTTTATTCCAAATACATTATTTATTATCTAAACATGTACCGATTGAAGGGCCTGCAGGCATAGTGTTCAGAATTACAAGGCTTAGATTAGCACATGCCTGCCTTCTATACAAAGATACCATTTGTCATGTTTATATGACACGGCACATTAAAAATGTCACGGTAATGTGATTTCGACTAATGGCGTCCTCGGCTGCATCCCGGCTCGGGGAAAGCATTAAGCGATTGCTGTATGGATAAGAACACCACCGCAGACAGATCGGCACAGAGGTCATGAGCCACGAGCAACTGCACGTCTCCAGTCTCCCCATTTCATATTTCAGGAACAGCTTCAGCAAATCCTCGCCGTTGTTGAGGGGACATGTTAGCCTTGTCGCGCCGCTTGAAAAGAATTGGAATTGGCGCTTATCGCGAATTGGTGAGAACGTGTAAACTATTTGGGGGGAGGGCCTCTGCTCGTCCTCTCGCTCCATTACTCCTCCCCCTGTGGTTCAGTGCCCTTCCCAGCCCTAGCCCGCGGGACACTGTCCGCACCAAAGCGGGCTGAGGATCCCATTTGAACCTCTGTGCATTTTTCTGGAAGAATGCACCGTCTACCTCCACATCTGCTGTGCACATGGTTCGGCCGAAAGGACAGTCGAGTCAATAAATCACCCAACAGATTAAACACTGAACAACAGTAATAAACCTGTAACTGGCCTGAAGACATACAGAAATGTTGGAAAGCCTCCTGACTCCCCCCCTCCTTACCGATCCCCCCACCCCTTGGAAAAAAAGTGAAAATATGCACCTTGGGGGTCGCGAGATTGCCACGGAAAGCCGAAGCAGTATTTTACTGCTCCGCCCCATCGCCGCGACCGTATTCTCCCAACACTTCGCCGTAATTTGACACGAGAAATTTTCGAATTTGGTCGGACACGGCCGTGCTTTACTGTCTTCTGGCCTGTTGCCCCTGTAATAAAACACCTCACTTTAACTCTGCGCGACTGCTGGGGAATTTCGGTCTTGGGTGGGAACATAAATATCTCCCTAAGCCAGCCCCCTCCCCCCGCCCCCCGCCCCCTCCCCCTCCAGCCTACTTACACACCATCAGCATAATTCATTCCGCAAGCACGTGAAATCCAACGTATCGGGGAAAAAAAACCAAAAAACTCCTGCTGACATGGTGCAGGTGTGTGAGTCGGCCTGATTTGCAGCCCAACGAAAAGCAAAAACTTTCTTAGAAGTATGCGATAGACCCCTGGACAGAGTGATGGTGTTGTGTTTTAAAGGAGTCTCCCTGGAGCTGTTTTTTATGAAAAAATATCGGGCGCATACCTCACAGTTTTCTTTTAACACGTGTGCATAATCATCACCAGAAATAGACTCAATGTTTTCTGTTCAGTGCGTGCAATACATTTTTATATTTGAAAACAAGCACCAGGGAGAGTGTAGTCAGTCCAAAACAAATCAATACACCATTGTTACATCCAACAAAATACAATTCCAGGGATTTTGTCTTTTTTTTTTTTGATTAAACAACCCCAGGTGCCTTTTAAATCGCTGCACAGAATACCCACTGAAAGTCTTGATCCATGAGGTGAATGTGCCCATTTTCTATGGGAGCGCGAGAGGAAGTCCAGCAGATTATTGCAGCGGTTATTAATATTTTCGAATGGGGCGCCACATGGCTACATTAGGTGTGGCGTCTGCCTGTCAAAGCCTGAGTAAACAGAAGCTGAGATTCCCTCCAATGAATGAACATCTGTTTAGTGTCAGTGCTCTCCAGAAGGACTCCACTTCCTTTCGTTCCCTCCATCCCTCCTTCCCTCCCCCCCTCTCTTCCTCTTCCCAAGATGGACAAGGAGTCATTGATGTAGCGCTAATCCAGAGGTCAAGGACAATGTACAGACTGGGACTTGATCATCGTTCTTCTGAACTGAATGAGCCAGTATCTTAAGAATAAACTGGGAGTAATGCATAGGTGGTATGTGATGGTTGTGAGGGGGGGCTTTGGTCTTGTTTGGGTCTTGCTCTTGGGAGCGTTAGGCTGTGTGCAGAGCTGCAAATTTTATTTTGTGTTTCCTTCTTGTATTCTTGTCCTTGCGTACTGCATTTCTGACAGCTGTTGAATATTTGAAAATGTACATAATTTTGAAGAGAGGCTCATTTATTCTTTGTCCTGGAGCAGACGATCATGTCCTTTTGGTGCATTTCTGTTTCCAAGGCCCCTCCCATTGTGGTGAACACACCTGGTCTGGTATTAGTCCCCTGCCAGTCACAATGTTGCTGGCTCTGGCCAATGCTGCACCAGAATACCTGAACTGGGCCTTTTCATCGAACCCTGGTTTTACTTGTTTGGAATCGAATAGGTAGGGAATTAATGGCAGGAAACCCTGTTGGAGAGGGTTTTGGTTACTTTGTTTCTTTTCTTTGGCTGAACACGCCACCCTTAACTGTTTTCACTGAGGATTTAAACGGACTGCTTCACGTGCTTTTTGACAAAACACACACACGTACGTCAGAATCCCAGCCGCGAGGTCCGGGCTTACGGTCGGAGGAAAACCGTGCAAATTAAAACGGCGGACCCATCGCACGTTTATTTAACTTCAGATTAATCGCCGCGTTCCCCAACAGCCTCGGCTCTGTTTCTCGCGGGGCTGAATGCTCGCGCTGTGAGGCGCTCCATGTTTTGATGGATTATCCGGAGGATCGCGGACGCGAGCGGCGCGCCGCGCCATCGTACAGCCGGGCTCGGTTAGGGCGGATAACCGGGCCAGAGGGAAACCGAATCAGGCCGGCAGACAGGCCTCCTTTTGTGCCGCCGGTAGCGCGTATTCAGGAACGAGCCCCGTTCGTCCGAGGTGCGCGAGGGCAAGGAAACACACCGGAGACGCGCTTGTTTGTTTGTTTTTTCCTCCTCTCGTTTCCGAGCCGGTGTTCTTGGGGGACTGGGGGAGAGCCGGGAGCCAGCCTGATGTTTCCCATCTTTGTACAGCTGAGTGAGAGGCATGCATATATTAACCAGAGGCGGGTGTAGGCGTGACGAGGATGGTAACCTACAGTACACACTTTGTATGAGAGCCCATTGGTTGGTGGGGGGAGTATTCATGCAGGACACAGTATCTGTCTGTCACTTTCACAAATACTGTAAGGGTTTCGATTAAAGCTTTTTGTCATAAAGAGATATTGTTGTTTTCTTAACATTCATTGCAAATCACTTTTTTATATTGAGTTTTGGTGTGCTTGACTAGAAAGCAAATGGGGTTTGGGTTGGGAGTTAGAGTGCACTAATTAAGCGCACTGTGGTAGCCTCGCTACTTAACATACCCAAACAGTCTAGTCACAGATGGCCCTTTCCTACCATTTTATTTTGCATCAGGCTTCAAACAAATTGAATGTGCTAATAATAAAATAAATGTACAAATGTTTTTGAAAATGTACCAATTTTCTGTTCTGTCTCAACAGATTTAACGTTTAATGATGAATTGCAGGCATGTGGAGAAAGAGCATGAAAAAAAAAATTATACCCCCCTCCTGCTCGGTATGTAGCCCAAGGTTATCTGAAGATGTTAGCAGGTATCTGTGTGCTGATGAGTAACCCTGCCATAGCACAGGCTTACTAGTCTAAAAAGAGGTTACAATAATGTCACTGAACACAGAAACTTGCTATTGCCTGGAGCCAATCAAAGCCTTTTGCTGTTGATAGCAGGGTGTTTTGATTGGTTTAAACAAGGTCATGGTTGACAGTACAGGCCTGTCTGTTGTGAGGGTTAGTGGAGTCTCTCTCTGGCAGCTGTAGAGATGCAGCCTACCCTGAGAATGGAGGCAATCAGTGAGCCAGTACAGCAGGCTTATGCATGGCATGGAGACCTGGGTCATGTCATGTGCCTAGTCCCTTGTAATTGTCATAGCAACGCTCCCCCCCACATACACACACACACACACACACACACAAACTCAGATATGAAAGGAAAAAGTGCCCAGCTTGGTGTGGTGATGTGAATGTCATCCGGGGCGATGTTGGATATAGATATGAGAGGTAGATGGGGTGGAGGGGGTAAGCAGAGGGGGTGGCTGTTTGCAGTTAGGAAAAGGAAGCAGAGCTAAAGGTGATGTGTGCTGTGCTGGAGAAATCTGATTAAAAAGGTCTGCTTAGATCAGGAACTGGACGCCTGACTGCTCTCCAGCAAGACTGAACTGAAATGACCCAGGCGGGATCCCCATGGCCAATGACATGTGTGAACCTCCATGAGAAAGTACAGCTCAGTTACTGAGGACTGTCCTCGCCCCCCCTTCCCCACCAATGCTGTCCTCACAGCTCGCCCCCTCAACCCCACAGACACAACCCCCTCCGCTCCACCCCGCAACGCTGTCCTCACTGCCCCCTAACTCCCCTGCAATGCTGAACTAACTCCACAAGCAGTGAGGTCAGCCCCCTCTGGCTCATTGTGAAGTTCAACCACAGACACAGGCCTTGATTCAGTCAACATGCGCCTCTAACATTGCCTTACAAATACATGCTTTTACTTCACGGTTTGCCAAGCTAATTTTGTTTTTGTTGAATTCTGCCAAATTATGTTTATGAACAAAGAAACAAGCGCTTGCATTTAGTTGAAGACAAATGTTGATTGAATCCAAGCCATGGAGTTGGAGCCGTGGGGTGGAGGGGGAGGCTGGGTGAGGAAGTCATAACCTGGTTTGTGGTAACTTTTGCTCCCAGAACACAGTGGGCCCCTTTCATTACATTAGGTTACATTCGTTTAGAAGACACTCTTATCAAGAGCTGCTTTCCAGCCAGTTGTCCTCCATGCATACACCCACAACTTGACGCTAACCTTCATATTCTTGCTACGTATCTATTTAAATAGACATGCTTACTCAGTGTTCATGTTTCAGTAAACTTTTTGGTGGAGGTCAGTGGTCTCCATTCAGCCCCTCCCCTCCTTGTTACTCCTGCTCTGCTATGTATCTGCTTCTGTCCTTACTGTAAGTCCTGAGATACAGAGTGGTACCTGTATGGAAACAGGTCTGTTAAATGGTCCAGTGCGTGAGCAGTTTATTTGCAAGTGCCTTACCGTGATGCATTTAACATGGTTTCAAGCAGACGTTTTTCAGTGTATTTAGCGGGCTTGCCCTGTCAGTTACTGTCAGTTACAGTTGTGACAGACATCATGCTATGTGGAAAATGAACACTGCTGCACAGAACCATACATTTTAAGGATTCCCAATGATGCTCTCCTACCACCCCCTCCTCCCCAAACTGACTCTCTGCTACAAAAAACCCCAGTCCCCTGAGTGGTTTTAATGATCCAAAGGAATAATTCAGAGCAGAAACCAAAATTCAAGGTATTTCCCATAAGGTTAAAACGACTTTGTGTCTCTTTTCACATTTGCATTAGGCCACGCCCACATGCTGTTTGTGGGGGGTGATGTGTTCTGTAATGTCTAAGCCTTGGATCTGTCATTTTCCCGACACCACGGAAACTGAGACCCTCTTGGGAAAAGTGCGTTTTTCATACACATCGTTAAAAAAACTCCAAAAACTATGAATACGCACCCCTGCCACCCTTAGGAGTTGTCTTAACAGCCTTAAATCTAAGCTTTGCTTTCTGATCCCAAAGGCACCCATTTCATAAGATTTCCCCAAATCCATCCATAAATCTGTCACTCATTCTGTTCACCACCTGACAGACAGACAGACGCTCAGTGGAGAGCACGTTAGAGGTCTGCTCTGTGGAGGAGTGAAAACAAAGTGAAAACACAAGGCAGTGGCATGCTTGGCATAGCGCACAAGGGTTAGCTACTAAATCTATTCTGTGAGGACCCCCTCATTACCTTTTACAACCGACACGCTACATTTCTCAAATTCCTTTGTGCGTATGCAATACATTTTTTAAAAAGACAGTATGGTTGTAAGGGACCCAAGCACACGACAGCATCTGAGCTCTTCTCTCAGCAGGATGTAACTATTTGAGCTACGGTGTGCACTGTGCATCATGAAAGTTGGCTAACCTTTTTGTACAGAACTAATTGCGATGCTGTACTGGTGGAAGAGGTCAGATGGCTTGAAATGAATCACATTCATGTCCCTGAGCAACAGTCTTGCTATCCAGTAGATTTATATTTTCCTATTGTTTTAGAATGCATTCTGTGTATTTGCTCTCTCAAGTAATATTTTCTAAGTCTCACTCTCTATTAACGTAAACTAAATAATATATTCCAGTATCTCTCTCCTAAATAAAACTGGTCTCCCTACCAAAATAACATAAATTCTACTTTCCTCTTACTGCCTGCTATATAATGTGCTGTAAGAAATTCTTATCCCCTACTAAAATTTTCTCGACTGAGTTATGTGATGTATATTATTACTAAATAATTGGTTTCTGCCTAGTTTCTGTATAAAGTTAAACATATCTTGTTCCTTTAGTATTGTGATTTGATTCAAACTTTATATAAATTATAAACACATACGCATGATCAGCGTACATATGAAATACCATTTTATACCATAAAGGATGCCACTCACAGGTTTATTTCAGAACTATTGCGCTGTACTATTCACATTTTCCCATTGGTTCAGACAAAAGGTTTGCTAAATTCATTCATCTTTCCATTGTCTTCGGAGCGCGGCGATTATGCAGATTCTTATCGTGCGTGTATTAATCAGACGCCACAGTGGAAGCTTAGAGGCTGCGGGATTGCGGGAGTGCGGTGTCTGAAACGTGGGTTTACTGCAGGCCCGTGTTGACGCTTTGATTTTTCAGGGAGCCGGGGTGAACTATCAGACAAAGGAGAGTTTCTTCTTTGTTTGCGGACCTGCATCAGGGGAATTCGCGCGCGGAGATGGAAACTTGGCTCAGAACAGCTTTTACATTAAAGTGCCCTACAGTCAAAGGAAAAAAAAAGGAAATGTGTTGTTCTCTTTCTCTCGCAGACTGACATATTGATTGCAGTTGGTCTTGCATGTGGAAAATGGAGTCTTGGCCACTTTCCTCACGCCTTAATGGTCACCTAACGTGCGGTGCTGGCCGCGTCTACCCCCCCTTCACCCCCCCTTGGTACTCGGTCACCACTTTGTGTGACTGTTCCAAAGGAACATACCTATTAAGGGTTGGCTTGTGCTATTCTAAAGCAAAGGGGAATTTCATTGTTCAATGGAGCAAGTTTGAATGATGACAAATCCTTACAGTTGGTTGAGACAAAAGCATAAAACTGTACAAATGATTATTTCCCTTTACCTTATTATTCTAGAGGTCTCAGGATGTGGATACAGTCTCAAAAGTATTCTTTTATAGAACCAACTAAATTTATATATTGAATTATATGTAACTATAATGCAATTCTGTTACTTTTTTATCCAATCCTAATTGTTTTCAGGGGTAAGATGTCCTGCAGGCTTGCAGGCCTCTTCAAAACTTTTTGTTTTTGTTCTTTCTTTTGCAAAAAATGTTTCTTTCAAGTATCGAGATGACAGCCGAACACATTGTCTCTAACCCTTAGGTCAGGGCTAGTACTGTCTGTTTAGACATACTATTTTGTATGCATCTGAAAAAAGTCCAGCTCTAATAACCCTAAGATGTTTGAGAAACCTGAAAGGCTATCTTTTCATGGTCATGAACAGGTCAGTGAGTTTGTTTTCTTGGCTGAGCTATCGATCGCTGTTCGGTGCTGTACACTGAGATTTGGCAACCTTTCCGCACCCTTAATGGTCACCCGGCATGCCTTTGCCTGGCACCCCAGCGGGTGCCCTGGGCCCATCGCCATGCTCAGGTGGCACAAGGGGTGATTCTGGGTGGGTGGGCTTGGAGCAGCGGGTAAATGGGCTAATTGGCTGAGCATCAACAGTGGGAGAGATGCACCGCCCCAAATCTGGGGGTGTGGTCTTCGTGTAGGACATGGTCCAGAGGCGAAGAAGGGGGAGGGGGTTATTCACACTGCCTGTAGAAGGCATGAGTCAAAATGCATATTGCATGTTCGGCAAGCGCTGATGTGCCATGGCCTTTCCTCTGTCAGAACGGGCTGTGATTGTGTGCTGTAAACATTACATTACCGGTACTTAACAGTCTTATCCAGAGTGACTGCACAACTCTTGTAATATGCAAATGGCTATGTAGTATACTGAAGCAATTTAGGTTTAGTACCTTGCTCAAGGATAAAAGGGCAGTGTCCTGCCTGGGAATTGAACCTGCAGCCTTTAGGTTATGAGTCCAGTTCTTTACGCAGTATACTACACCACAGCTGTTACTAATGGGTAAGGAACTGGGTTTGGATGCAGGTTCTACTTTGTATTCAGTACTTGATACATAAGCTACCGTAGATAGGCTAATTACAATAAATGTACATTTGTTAACGTGGTCGATTTCCTGTTATTGATTTAATCTTTTCATCTGTGTCACTCCGCCAAGTCCCTTTTTCCATCGTCCTTTCTCAGTGGAGGGTTTTTACTCACCTCATTCATTTGATTCTCTGAAAACCCTGACCGTCTCCACCACCCCCTTATGTTTTGACATTTCATTTATTTGTTTACTCCAGAAATGTCACCGCTGGCCGTGTGAAGGGATGACCCCGGGGGCGGGGGTCTGAGCCGGTGCATCCCTGTCACTCTTCCTCTTCCTTGCTGCCACTGCCGCTTTCCTTGAGAGAGAAAATTGGTCTGGATTGTCAGGACATGGCACTACCTTGTGAAATGACATTTGTTCAAGAAAAAAAGTCTGCTCAGCCCTGCCCTCTTCACCCAATAAATGCATAAATACATTTTTATTTTATTTCTACAGGTTTTTTTTGCCACATGTTTCTTTGGGCAGAAGAACAAACAGTCAAAAGAAACCCTGATGATACTTGATACTAAGCACAAATTATTATTTCTAGGGTACCAGGTTGTCTGTAATGGCTTTTTGTCCCCTATTACCTTGGCTGTGTTGGATGTACAGTGGCAAATATGCATTTGGGATAAAAGCTGTATCTCTCAGTGAAAATAAGATGGAGAAGTGCTGCGAGGCTCTTATGATTTGAATAGCTCTGCCCGGTCGCAGACACGTCGGCGGGAATCGGGGAGCCGGGCCGGCGCTTGCTCGTTTCGCGTGCCCCGCCGTCTCCGCGCTCTATAAATATCCCGCGAGGTCTCTGTCGTCTCCTGTCAGCCGCACACTCCGAGTCGCTCTTGTAATGCGCCTTTTCTGTTCCCCCCCTTGAGTGATTTCTCTGATCTGCGGTTGCAAAGAGGGAGCTTACTGGCTCTAACAGCAGTTAGTGGGGGCTCCTCAGCCGCCTCCTCGCTTTTTAGTGTTCAAAGTGCGCCTTGTTACACCTTCACCAATGAGACACCGAGCCGAAATTCCGTTTATCGTATTACGCGAGGCGCGACGAACTAGGCGGCGTGCGAGTATCGCATGTGCAAACGTCCCTGCAGATTTAAACGCTGTGAAATCCCAGGGAGGACAAGATTTCTATCCGGTGGAAGAAGATAAGCAAGCAAAGCACGCATCATTACCACCCCCTTTAACCGAAAATTTGTTGTAGCTTGCATTTTTCTCCGTGAAGTCACATACATAAATATACGTCTGGCGACATTACAGACGCTCCACAGGAGATGAAATATTCAAATACACAAGTGTTTTCTCTGAATGTATTCTTGGCAGTTGTATGAAATCCAGACACCATGATGCAAGATTTGGCTGCTTTCGCACAGAAGGGCAAGAAATGTGTTTTTGTTTAAGACCGTGATGCATCATCAGCTAAAACATATTTGTGCTAAAAGCCTCAATTGCTGGTGTATGGATTTCATAGGTCTTTATTAATCCAGTCACAATAATATAGCCTCTGGGAATGAGGAACTGGGATATGATGAGCGGCTCATTTCTCTGTTCAAATGAGTCCTACATTAAACTATACCTGTGCAGGGCAAAACAAATTGGCATGTGGCATTCATGGACTTGACATATACAATGTGCTAAATGCGACTTGGTAAACATGATGCCAGTCCGGTCTGTCATCAGTCTTCATCGACCAAGAAAGGGCCTGTCAGTTGTTTGCATCCGACCGTTTGTTTGCATCCGACCGTTTGTTTGCATTCGGCTGTTTGTTTCCATTCAGCTATTTTCTTGCATTTGGCCATTTGTTTGCATTTGCCGTTTGTTTGCATTAGTCTGTTTGTTTGCTTTCAGCGGACGTTCGCCTGCCCAAAAGACCGCCCACGCATCTCCCGTCGCTGTCTGGAAGCAGCCAGAGTAACAGCTGCTGGAATGAAATATTTAATTGTTTTCCCCGTGTCGTCGCAGGGGCGAACCGTTACAGAGCGAGTCATTAGGCAGACAGGGCAACCCGAATAAGCGGAGCATCTGTTTGGCTTCCTGGCTCTCCGAGGCCATTCGTTTCATCTTCTGCAGCAGCGCAGTGGGAGAGGGAGACTGTGTTCCCTCTCTGTGCGGAACAGCCCGGAACAGCTGGCCCCTGCTTGGCAACCTACGGGTGCCTTCGGCCTTCTTTCCACACCGCTTTCCAATGGAAAGAGAAATCTCGTTTTAATTCATCTCATCCTTGTAGGAAGCACGCTAACTACATGCTTAAGCACTCCGTGCACTTGGTAGCCTTGTTTTAAGGAAATAAAGTTTAACCAATAAAATGCCGCAAATATGCTCAAACGATGAATAAAGAAGTGAAGAACTGTTTCGCACTCGTGTTTTCATGTCCGCACTTATTTTCAGATTGCCTCTGTTGGGGGTCCGCGGTCCCGTTCCAGCAAAATCATTCCAGCATGCTGTTTTCTTTTTTTTTAAGTCCCTGTAAATTATTAGCTAAACAACCTTGAGCCACAAGGTTGGTTGGGCAAATCTAGCCTTAATTGCGACAAGCAATTGGTCAGGACTGAGCATAAATCACAGCATTGAGGCTCTCAGGTCTTACTGCGCCCCACTGGCTTTCCATCACTGTAAATCTAGGCAGGCAGAGAAGGCGAGGCTCTCTAAGCCCGGCTCATAAGCCTGAGTGAGTTTCCTGCACAACCATCGCCCCTCTGCAGGGAGGAAAAGTGCGATGCTAAGTGGAAAATTAGTTGTATGATTAATACATGTTATTGAAATCTGCTAATGATAGCGCTTCTGTGTTTTTTTTTTTTTTTTCCTTCTCTGCAGGAGTATATGGATTCTAATAAATGCATCGAGGAGTTGCTCAAACAGCTGGAGGAGGAAAGGCGTAACGTTCGAAGGCAAGTGGCAGCTCTCGAGCAGGTTTACTGCATGGCTTGTTTTTTGTTACAAGGAAGTGCAATTCATTTGGGACAAAAGCATGCCAAGAGACGGCAGTTCACTTCTTGACTCAGAAATTAAAGCAAATCCCAGATTTATAGATTCTTGTTCACCAATTTTGTGCCTGAGATTAAAATCCATTGGTGAATAATTTAGTTTGTTTTGGTTTTGTTCATTTGGTTTCTTGCGCAAGCTAAGAAACCATGAATTAAGACATGTATATAGTGGACTTTTTAGTATCAGACTCTTCTGTAGCTTTTGATATAGTAAGAGGGTCAGGAAATAATAAATGGGAATGAGGACATATGTATGGTATCTGGTGTGAGTACAGTTTACTGGGCAGGGAGACAATGAAAAATATTTGGCAAAGAATTGTATTGTGACCAGAAATTTTACCACTGGGGAATTTCTCATGGAACTTTCTCCATTTGAAAAGATAAAATAGAAAGGGACAAAAGTCCAGGGTGGAGATTGCCCTGATGAGAGATTCATGACCCTGGCCCGTAGTGAATCCGATGCTCTCTCAAACCATAAAGCGCTGCATTGTCCTGGGGAAGGAGGCCATTTTTTAAACTTCACCCCCATTATATCTGAGTTTACATTTCAATGGGGCTGTGGTCCCTCCATCCACGGCCAATTTTCCCCCTCACTGGACAGTGAGGCCCGAGAGTGAGAGTCTGCGTATGTGTGTGTGTGTGTGTGTGTGTGTGTGTGTACCTGTGTGTGTGCGTGTATTTGCATGTTTGTGTGTGTGTGTGTGTGTGCGTAATTGTGTGTGTGTCTGTGTGTCTGTGAGTGTGTGTAAAGGCACACAAAGGTAGGTGTGCTGGCAGAGTCGGGAAGTGGCATGTAAGAGTGCTGCCGTCTCTCTTCCCTTGTCCCATGGAAAAGCCCTTTCCTCTCCCACACCCAGAGTGACCCTGCAGCCCCGCGGTGCCCGCCCTGCCCCCCACGCTGTGAACAGGACCTCATCCACATCTCGGGCTGCCGTTTGCAAACCATGAACTTGCACGCTCCCAGAGAGGCTTAGAGTGGTTGCAGTAGCTTTTGGCTCACTTAGCAGCTTATCTTAAATGTTGGAGGAATAGTTAACTTTCAGAATGTGTTTGATATTTGTCAAAACAGTCGACATTCGTTAGACAGCGCATTCAGTTTTCATCACTTTCAGAACCGAGATTTATGCAGATATTTAGAAAAATAAACATTCAAGCACACATCACACAAGTAAGGACTGAATTTTTACTGTAAATATCTGCAGTGTATTTTGTCATGTACTACACTATGATTCACTTGAAGCCTCCATTATTTTTATTATTTTGAAGTTATATAAATCCAGCACCAAATAAAACAGTTTTATTTCAATGTAAGGATGGGGATAGAGATCTAACACAATCTTATTGCAGTGTTTTGTTTGAAACTGATAGGAAAGGTTTTTTTATTTTATTTTATTTATTTTCTATCGATTCACTGGAAATCAAGTGGGAAGGCAAAGCAATTGCTAAAGTACTTTAAAAAGCCGAAGTGTTTGATTAGAACAGTGGTTGTCCGGCGGTCAGTGACTGTGACGGTCTATTAGGAGAGTGGCAGGGAAATCGGGACTGTGTGACCTTTCACCCCAATAATGAACCCAGGGACGCTGTACATTAAGGAATTTTATTCATTGTCACTCTGTAGCCCACTCTTACTGAAATAACCTTGCATATCTGGAATTCCTGGAACTGATTTTGGTATTATTCAGGGTCAGCTTGTCTGCGCTCTCAAAGGCTTCTTAACCTTGTCCCAGAGGTCTGTTCCCTAGCATTAGAGAGGACGGTGAGGGAGCCTCAGCATATCTGTGCTGTGGAATGTGCGCTGGTCCCGCCTCTGCCCTTCAGAGAGCTGATAACCAGCCCGGCTGCCAGGGACCAATGACAGCAGCCACAGCAATGCTACACTAAAGATATAATTACATTAATAACCCGTACGATGTCATAGAAAAAGTATGACTTTTACAGTGTGTGCATGTGTGTGCGCTCAACCCTTATATGAACACTGTGAAATAATAGCCCAATTGTTAGACCATATTTTGTGCTAATGTATTTATTATTATTTTTGTCAGCAGCATATACAGTACATGGGCACTATGGTATTCAGGTGATATTTCATTTATGGTTTTGCTGATCTATGTGTGTGTGTGTGTGTGTGTGTGTGTGTTTGGGTGCCTATCTAACAGATCACATTCAGTGCACTCTCAGCCTGCAGTGGGACAGATGTTCTCATAGATCATATCAGGGGTGGCTATCGCTGTTTGGTTGCTGTGGTGATTGGAGACCACCTCAGTCTCTCCCCGCTGGGGTCGCTCGATTCCACACCTGACAATGACAGATTACCCCCCAAATGTACTTTTGTCTGGCTCAGGATGTGATGAAGCCCTTTTCTCAGGCGTATGGAGAGACGCCTCTGAGGTCCTCGCTCACAGGGGATTAGTGCCTTCCTCCAGGGATGTGAAACACATCTGAAATGAAGCGATGCACTCCATCATAATGAGAAAGGGAAACACTCAGATACACACACACACGCATGCACACACCCATATAAGGTGCAATATGCAATACGTTCTTTAATTTAGACACATGTCTAATAATAATCATTTAAAATGGGGTTAAAAGCAAAGCCCAAGATTTCTAAGTATATGTCTAATCTATGCAGTTCTCCATTTTGGGAACAAAACCGTTTAATTTTTGAATGAAAATTCAATGTAAGATTATTGGAATATACAGTAATGTCTTCTGAACAATCAGAGCCTAGCACTGAATTATGAAATTGAATAGGCAAGATTAATTTTATACAAGTAGCACGAAAGACAATAGCAAATGAGCTCATGAATCAAACTCGAACTTGAACTAGCACAAAAGGGTAAACTGTCACAAAGACGTTGACCTCTGTTTTCTTCTGCCTTTTGTGGAGCGTTTAATGAAAACTCTAATTCTGTGTGAAGATGATGAGCTACTGGGTTGGTACCACACCTCTGCCTCTTCCAATGGTCTTTCTTCAAACAGCCAATCAAAATGTAGGATTGAGCCCTGTTTTTGAGTCAGAGCCCGGCCTTAGATCCTGGGTGCGATGCTGCTTTCTGACAGCTCACCTGGAGACTAATCCCATAACACAGTGGTACTGCTGGCCCAAACGCAGCTGTGCTCTGGGCCTTGGTGCCAGCCTATTAGCAGCTAACATTCACCTCACAGGTCATTGTGCTGACAGTCTGGAATTGCAACGTTTACTGCTGTGATACACTTGCAATGAGTCTAAGCGGGGGGGGGGACTAGCGCCCTCCCCAAATGAGTTACACTTCCAATGTTACCCCAGTCACCGAGACTCCAAACTTGGCAGGTACCTCTTGACAGGGGACCAGTTAATGTCAGTCTCACAACGTTTATAAGGCTATAAGTATCCATTTATGGCTAATAATTTGTAAACTGTGCAGCTAATAGGAAATTGAGCGGTTCTGTCCCACTGCTAATGGAGGAGTAGCAAGGTCCTACTAGTGGCTCTGGCTGAGCCAGACTAGTTTACAAATGAATGGGACTGTGCTCTATATGAGGCATAGAATGCTACTATTGTATGCTCTATCTTCTGTGCTTCAGTCGATTGGGTGTGTCTTGCTATGTGAGGAGAAAATAAAAGTAAATACTTTTATGCGTAAAGAATAATATTTTGTCCCAGGGCTGTGGGGGAAAGCTTTTAAGACACTTTCCTGGTTTCTGTGCAGAAGCTGGGCCCGGTGCTTAAATGAAAGGTAAACACTGGTGCGTACAGCCCTGGATTGTGCTCTCTGTTTTGGCCAGGGCTCTATTTTACGCGGCGAACTCCTTGCCCTCCCGAGGCTAGCACCGTAGCTGACGGACGCGGGGCGGGGTTTCTACGGGAACATATGGATGCTTTCGGTCGCTAAGTAGCGTGACAGAGGAGGAGAGGGGCCGTCCACTCGTTCTGAATGGCAGCTGTGTCGGATGGATGGAAATGCCTGTAGTTTGAAGCAGCGCACGGGTGTGTGTGCGCGTGTGTGTGTGTGTGTGTGCACATGTCCTGCAGTGTGTGGGCTCTGTGCAGTGACAGAGCTGACCTTGGTAAGGGCCTGGAATGACATGGCTGCCTGGGAATTGCTTGGCTCGGGCTTTGGTTTGGGGTTGAGCCAGGCTCACCTGTGCCCCACAACAGATGGTGCAGGGCAGTGTGGGGTGACGGGGTGGAGGAGGCACAGGGTATGGCCTCTGTCTGGCCCCAGGAGCGGAGCCCCCGGGATGGGAGGGGTGAAGGAGAGTTACTCAGGATGAGGTAGAGCTGCCACCTCTGGCCTTGCCTGTGATTCTGTGCTTGCTGCTTCATAGGAGGAATAGTTTTTTTGTCTTAATTCCTCACTGGGGTTCAAATTAAAATATTAATTTCAGAGTATAAATCATTCAGAGTAGGTGGGATGGGTGTTTATGTGTGTGTGTTTGGGTGCATGTGCACGTATACTCAATGTTATGTGTCAGTGCTGTGTGCTCATTGTGTTAGTTTAATATGTTAGTGCTGTGTGATCACACAGTGTTAGTTTAATGTGTCAGTGCTGTGTGCTCATAGTGTAACTGTAATATGTTAGTGCTTTGTGATCACAGTGTTAGTTTAATGTGTCAGTGCTGTTTGCTCAGTTTTAGTTTAGTGTGTCAGTGCTGTTTGCTCAGTTTTAGTTTAATGTGTCAGTGCTGTTTGCTCAGTTTTAGTTGCATGTGTCAGTGCTGTTTGTGCAAGGATGAAGCCTCAGTGATGCTTCTGTGCTTTCATCGTTCTTTTTTGAAAGGCTCAGCTGTGGGGGTGGGGGTAGCCTAATCCCTTTTTTGATGATGGAGATAGGTTTGAGGCCGCAGGAGATACAGTCCCGTCCGGGTGAAGGCCACGCGTTTCATAGCTTTAATGGGATAAGATGACCGCTCTCTAATTCCATAATTTGATAAGGCTAAGCTCTGCTGAGACCTAATACCTTCAATTGTATATTTATGAGCCGTCCCGAGAGAGGGACGAGTAGATAGAGAGAGAGAGAGAGAGGAGTGGAGAGAGAGAGAAAGGAGTGTAGAGGGAGAGCGAGAGGGAGGAGTGGAGAGAGAGAGAGAAAGAGAGAGAGGAGTTGATAGAGAGAGAGGAGTGGCGAGAGAGAAAGAAGTGGAACGAGAGAGAGAGAGATAGATAGAGTTGAGTTGAAGGAGATTTGGTATTTATAATCCATTGATTAAAAAAATCCATTTGCTGGATGAGTTGGGATGTGCAATAAATATTCATTCCAGTTATTTCTGAATAGCTCTTGATGCTTTTTTGAAGTTCCATTGAGAAGGATGATCTCTTTTAGCATAAGAACAAAGTGCTCTCTCTTGAGGTTTTTGAACACTGTTTATTCCGCACCACAATGGGGCTGAGGAGGAGCGTGGCATTTCTGTGATGAACAGAAGAGGATTCATGCAGGTCTCGCATGTGTTGCGCTCCGACACAGAGCCCAACACCCAACGCCTGACAACATTGAATGGGGAATACCGGGTACTCATAACCGGGAGGTTGCCAGTTTGAATCTTGAGGTAGTGCTGCATGGTGCTGTACATGAGCAGCATTGCTTAGTGTATCCCCTTGTATTCATGGGTTTTAAGCCAGTCTGGCTAAATACATCTAATAGTAACATAAATCATGAAATGTTTCTCATTCGATGCACCTGCACAAACATGCCTTTTATTCTGAGCAGAAAGGGGGAAAAAGGTTTTGCGATCGTATAGCAAATCATGTTGTACACAATATTTCCTGGTGATTTATGAAATATGGGATTCATTTTGAGTTGGAAAGTCACCAAAAATGTTGGGGTCTGGTGAATTTGCCTTACGAAGCCCAGCTAATGAAGCGGCGAGCTATATAAGGAGCGTCTAGACCCCGTCTCATTTCTGTGCATTCCTTCTGCCTCCCTGTAAATAAACGTCTTTTACACCGGCCTCAGATGGGCTGACGGGACCGCTCGGGGCAGCCGTTAAATCCCCGGGGCATCGGCCAGGCGGATTCCGAGGCCCCGTGCCACCCGACCCCTGCCCGAAGCGCGTAAATCTCCGGGATTAAGGACCTGGCGACGGCGACGCCCGCTCCCCTCCTCAGCTCTCTCCTCGTTTGGCCTCCTGCGTGTTTTAATTCCCAGAATTCCGCCGTTCCGTCCCGGCGTTCCCAGAGTCAGCAGATTCCTGACGGGGGAGCGCGTGCCGCAGGAACGCCACCTGGGTTCCGCGGGGACGTCTGGGGCCGAGGCCCGGGTCCAGACCTCATAACCACCGGTTACGGTTAGGGATTTATTCATGTTGTATTTTATGTGTCTTTATAAGGAATATGTTCAGTATCGTGGTCACATTTTTATTTATATACATGCAAATGATTTTGCACTGCAGTTGATAAGTACTGTTATGGAAAATTACTGTTAGTGCCAGTACTGCGTATCAGTATGATAATAGCGTGTATGTGTCTATGTGTCTGCTTGGATGTGCAGGTTTTAGCTATGTGACCTGGCAAACATCAGATGTGGTCATATTATAAATGACTGCATTAGTTTAATCACAAACACCATTACACCAAGTACCTCACGCAATCATACATATTTTATCATAAATATTTTACCACCCCTAAATCTGAATCATAATCTATGAGGGCGCACTCTGTGAATACCCAGTCTTGCAGCGGGTCTTTAATTAATTGACGTGCGTCACACTCGGGCCCCCAGTCGTTTCGGTTTGCAGGGTGAGCGCCTTCATGCGCCCATCGCTCACTGCCCCCGGCCGCGCGGGGAAACGGGCGCACCCCGCGGCGCACCTGTGATGGAGCGCCTCTTAGCCCCAGCGCCGCGGCGGATTTATGGACCCTGCCGGTCCCACTTAGCGCGCGCCGCCCTTTTCACGGCGCTCGGGAGAGGAGGGGGAGGTTAATCCGGCGGGTTAATGAAGCCTTTTATCGGTGCGTCCTCAAGGTCGCCGCTTATTTAATGTTTGGGCTGCCGCGCGCCGGAGCGGACGTGCCGTTTGAGCGCGCTCCCTGCGCCCCGCTCGGGTTCAGCACCGCACGGGCTCCTCTGTCACACGCGCTAAAATGCACTCGTGGTGTGGTGCCCAAGTCAGCCATCTTGGCTCCTCTTTTATACTATTTTTCATTGGCAGTACTCTGGCATTAAATTTCTCATGGCAAAATGAAATCCGGTTTATATAAACATAAAAACATCTCATGGTCAAAAGCGGAGGAGTATTATTACATCATCAGTTTTGTTCAGGTCAGAAAATCAGTGTTTTATACATTTTCCTCACCACAGGAGGAGATAGAGACCTGCTTTTTGATCGATTATATGGGTATAATGTGAATTATGTTAAACATCACCTTTGCCCAGCAGGCCCCAACCCCCCACCCCCAAAAAAAAAAATAAAAAACCAGCAGGGCCCCAGGAAATTGCCTGTGTTCCCTAATAGCTAAACACACCCCTTACAATTAAATGCAGCGAGTGTAACACTTGCATTTATTTGAAAGCCAAAGCTGAGGATAGGTGTTTATTGAATACAGGGTTATAAGAGCGACATTCACTTATTTCATATTCCCAGGGGGGCTCAGTGTTGTGAAAGCACAGTGCACATTGTGTACTACATGGACTATGTTTGGTTCACCTTCTGTGTGACCTTCCGTGATGGGACTCTGTGAGAAGTGTACTGTGAGCCCCTCTTTTAGGATGCAAGGCAAAGTCTGAACAGGTGTGTTTGCAGTCAGTTTGGGAAAGATGAGAGCGATCTCTCTTTCCACACCTCCGAATGTTATGACTGTGCGCCTTAATCGCAAAAATCTGGTGTTTACCACAATCTGTTCCACCTCTGTAATCTCATCCGTGGTATTCCAAACACAGGATTTGGCTCCGATTTTGAAGTAATGTAAAAACAACGTTTTGTTGCCTGTTTATGTTTTTTTTTTTTTTTTTCCCTTGCCGCTGTTGTACACTTGAGGGTTTAAATTTAGCATCATGGGTGATTGCTGGCGTTCCTGAGGTGTGCACGTCTTTTTCAAAAAGACTTAAAAACAAGGGGAAGCAGACCGTTAAAAAATCCACCGGGCCGGATGTCAGCTCTTTTGTGTTCCGTGAAGCTCATGATAGTTTTCAGTGTCTTGCCTGTGGGTTGCCTTAACAATCTTGAAAACATCTCTCAGTTTGAGATCTAGGAAGAGATCTATAACCAATCCTGGCTTTTACATACGCGGGCAAAAGTCAGAGGTGACTAAATTTGAACCGTTAAGTTTGCATTATTATAAACCGCTCCGGTTTCCTGTGTCTGGACTTTAAAGGAGCAGTGTGGGAAGCTCGGGTTATCGCTGTGTTTCACAGGGTGAAATGAACGACCGCGGGGGTGTTTGACTAGAACGCCGTTTTATTGGTCCATTGGAAAGGAATCAAATGCTCTGTTAATTTGCGGATTTATTTCGGTCTCTGCGCCTCTCCCCAGTGGTTGGTATCCCAGAGGCGGATCCTCAGGGGGCGTGGCCCAGGACCATCATCCCCTGGGCGCAACGCAGCATGACAGGCCTGCATTGTGACACGCGGCAGCGTCCTCCGCACTCCTCGGGGGGTGTATAATTGCATTAGCTCGTGGGGCCAGAGATCACACGGCGACCGGGGGGCGAGTCCGCGCGCGGTTCCAGAAAGATCCGCGGGAAGGGGAATCTCCGGCGGGGCTGGCTGACCTTGCGCCCCAAATTCTCCACGGCAACCGTAATCCCAACGGCACCCACCGCGCCGCGCGGAGACGCCCGGGGGACGGCGGAGCGGATGCTTTTAGTCACCTTGCAGTCACCTTTTCGCAGGATGGTGGTCCTATAAAAGAAGGTGACAATGAGTTAACTAAAAATGTCTCATGCGAATGACACCAGCCCCTCGGGGGAGTGTTATATACAGAGCCTGCCGTAAATTCTGTTCTGTTTACTACCACATGTCACATCGGTGCTATTTTTTATTGGAAGGTGCCAGCACTCCCTGGTACATTCACCGTTCCTGTTTTGATTCATTTTGAGTTTTATATCTTGGCCTGTACACTATCCCTGTGTTTTTGTCTGTCAGGCCTTTCCACTTGTAACTGTGAGATGCTCGTTGTCTTTTTGTATATAGTAATATAGTAATGATTGTCGTAGTAGAAGGAGGTCTAGTAAAGCCAACTAGGGCCCAGTGCCTTTCACAGAAGGCACACCAGTACTGGCACACAGGGTGCCAGGCAGACACTGGAGAACTTGTTTGATTTTTCTTTGGTGCCCCTCTGTGTTTAACAGCAGTGTTAACGGAGGGGAACTGATATCGCAATCTGATTGGTTTAGAGCTGAGGGCAGGGTACAGGGTCCCCGTCCTCCGGCTCTCCCCCCGTCCTCCGGCTCTCCCCCCACGCTGCCCTCTGAAACTCGCGCAGTACTGATGTGGAGCGCAGGGCCTGCAGTGGTCTTTGGAGGGCCGCACACCCCGCTCCATTTCAGCTGTAAAATATGAGCCGCGGCGCGGAGCTGGAGCCACCGTCAGAGCTGCCCGATCCGCGCCGTTTGAAAGCACCGTCACCCGTGTCCTTTGACGGCGCGGCTCTCTATGAGATGCCATGAAAAAAACAGCCAAAGTAAACACAGCGAGGCTAAGATGGCAAGGTCGTCGTGTGCGTGCGGTTTTTTTGTCAGACGTGATTTAAACATGAAGAAACGCACAGGGCCGTTGGTACGGTCGGATCTGAGGAACTTCAGCCAGTGAAAATGGCTGCCTGTACATATTCTATTTCCATTCCTCACCTGTGCTCAAAGCGTCCAAACTTTGGTGTCTTTAATGTTTCTGTGCTTTGTTCCCTCTGGCTCAAAGAGTACTTTTTCAGAGAGCCTTCGTCCTTCCGTGTCTATGCGGCTCAGGGCTAGCAGTGAAATAAAAAGCAAGGCTGAGTCTCCATATTTCTTGATTATGTCAGTAATGTGTCCCGCAAGTCTGGTTTGTGGCACATTGGTATATTTCATCAATATTTAATCTATTTCCTTCAATAGGAAGATGGAAGCTAATTGGGAACCACCTGCTTTGGAAATCAAATTAGTCTCACCCCCGATTATTGATTGTGGCACAAAGCAGCTGCATTTATGTTTAATTTAACTTTTCAGTGTAGTGAAGCAGACACATGCCTAACATTTCACTTTCAAGAGAGTTTTCTAGCTCCCAAGTCTAGATGGGGAGGTGCTTTAAAAACCAAGAAGACGTTGAAATAATTGTTTGATTGATTGTTGGACTGTTAATATCTACTTTATTTGCAAGCATGTGAAAATGATAAAATGTTAGACTTTTCCACTAATGGAAAAACAAAGTACGAAAAAACCATGGAATCAATCAACAAAGCTCCTGAAGCAAAGTAAAAAAAAAAAAACAGTTTTGGGTAACTCATTTCTAGTTATCTCCACATTACCACAGGGGAAGCCCCTTCCCTTCCACCTCTCCCTGGCCTCTCCCTGCAGAATGACTAATGTGATTAGAGTAATTGTTTATTTAGTACATTAGCGCTGTGATTGGGTAGGCTGAGGCTGGGGGGAAAGGCTCTCTTTTTGAACCCAGGGTCTCCGTATCCTGGAGCCATTTATAGCCCCCTTTCACCTCTCTGCTACACGCCCCCTTTTCATGGTGGCCCTCTTTGGGGGGAGACAATAGGCAGATCCCCCCCC
This sequence comes from Anguilla rostrata, assembly GCF_018555375.3. NCBI lineage: Eukaryota > Metazoa > Chordata > Actinopteri > Anguilliformes > Anguillidae > Anguilla > Anguilla rostrata. The sequence continues at coordinate 20,924,290 of NC_057947.1, forward strand.
GACACACACACATACACACACTCTCTCTCTCACACACATACACACACTCTCTCTCTCACATACACACACACACTCTCTCTCACACATACTCCATCTCTCTCTACACACATCTCTCTCTCTCACATACACACACACACATCCCATCTACTCTTCACACACGCACCTAAAACACACACACCACACACACACACACACGCACACACACACATGCACACACATTCTCTCTCTGTCACACATGCACATACACACATTCTCTCTCTCTGTCACAAACACATGCACACTCGCACACACATACATACACACACATTCTTTCTCTCTCTCTGTCACACACACACACACACCACACGCACTTCTCGCTGTCGGCTAGGTCTCTTCTCAGCAGCATTCTGATTGTGATATCAGCAACTAAAGCTACCTCTGCCCTCCCTACACACACACACACACGCGCACACACACATGCACACACATTCTCTCTCTGTCACACATGCACACATGCACATACACACATTCTGTCTGTCACACACACATGCACACTCGCACACACATACATACACACACATTCTTTCTCTCTCTCTGTCACACACACACACACACACACACACACACACACACACACGCAGGGCTCGCAGTCAGGGCTGTCGGCTGGGGTTCCTGCTTGTCAGGAGCGTTCAGTTGAGACTGATTGTGATTGCAGCAGATGGGCTGAAGCTGTGTCGTCCGTCCTGGGCCCTCCCTCCCTTTCCCCCCTCCCATTTCCCCCTCCATCTCCCCCTCCTCTCTCTCTCTCTCTCTCCTACTCTCTCGCCCCACAGTCACCACCCCCCCACCCTCCCTCAGAGAAAAGTGGCACCTTCAAAGCCTGCAGCCCTCCCTCCCTCAACACGTTACACCTCCTCACGGCTGTGAGGGAGAGAGAGGAGAGAGAGAGAGAGAGAGGGAGAGAGAGGGAAAGAGGGAGAGAGAGAGAGGGTAGTCCGTGCGAGAGAGAGAGCGGCACAGAGAGGGGAAGAGGGACAGGGTATACACACAGAGCGCAAGAGAGAGCGAGAGACAGAGTGCTTGCAGAGTCACAGAGAGGGAGGGAGCCAGCGAGAGACAGACAGAGACCGGGTACTTAGCAAGAGAGAGAGAGAAGTCAGAGAGAAAGGCAGGAAGGCAACGAGAGCGAGAGCGAGAGAGAGAGAGAGAGAGAGAGAGAGAGAGAGAGAGCGAGAGCGAGAGCATGTGCATGTGCACAGTGTGAATGAGACACAGACAGGGAGAGAGAGAAAGAGCTTAGAGAGAGAGAGACAGAGAGAGGAAGGGAGAGTGAGAGAAAGTGGCAAAGACAGTGTGAAGCAGACGGAGAAAGGCAGCGTGAGCGGAGAGAGTGGGACGGGACGGAGAGACGAGGTGGGGGGAGAAAGCCTGTTGTGACAGGCTGAGCTGTGTGGACGTTAACTTTATCTGTGGCCGGCCGGGGGATTACCATGCTCGCTGTGTGAAGAGACCCTCCTTCAGGATGGACTGCCCCGGTCTGGGTAAGCGCACGCCGCGGGGGGCGGGGGGTCTGGTTATGGGAATTCGGGGACGCCCTGAGCAGCGGTCCTTCCTGCCTGCTCGCTGCTCGCAGTCGTTCTGTCAGGGCAGGGAGCCTGGTAAAGCCATGTCATTTAAGGGCAGAGGCAGGGGCAGACACGATCCCCTACCCGCTGTTGCTGCCGTGTCGGAGAGGGTGGTAAGGATGGCGCGGGGTTCCAGGGGCGGGATCGGACCCAGCAGCGTGCTGTAGCATGGCTTCTGCAGGAGTCAGCACCCAGCGCCCGTGCGCGTGGAGACCGCTGCTGTCACCTCGCTGACACTCCGAACGAAGCCGTGCCCGAGTGCGGGGTCCGTGCCCGAGTGCGGGTTTTGTTTGCTTCGTGTGCGCACGTGCAGGCGTGAGTTTGCGTGCGTGAGCTCGGCGGGGGGCAGCTTAGGCAGGGCACCCTGCTGCTGAGGGGGAAGGGGGGGGGGGGGGTTTCCAGCCTGGTCCAGTGTTTGCGTCTCCGAGACAGAGCGTTCTCTCCTGAGCTGTGCCATTTCCTCGCTTCCGCGTGAACCGCGCTGTGCGGCTGCCAGCTCCTGTACCCAGCCGCTCCGGGGAGATTACACTCGACAGCCTTTCCTCTGGAGCGCTAGCCGTGTTTCAGAAACGCTTCGCTGAGAGCGCCTGGAAGCCGGCGTCCGTGGCGTCTCAGAGTATCGCTCTCAATGCCACTCATGTATAAAGGTCGTAAACATCGCTCGATGCTTTTCAGGAGTGTCACCGCTAAGGAAGACAGAACCGTAATAACCATGAATACAGAGTGGCTGGACTTCCCTGTAGCGCTGCTTGGGAAAATGCACGCGGTCCATAAGGATTTGCCTGAGTGTGCTACAAGGCGGCAGCTGAGAACTTTTTAAAAATGAAGCTTCTGCTTCTGTTCTTGCACACCTCGGAGAGTTGCGGCGTTTCGCTGACCAACGCCGTCACGTGTAAATGTGTAAGGGGGTGAGGGTGAAGGGGGGGAACCGGGCCACAGCTGTGTTTGAAACACTCCCAAACGGCAGAAGTCTCGCTGTCTGGACGCCTCCGACAGGGTTTGACTTTACAGCTTAACTGCCGTTCATTAGACGAGCCGGGGGAGGGGAGGCGGGGAGCGGGTTATATTTCCTCACGCATGGCTTGAGGGGCAGTTTCCTGGCCATTTAAACTTTTTTTTTAACAAGCAGCGTAACCTCCACGCTGAAGGGGCTGGGGCCTGTGGGCTGCAGACGCATGCAAATGACAGCAGTGCAACAAGGAACAATGGGGCTTTTTAACTCCTCTAAAAGAGTCACCCCAATCACTTACCACAGACACCTGCATTTACTGTGCTTCAGTACAATTCATTAAAAGGTGCATTCAAGTGGTCTATTGCACAAGATCATTTATTTTACCTATTTTAATTCTAATTTTAAAAAAGCAACCAACTTGTGTTTATATTTGTGTTCTTGCGGCACTGTCTGATATTGAGGTCTATACCCTCCGCATTAGAAATTGTGTGCTGGCAATGCCCGGTCTGCTCCAGACAAACCTGATTGGCCATTCCATGTGTAATGAAATGTAACTGCTGCTCTGATCCAATCATTGCTCACCTCTGAATCACAGTGCTCCAGGCTGAGATCTACAGGTAGGGAATGAACACACTTCCAGAGTATTTGACTGTTTGGCACATTGATCACGCCGAGGGTTCCAGCTTTTTGAAAAGAAACCGCTGCCAAAAAATTCTCTACCATTTTTATGGGCTTTCGCCTGCTTTTACTGAACACATCTTGGCCTGAATGTCTGATAGAAGTGTGCAGAATAAGCTCGTAAGGCACAAAGCATGTTCTTTATACATACAAAGAGCCTGGAGACATCTCAAAGAACTTGGAGACAAACCTTTATGTGATAGGTCCACTAAATAGAGAGAAAAGCCGTCCTCATTAGCTCACTGTAAGCATGACCGCCAAAAGCGTTTGAGGGCCTCAGATGTGCTCAGACTGCTGCGTGTGGTCGCTAAGAGAGAGAGTGTGACGAGACGTACCTGAGGCTTAGAGTAAGAGGATTGGAAGAGAAAGGATTTCATGGTGTGGAATTAAAAATGGAAATGTCCATCCGCATCACAGTGGGATTGGAGAAATGTCTGTCTTGGTGGTGTTCCCCCCTCCTCACCCCCCACAGAGCCTGCATACTTCCCCTTTTTATAGAGAAGTTTGGATGCTGGCCTATATTACCAGTGGAATTTGCTGTGCTTTGTGTGTTCATAGCCAGGGGTCAGAGAGTTGATGAAAAGGACATTCAGAGATGTAAATGTACACTGATTTAATAAAAGAAAACCCTGGGATGTTTTGACTGAGACTGCACGTTTGCGGAGAGCGTCAGTCAGGAAATCACGCCCCCGATCGGCCGGCCTCACCTGCGCCCACAGGTAGCGGTCGAGCTGAAAAAATGCAGCGGGGGTTTTTTTTGTACCGTAGCCAAATTCTCATTATTGAGTTTCTTGGGTCAAATACCAACTCAAAAAAAGAAATGCCAGGCATTCCAGAGCCGTTACTGACAGACAGCGTTGACAGGGGGGCAGACAGAGGCTGGGGACGGAGGGCCCGGTCAGAGCCGGGGGTTAAGGAGCTGGGTTAGCACCCTGATGATCGCAGGCTCCACAGCCGAGCGGGGAGGGGGTGGACACTGGAGCTCAGTGCTAATTAGAGCGCTGTGTAACTGGATGAGAATATGCGCTAAGCTAATAAACTGCGTGATGGGGAGCATGGGTAGTCTGTGTGCCAGAGGCTGCCCGTGGGAACCGCTGGCCTGCCCCGCCATTGGCTCGCAGGGGCGGCCGCTCTCCGCGAGGGCCACTGCGTTCCCTGACCCCCAGCCGCATATTTTAGCATTCTTCCCAGAGGAACGGACCCGGGGTCTTTCGCCCCCGTCCCCACAGAAAGACAGGCGGTATTCTGTCCCTCTTCTCCCTGAAGAAAGGGATGATCTAAGCTCCTTTCAACAAAATGAGAGCGGAGAGTCTCTGCTTCTTCCAAAAAAAACTGAGAGGGATGGTCTCGGCCTGTTCCCCAGAAAACAAGAGGGACGGTCCCGGCCTCTTTCAGCAGACTGACAGGGGCAATCTCCGCTTGTGAAAATTTCCTGAGCGCCTCCCTGTCTTTTCCCGCTGGGCCGTTTTAATTAGCCTCGGAGCCGCATCTCCGGGGAGTCTTATCAGCCCCCCCCACCCCCCCCAAACGGCGTTCGGCAGAGAGAGAGGCAGGGGAAACCGGAGTGATCAAACGCCTTGGTGGGGAAGCCAGAGCTAACGCCGTACGCCGCCGCCCGCGCCTCGCCCCGATGGATATCTGCACTTAATTTCGCTCTGCAGATAGCGATCAGGAAGTCCGTCCTCTCTGCCCGCACGCAGGAACCACAGGGCAGCGCGTCGGGTTTAAACTCTCTGCTGCTCAGAGGACATGAGTGCCACTGATAGATTTCAGATGCAGAAAGTGAAGATAGTTGGAGACCATTGTTTTGTTATCCATTTCTACGCCACAAAATTTGAATGACTTCAAAGGGCTGTGAAGAGCAAGCAGGGAGGCACTGCTCTGTTTTCCTCGGGGCTGATTGCGAATGTGACGATAGGGCCGGGACTGCCAGTGCGCTCACTGAAGCCACATCCAAGTTCTGAAGGTGACCCGAAGCTAAAAGTGTTTAAGCGTTTCTCTTTTTTTAACATGCTGAAATGCATTGCCTTTCAACAGCCGAGTCTCCTGCGTTAAACCCTATTACGGTTTCGCCTGGAGTCTCAGATTATCCCTGCCCAATTGTCAGTCAACTGCTGCTATGAAGCCAGCGCCTATTAGTGGTTTCTGTGTCTGGCCCTTTGCCCTGTGTGATTTCACCCGTGTGCAAGCCTTTCTTTTATTCTTCTTTCAAAAATGAAATACTAATTTGTTAATTATTATTTACAAGTTATGGCTTGCTCTGCCAGATGGTTCGAACAATGGATTATTTTTTTCTGTTCAATGCAAAGACACTTTCTTGGGTCTTCCTTATTACATTCAGTGTTGGCCTCACCATTATTATGTTCTTGGCAGTAACCCCTATTCTATGAGACCTACAGAGCTTCCTTTTTTGTACAGGTTGTCAGTTTGTGCAACTCTCCAATACAACTGGGATGAAGTGCCTTACTATAGGGCACCATCGCAGTTCCCCCTCATGGCCATGGACCGTGCACCCTTCTGATTACTCACCAAGATCTGTGTTCCCTACACTGCACCACTGCTCTAGAGAGATGAATTAAAGATTAATAAAGCCTGTGAATATGAATGTTCTTGGATCAAGATCGAAAGTGGATATTGTTTTAAGACACTGACAATATGGGGGTCACAGATTTAGATAAGCACCCTGACATGGGTGCTGATATTTAGTGATACAGCAGGCACTTACTTATTCGATTTTCAAGGAAAGTACACACGAGGCATGTCAAGGCTTCCATGCCTAACACTGCACCATTTTCCCAAAAAGCAATTTCCCAAAAACGTCACAAATGCAGACCTTGCAGTCACTATGTAGCGTTGCTGTTTGAAGGGTATTTGAACTATGCGTTGATCCCTGACTGCGGAAATCTCCTTAGAGAATCACGCGTTTGCGGCAGGAGCATATACTGGATTTATGTTGAGGTTCAAGAGAGAGAGAGTGGACGAGTGTCCGCAAACAAACATAAATCACCCGGCCACCTAAATCTTTAATTGTGGCGTAATTGTGGGAAAAGCGAACAGCCCCTGGCCGCCTTTGGTGCTGCTGTTTGTCTTTGCTGGGAAGACTGTGGCTCTCCTCTCACTGCATGTTGAAACATCGTGTTTGTAACGTTTCCCCAGGGAGACTCCAAACACTGGAGGCCGTGTTTACCGTCTCTCAAATTCTTGAGGTGGAATGTCACCTAGAACACCAAACCGCTTGGCTGGTGCCGTCTAACGGGCCATTCTGCTTGTGTTGGAACGTGAGAGCCAGCAGTGATGGGTAGCCTGCCATTAAATACCCCACAGTGGCTTTGAGAAGGCCTTCTGGAGGACAAAGGTTTCATTTCTCAAGGACAGGAACGATAAGAATTCTACAGAACGTTAGATCTGAGAAGATGCCCTTACCTAAGGCAACAGTACATGTTGTTGACCTCTTGTGCTGCCAGATATTTACTGAAGGTGAGGTCAAGTACCTAGCTCAAGGGAAGAACACTAACAGCTCCATGTCTGCAACCCTAAGGTTGTGACTACACTTGTTTTTTTTGGGGGGGGTGGGGGGGGGTGTTGGTGGCACATCCCTCATGTTTTGCAGAACGCTGTCCCTGGCCCTGGCCCTGTCTTGGTGGCAGCAGCCATATGGCACATCTGGTCCATCATTGTGCACCGGTTTGTGCTCTGGAAGGAATGTTTTTGGACCGCAGTTGAGCGCGGAGGTGAAATGAGCTGGCGAAACCGTGGGCGGGGGGTGGGAATCCGTGTGCACTTAGCGCATTCCACGGCTCGCCGGTTGCAGGTTGCTAGGCTTCTGAATGAAAGAAATCTTTCATAGCGGTTAAAATGCCATCCTGTAATAAAAGATACCTTCTTTAAATACCTCGACTGTTCATTAACCGCAAGCCGCCTTTAAAACACACTCCCCCCTTGAAAAAAGATCTGGTTTTTCGCCATGGAGACGGGGAGCGTGACATGCCTTAATTAAGAGTTTTGCTCAGGAGCGAGTGTAAATTGTATTTCACGTTCTAATCAGGGGGTGTAGGTTCTGTTGAGTTCGTATTTTTGTCCTGCACATTACGAGCAGTGCTACTGAATTTCGAAGGCTGATACAATGAAGTTTGTACACAGTCTTCCTGGCTATTGGTGTGAGTTAAGAATTTGGATTGATTAAACAGGGTCTTGTTACAATAAAGGAATCTTGTTACAGCAAGAAGATTTGGATTGGATGAACGAGGTTTGATTGTAATAAAAAGATTGGAAGTTTAATTTATTTCAAAACCAGCTTTTAAACAAGTTGGGACGATTCATATATGCTCGCGCGCTTGCCAATCTTGATAAGTGAACGATCAGGAACAAGTTTACTAAATAAATACACGCTCTCTGACTCCTCTGCCCGTGGCTCACACACTGTCATCAATGATTTAGGGGGAACGTGACGTGCACCGCCCGCATCCCAGGAATCCTCATCACATTAGCGCCGGTTAATTATTCATGCCCACGCTGCCAGGTATTGTTGTTTGGAAGGAGCTTTTCAGCAGTTTGCTGTGTCGCGGTGCCTTTGTTCCGCTTATCTCTCCTGTCTCCGAGCCCCTCTTTGTTCCCAGCTTGATCAAAGCCAGATCAAAAGAGAAATTCTGTTCCCAAATCGCGGGTTGGCCGCCCGTAGTAAACGTTATTACCGTGACGGCGGTGGCAGGCACCGACAAGTTTGACGAGAGGGATGGAGAGCGCTACACAGTTTCTCTAAGCCTGAAGGATGTGTTTACCTGTGGAGCAGTGGGACGGTTTGGCTAAGAGCAGCCTTAAAATAGTGACAACTTGTCTCATAACATAACATAACATAACAGGCTGTGCCATGTTTAAGTCCATTCAAAGTGCGATTGGGTGACTCTTAGGGCTCAGGTAAGCCTTGAGCTCAGCTGACTTGACCACAGCTCAAAGCTCAGCAGCCCAGTTGGTCCAAAACTTAGGTTTTGAGCTCTTGCTAACCTCATCGCGATTGGCCTACAGTGTTCTGCGGTCAGCTCTCTTGCAGTTCCCCAGCACGTTGCATAGTTTCTGACCTATACACCTCAGAGAGAAAGTAGCGGCACTGTTAGAGGTGGCAGATTAACAAATGGAATGTTTGTCTCATGATTAGCCCAAGATTATTCACCGTGGGTGGAGCAAAAGGAGGCATGCTCCATAGGCGTGGTCAAACTCAGTTTCAGTCGGTACAAACTGACATTGTTGCGCAAGTACAAACAGCACTGTGAATGTCTGGAAATGGCTAGCCATGACCAGACCAGGCAACATCATGCACATGCTCACGTCTGTATGTCTTCCATCATGATGAATAGTTTCCCCTGAGGCTGTCTCAGGGTTGCCATATTGTGTGTAGCTGTAGAAGGCAGCTTCTCCTCTGAGAGGAGTGGAGCCCTCGATGCCCAGATGTGGGTGGAAGTAGCTACCGAAGGTTACCGGTTTCACCCCAGAGAAAATCTGGTCTGCCAGGGCCAGATAGTTTCCATGGCTACTGTCCTTTGCGGTGAAGTAGGACTGGGGGGTTTGGGGGGATGCCGAGAGAGACATTTTTTCTCCTGTCCGTATCTGCTTCCCACACTTACTGGCTCCAGCCCTTGCGTGAGCTGCAACTGTAAATTTCCCCCCATCATCCCAGCACAGCTACGAACTTGCAGTCCGAGCTGGAATGACCTATTTGTGGACTGATGCAGCTCAGTGAATATTCAATCGTACACTGCTCTCTGAGCAGTCTTCGGTTACATGCCTGTAATGGAATAGCGCTGTGTGACTTACCAACCGTACTGCCATTTTCCACAGTGCCTCCCATGGAGGCCCCCATGGATTTATGGCATCCATAAAGGACTCTAATGGCCCTCTAAAGAACAAGTAAAATACCATTTACCTTAAGCTGTTCATTTAAAATCTAAGCATGCTGTGAAACTTTGTTGATATTCTCTGGAAAAAGTCGATAAACGTTTAAAAACGATCCCCAGAGAAAATGTTTGGCCGGACGTTTGGTGGTGGAACTCAACACCGTTTCTAAAATGGTGGGCTTTCCAAACCCTTTCCCTAAACTGTATCTTCTTACTGAGCTATACTCTTCCAGTGCTGGCTAATTTATCTTACCTGACACCTCTAAATTTGCCCTTTGTCCAACTGTCTGCCTAAGACTCTGCAATAGATGATCACCGATGCATTCCCAAGACAGAGCTGATTGGTTTATATGCAGTAACCTCAGTAGCTGCTTTATGCTTGGATGGAGATGTTCCCGGATCAACGGCAGGATTGCAGTAAGCGAACAGTGTACTGGAGCAATGCTCAGCTGGGTGGAAGCTAACTGGAATGAACTGAAAATTAAATGCTATTTAAGGGAATCTCAGCTGGTTCGTCAATGTCTTGTTTTCAGTGAATTGTGTGCATTGAGATATTTACGATTGAAAGAGCACCCTGGAAGATGAATCGTGTTTATAAATTTGATGTAATGTTCTTGTTTTATTTTTAGTCCTGGCTGCATGCTGTTAATAATGTGGAGAACGATAGAAATGGACTGGAGCTCAGAGATGGCAGGAGAAATAAACAGTGATCTGGCATACCTCCATGGCTGAGGCTCATCTGGATAACTGCTCCTTGTGATAGCCGATTGGCCAGCCCTCCGTGGATCGCTGTCACCTTGTTTAAGAAATCACTGTCCCCTTCAGAGGCACAAAACTACACTTGCGCTGTCAAAAAAGGCGTTTGTCACAAACTAAAGGGTCATTTGAGTTCCCTTTTCACTTGATGAAAGATTTGGATGTGTCCCAAGCTGTCAGAAGAGCCCAGGAGTACGCTAAGTAATAATTAGCTCAGATTAAATGAGGAAATGATCAGTAATACGCGTGTGAGCTGAGTGCACTTAGCGGACAGGTGCCTGACAGCTGTGTTTTCCACTTTTTCAGCTGCTGTGATGTTTAAATACCTCTGCTCAGAACCGCTAGGAAAAATGAAGCTGTTCAACATCTCAAGAAACGTGGCCACCGTATTTGTAGCTCATATGCAGCAGATACATTTTTTGGTGGTTAGTTTACTGAGAAGGTGTGCCTCTGATATCACCTGGATGTTATTTTCTCATAGGTGGGTGGAGTTTCCGCTTGGCTGCAGTCACATTAAAGATGTAGCAGCGCTCATAGTGTAGCTGCACAGGCAGCAGTGTTCTGTGAGCGAGAGGCTCGGTTTAATGATGTGGGCGGAGTGATGCTGATATAGAGCTTCGGTGCGGGGTGCTCCCCTTTGACGTTTCGGTTCGCCCTCCCCGGCGCGGGCGTGGGAAGCAGGGTGATGTTAGCGGGTGGTGCGCTCCACTGAAGCGTAGCCCCGGGCCGTTGGTTCTCCCTCCCTGGCACACAGCTCCGGGAGCCAGCACTGCCAGGCCATTCCACTCCAGTGAGAACAGCTGGAGCCCAGCACCATGCCAGTCTTTATTTGTTGATTGTTTTGATTGGCCTAATCGAGTTTACCCACTGAGTTCCGCTAATCACTGGGAAACAAGATGGAAGTGGGGGGTGAGTGCTCACACGGGCACACACACACATGCACAAACACGCACACACACATGCAGACCTACACACACACACGCAGACCTACACACACACACACACACAGACCTACGCACACACACACACACACACACATGCAGACCTACACACACGCAGACCTACACACACACACACACGCACACACACGCAGACCTACACACACACACAAACACACACACACACACCCACATGCATACGCACCACACACACACTCAGACCTACCACACACACACACACCACACACGCAGACCTCGCACACACACACACACACACACACACACGACACACACACACACACACACATGCACACACACACAGACCTACGCACACACACACACACACATGCACACACACACAGACCTACGCACACACACACACACACACACACATGCACACACACACAACTACGCCACACACACCACACACGCCAGACACACACACACACACACACACACGCAGACCTACACACACGCACGCACACACACACACACACACACACACACACACACGCAGACCTACACACACACACGCACACACACGCAGACCTACACACACACACACACGCACACACACGCAGACCTACACACAAACACACATATACACACACACACACACACCCACGTGCATACGCATGCACACACACACACTCAGACCTAAACACACACACACACATGTATACACATACAATACAAACGCATTCATGCAGGCACACATGGGTAGACACACATTTACACATGCATGCACACACAGACACGCACAGGCACACACTGTCGTATTCTGTATCTTCCTGTTAATCCTAGCAGTGATATGGGTCTGGAGAAGAGGAGCCACTGCCTCTAGCCAAGGACATCATGCCGGGAAACCCCCTCCCCATCTCCGGGCAACAAGGCAATCACAGCGGCCCCACCTTCTTCCCTGGGAAATCTTCAGACAGGCAGCCAGCTCTAATCAACGGTCCCCTAACCAGTGACTAACTGCTGACTCCTTCAGTTTGCGCTGGTCACGTGACCGCACATAACTGGCTGTTTGCGCTGGGCCCCTAACGCTGATTAAAGGGTGGGGCTGGCGTGTTCGTTTAATTCCGGGAGAGCTCCCAGACACTTCCAGCTAATCAGCGGCGCATCATAACAGTCCTCAGCGTGCCTTCCGAGCCCCCGGCTGCCAGCTCCAAACAGCCGGGCGCAGACGCTGGCTGCAGCGGCTGATTACGCGCCGGGCCGGGAGAGAAGCGACAGAGCCTCCCATCAACGCCTGCACATTCACCGGCTTTGTTTCGCAGACGTGATGTGAGGGAAAAGCCAAACCGATCTCACGGCTTGTGAGGAAACTTAAGTGTAATTAGGATGCTTTTCTCCGCCTGTCCTTCCGGCTTCCCGTTACGCAAATGCTCTGTCTGTATTGCAGCATTATTTAGTCACATGGACAGACTCCGGGGGTTGAATTTCGAAGGAGAAAAGGAAGTCAATACTTCCCTTCAGACGCCATGAAGCGCTAACTTATTTCTAGACTTAAATTTGCGCTATTAACGTACCCATTTGCCGTTCCCCTCGAGGAACTGAAATCAGATACCCGATGTTACTTTAAATGGGCTGCAGAGAAACTTTGTTTTGACTGCTGGTTAAATATGTACCAATTACTATAATTATGTTTTATACAGAATGTCAGATGATGTCTTTTTGGCAATGATTCTCTGTGGCGCATGAAGCATTTTTCCTTTCATGTTTGGCTTCTCTGGGTCGTGTCTGCGCATAAGCGCGCTGAAAGCCCGCTCTAATGGACAGGGCCTGGAGAAGGGGCCCCGAAGGCCCCGGGGCCGGCTGTGCGAGAACAGAGAAACCCAGGGCTAGTGATTGGTGGGACAAACTGGCGCTCGCAAGGGTGTTTGAGCGAGCTCTTTCTCCTCGGCATCTGTTCACAGTGTGCTCTCTGTGGTTTTGTGTCTTTGGTCTTTGGCGGCTCCCCAGCTGGGTCTCAGCTGCTGTGGGTGCTTTGTGAGGTGGCCAGTCTTGTGAGAAAAAGCTCTCAGAATGTGCTGATGTCAAAATGGGCATTTTTCATTGGCCAGAATGTTGCTTTGCCAGATGCTCATTTGTCACTCCATGTAACATTTTATGGTCATTTGTTGATTTTTCATACACTGTCATGTAATGCTACAGAATTGGTAAGCTTTTCATCATCTAAAATGCTCATTTGCTAAATGGTCATTTTCAGAAGCTGTAGCATTACGCTTGCCATTTACTGTGGCAGTTGCTCAATTGGCATTTTTCATCAGCCGGACTGCTATGTTGTCAAATGGTCAGTTTTCATTGGCTGATTGCAGTCCCTGTTTTAAGCTTAGCCCATTACATTTCAGCCTCTTTATATAATGTTCTGTGTCTCGGAAGAAAGTGAATTACAGTTCTCTGCCTCTAAGCCGACGGAGCTGTTTTCAGCTCTGAGATAAGAATAATCCCACCAAATGCACAGTGGCTATTATCTGGACCAAAATAGCACTGCGTACTCTAAGCTTGACTGTCATTTAAAAGAAAACCTTTAATTAATTTCATCCTCCAACTGATTATACTTGTTAAGTTATATTTGTAAATGGAAATCACTGATGATTGGCTTCTTAGACAGCTGCCCTAGATACCCTTTAAGTAAGGACAGTATCGCAACCTGATTATAAGAATGTCAACGTGGGACATGTCAAACGACATCTTTGGCCATCTTTGACTCCATGACCAATCAGATTTTGGCTCCACTAGCAGCAGAATGTCAAAGGTAGCAGGAAAAGGTTGACTGAAGTGGACAGGAATGTGTCTGCATTGGATGCGTGAGTCTTTATCCCCTGGAATCGAGGTGCTGGGTCATGGGCCAACAGCTTCAGCGTCTCTCATGTATACACTCTGTATGTTTTTACCACTGGCTTTCCCTCCACTCCATTATGGCTCCCCATACAGCATGTGCATGACTTGGCAATGCCTCATTGCACGTTAGCGTGGCGGATAATGCGTGCGCTCAACACATAAACACCCAGATGTAGGCTATACACAGCATTATTCATACCTGTGACTGTTTCTCTTCTCGAGTCTGTTTTTATTTTTTATTAATATTACTAGTACATTTTCCCTATTGAAGGCGGTACTTTTGAAATCCCACTCAATGGGGATTCAGCATTTGTGCTCGGTCTGCATTTTGCAGAATAAATGACTAAAGGGGAAAGTGCCATTTGCACACAACCTTGAGTTGAATGTTTTGTTTAAGGCTGAATGAGAAGCGTCACATATTTCAAGCCGATAAGCGAGATGTAATTCAGTCTGCTCGCCTGTTCCACGCCGACAGTGGGGCGAGAGTTAAACCGCGGTGTTAATTCTGGTCTGTTTCTTCCAGACATCAGACTATGAAAGGTATGCGTGCCTACAAGTAGCTGCCACTCAACAAACTGGAAGAAGCTGCACAGAGCGGTGTCTGTGTTAGCACATCAAAGCGAAAATGCTTAAGGCTTTTCATCAGATAGGCAGACGATGCGTGTACGTCTGTCTGCGTCTGTGTTTGTGTGTAGAGGGTGTCTGTGTGGGTAAGTAAGTGTGCGTGTGCGCATGTGTGTGTATGTGTGTGCATGTGTATGTGCGTGCGTGCACGCGTGCGTGTGTGTGTATGTGTGTGTGTATGTGTGTGCATATGTATGTGCGTGCATGCGTGCGTGCGTGTGTGTGTGTGTGTGTGTGTGTGTTTGTGTGTATGTATGTTTATGTGTATGTATGTGTGTGTGGAGTTGAACTCCAGCACACTGAAAGTAACATTAAGTGACCCTTTCTGTTCTCCCGGAAGTTGTGGCTCTCTGTAAACAGTGTATCAGGATCCTGTCGCGGTGTCTCAGGGAGAGTGTTGTCCTGACCTTGTGAGGACGTGGTGCTGAAAGTCACAAGCGGCTCACTCCCCTTGTTTTTTTCCCTCTGTCATCCAGGGAGAAACTGGCCGTGGCTCGTCTGCAGAGAGAAGTCACACGAAGCAAGAGCGAGGGAACAATGGTACCGTTTCCTCTGATTTTCTCTCCGATTTTATCCCTCTCTGCTTGAACATTTGCTCTTTATTTTCTCTGCCTGTCTCTTTCACATGTTTTCCATGCCTTTCTGTCTCTGTCTGGCCTTGTGCCTGCATTTTTATCTCTTTATCTCTCAAGTGTTTGAAAGGTCTTTCCCTTAACCTCAGTGGGACTTCCCTGGTCAGAGTGTTCCGCAGATGGATTTAAATAGCCACTGTTTACTTTGTTTTCTGAAAAATGACATGAAACTTTACAGTTAATCTGGGTCATCCAAAGCTCTGTTCAACCAATCTCCAAAGACTGGAATTTCACATCCCTGGTTTGTTTGTCTAATCGGAGCTCAAAATGAATTGCAGGCTCTTCTGGGAGGCATCAGCATTTTGGGTATGTAAGCAGGTTTGGCCGTCGGTAAGGGTTTTTACTGTAGGGTTATTTCCGCATGTCCGATTCTCGGGTGGCGAGGCCAAGAAGCTGATCTACGAGCTCGCACAAAGCGTCATTGTAAGAACTGCGGGGGGGGGGGGGCAGGCATTGGAGCCGGCCGCACATGAGGGAGACTCACAGCGATGGGGGGCGGGCGGGGGGTAGGGGAATTTCAGCTGGGGGGGAATCAGCTGACCGTGTCCGCGTGACGACCTGGCTGTGGATGCAGCCCCGCTCCGGCCGCAGGGCTAAAGCCCCCACGTGGGAACCACGCGGTTAGCGCGGCCTCCACCGCTGGTGTTAGCATTAGCGCCGCTAACTTTAGCACGGGGACAGAGGGGCCCTCGTGGGGCACGGGCGACGCATGGGCTGCAGACGAGGGGCGGAAATTCCTCACGCAGGTGACGCTGGGTATTTGGCAGGCGGGGTGTTTTTGCCATGCCGTGTGTGGCGCTGCAGGGTGGGTGTATAGTACGCGGGCTGAGATGAAAGCTGTGCTGTCAGGACCACGCGGGTCCGCGGGAGCTCTTGAGTGCCGCTTGGTGGGTGGGGAGAGGGGATCGCTTTTACCCATGATGCTCCTGAGCCTGTTCTTCTCCATGCTCTGGCTTACCAGTTTTGAAACAGGTTCAAGGGCTGTTGCATCTCACTCTCATGCCCCTCACATCATGTAAGCTTACCATATCAAAGATTGCCTTAAAACGCTTTGATCATAAGACCATATATTAGATTATTTAATAGCTCATCCATAACAGTGCAACAAAATAAAATAACTTACAGCTGCAATGATTTCTGCTAAATGCCTGTAATGTAATGTAATTTCACAAAAAGCATATATAGACCAGTGGGTGGGCTAATCAAAACAAAAAAATCAAAATCAAAATCATTTTCTCTCACTTGTTTATTGTGCAAGATGAGCAAAAATGGTTTTAGGAAAATTAAGAAATAAAGGGAAATTATCCTTTCCTTTCTCAAGCTCAGCAGCTTCTATTGATGCAGTCTAGCCAATCATAGCATTCCTCAAGGGATTGACTGGCTAATTACTGGCACATGAATATTGTGAGTTAAAGCTAATCCTTCCACCAAACCTGGGGGTTTACCTGAATCAGGGACATATGAAGTGGTATGTGGATCATTGCATTTTCCCCCACTTTCCTGTAACATCACAGAAATGGGGATTGCCTCTATTGACCAAGCTTGACCGAGTACCAGGGTTATTCTGAACGGGGGGGACGGTGTGCAGCACTGTGGGTCAAACACTGGGCTTAAAATCAGTGGGTGATGGGTCTGCAGCATGGATCACCTTCCCTTTAGCTCAGGTACCGTTCCAAGAATCACCCCAGCTAGGCTCCAGAACAGTCAGCAAGCCAAGCAGTTTGTGGAAGGGGTTGGTGTGAATTTGGAGTGGTGTTCTCTGGAAGAGAGATGTGTACTGGAAGCAGCTGTTGTGAGTTTAGGCAGATGTTGTTTTGGAGAGATTTGGTTTGGTGGTTTTGCAGAAGGAGTTGGTGTTAATTGTGAGACATGTTGTTTTGGAGAGACTGGTGTGTGACAGACACGAGCGACTGACTGAGAGACAGACATGCAAAGCAGCCATACTGCGATATGCATAACACATCCATATACAGGCTCTGGAATATAATGGCAGAAACACTGACACAAACTGTCTGTACTGAGGCTCAGACACACATACTGTCTGTACTGAGGCACAGACACACAGTGGCTGTACTGAGGCTCAGGCACACATACTGTCTGTACTGACGTACAGATACACACACTGTACTGAGGTTCAGATATACGTTGTCTGTGTGGAGCCACAGACACATACTGTTTATACTGGGACACAGACACTAAAACTGTCTGTGCTGAGGCTCAGACACACACTGTGGGGACAAGAAGCTGTCCGTCATAGAGAGGGGAGGGATTTTATCCAAGAATTAAGTGACTTCTGTGGGCTCATCCTAATGGCCCTTGTATGTCTTCCTTGCGTCCTTTCCTTGCGTGTGGAGTGAGGAAAGGAGATGAGGCAGAGATACAAGGAGTGAAAATGCTTTATTATCACGATGTGCAGTCATACAAATGCGTCTGTTGACGAACACACGCAGTTTTTTTTTGAAGGTGCTCATGTTAGCGGTAGTTCTGCTTCTTTTGATGTTTACTGGTGGTTGGCAAACATTTGAGAATTTGCGAACAACTTTGGATAATTTGCAGACCACCTGAAACCCTGCTCATTGCACACCTGGTCTATCACTAAGACTTAAACACACATACTGTCTGTACTGAGGCACTGACACACGAGGCACTGGGTTCCCTCTCTCTGCAGCTGTGCAGTCTCTCTACCAGTGATGCCACTCAGGCTCCTGCGAGTGGAGTCCATGCTAATTAGCGCCCAGAGTAGGGGCTTTACGGGCGACTTATCAGTGCCAGACAGAGGGAGAAGGGCGGGTGGGAGTGGGAGGGGGGGCCCATTGTGATTCGGGATTATCCTACTGGAGTCTCCACGGCGACTCTACGAAGCCGCTCTCAGAAAAGCTTATGGACTCGTTCTCCGAGGGTGGGAGTTAATAAAAAAGGGGGAAAAATGGATGCTGCTTCGGGGAGATAATTATCAAAGTGCTGGCAGAGCAACTCCCATCCCCGTCTGGCAGAGAAACCCCGAAAACCACATTGGGGGGGTGGTGGTATGAGGGGGGTACCCTTTGAAGTGCACGTCCTTCGGTTTGTCCGCTACCCCCTAAATTAGTCCCCATCCCAGCCCGAAGCTTGCCTTTTATACCCGTCCGCTTGCGCTAGATAGGCTATATTTAACTGGATTCTGGGAGCAGAAATGGGATTTCAGAGCATTGGTGTATCCCAGCTCAGATTTGTGGGGTGGGGTGGGGGGTTGTAACGCTGCCGCTGGATTATTCCAGATGGAAACGTATCCAGCCAGCTCTTTATTACTGGGTGAGGGCTGGGCTCAATGGTGGGGGATTGGATCCAGCCGGCTCTTTATTACTGGGTGAGGGCTGGGCTCAGCGGTGGGGGATTGGATCCAGCCCTTTTTAAAGGCCCGTTTTACAGCGGGCTTGATACCGGTAATTTGTAGGTTGGACCCATTTGCTTTTTCACTTTTATGGATCTTGTGAAGGAATACCTTTCTTGGCCTCTTTTTTTTCTTTCTCTCTCCCTTCTCTTTCATTTCCCTTCCAGTCTGTATCTTGTTACTGAGGGAAAATGATAAAATGGTTTATTTGTGAGGTGCAGATATCAGGAGCAGATGAAGGAAATATGTCAGTGTTTCAGATATGGTGTTGGCTCTGGGTCACCTGGACAGAGAATGGGGTGAGATCAGCCCTGTAAATTCCACTAGCTCCCTATTCCTCCCCTATAAATTGAATGGACAGATGAGTCCATTGATTAGTGCCAAACTGTTAATTAACAGTCTTATTCCCCCCAGGGTGGTCTGCTCAAACCAGCACCTTGCTATGTGATGAGCGGGCAGGCTCATAAAAGCCTTGGTTTGTGTTTACTTCCCATTTTTAATAAACGGCAATAATAAGAGGCAACAGTGAGGCTCTTGTTAGGTTGTGGCTGTCTGTGTCATGTGACCTTGCCGTGTGTGCTTTTTAGCCAACAGGTTTGGAGGAATGTTCCTCCGGTGCCTGCTCCAGAACAAGCCTCCCCTGTAGCTTTTACCCGTCGAGGAATTTAACGCCCACAAATCAATGCGTTTCCCTGATTGCACCCAGGTGATCCCGTTGAATTTCCCAGAAGGTGTTCGATTGCGATGCTCGCTCTGTTTGTTTTTTCTTCTGTGGTTTTTCCTAGTGAAAGGTGAAAAGGGAGAACACAGGCCGCAGTCTCTCCCCAGCGCAGCGAGCGTCGCGCAGGTTCCCCACCCTGGTTTCAACCCAAGCACATGACCAGGCGGCCGCAAGGTGTACCCCACGCCCGTGCGTTTCTTTCCAAACACCCACCAGAAAACCTCATAGCACTGTCAACCGCGCTAGGGCCGGGCCGCCTAAGAGCGCGCTCGCAGCGCCGTTCTCAAACAGCGCTTTGACAGGCTCTCCGGCAGGATGCGGGGTTTCCTGTTCCAAAAAGACCGGCCGCTGTAACGCCGCGAGCTGTAGCGAGGGAAAGTGGATTTTCCTGTGAAACAGGTAGGGGAATTCGAGCGTGAGGCTGTCACGCGCGTGAAATGAAGGCCGCGCTGCGGTGAGGCGCGCCTGCTTCCACCTGGCTGCTCGCAGCCTGATTGGGTCAACCGCGCAGTCGCCGCCCTGTATGCGCGCGGCGAGCGTGTTAGCGCACTGCGAGCGTGTTAGCGCGCCGCGAGCGTGTCAGCGCACAGTGAGTGTGTTAGCGCACTGTGAGCGTGTTAGCGCACTGTGAGTGTGTTAGCACACTGCGAGCGCGTTAGCGCACTGCAAGCGCGTTAGCGCAGCTCGTCTACTGATTGAAAATCAGAAAATCAACCCTTCTTAAAGGAAAGCACATAGTCCACCCTCCTTTGGTATCTTTTGCTTTTCTTAGACGGGTAGGAAGCAGAGGGGGTATCAGTTAGAAGGGACCACAGCTGGGAATGTGGAGGAACTGCATATGGCAGAGATTCAGCAGCCCTACAGACTGCACCACACGTCTCTCCTAACTGACACTTTCTGATTGGACCAGTGACAGTTTGGCAGAATGGCACACCATGAAGCATGGAAGGAAAAATGGAAGAGTGATGGCAGTGGGGGCAAACGGATGGGGTTATTGGGATCTCCGTGCCCCCCCCCCCCCCATCACGTCTGATCCCATGATTGGTGACAGTCCTGAGTGCCGTATCAGCGGACCACAGGTGCCCCGTCTGTGAGCTGCTCTTTATCAGGCCCCTCCAGCGCAGGACTGACAGGTCCCAGAACAACACCGCACGCTCAGAGGGCCTGATGGCTCCTGACAGCATAGTCTAAATTCTATCTGTGTGTGTGTGTGTGTGTGTGTGTGTGCGTGTGTGCGTGTGTGGTGTGTGTGTGTGTGTGTGTGTGTGTGTGCGTGCTTGGTGTGGCGGTGTGTGTGTGTGTGCTGTGTGGTGTGTGCGTGTGTGTGTGTGTGTGTGTGTGCGTGGTGGTTGTGTGGTGTGTTGTTGTGTGTGGTGTGTGTGTGTGGTGTGTGTGCGTGATATGGTGTGTGTGTGTGTGTGTGTGTGTGTGCATGTGTGTTTTGGGGGGGGGGGGGGGGGGTTGAATTCTCATGGCATTGATAAATGGGCTGCTCTACTGGTTTACCATATGCCTATTCCCTAGGTGTGTGCGATGCACACGGTTACTCTGGGTAAGAGATTGCTCTCTTACCGTAATGCTCTGCACTAATGATTATATTTTCCCAGACACATCAAAAGACAGCTCATATCAGATAATATATAATTTGTGGAGATTAATAATTTAACAGGGCTGTCTAGTATGTGTGCATACATTTAAATATTAAACGGCTGAGAACTACTCCATAAACTGCACATTCAAACATCTATTAACGATATTTCTCTACTTTATTTGATTTTGACTGTCTTTATTTTAGGGCTGGAATATCACTCCTGTCACATCTTTATTGCTGAATGGGCTCTGTAATGTTGTAACATCACACACTGAACCAGAGCACTGGACTTAACAGTATAACTGCGACAAACTGCACAGTTAAGCACATTGTGTGGACATTTTTGTCATTGGTCATGATTGCAACAATGAGCCTTGTAGATGATTGACAGTCGCAGGTGGAGCACGTGTACCTCCAACCACAGTCTGTGATGCTGTGTAGTGACTCTGAATGCACTTCCTCCGGGTCTCTCCACTGTTTCTACAGCCACTGGCTCAATTCAATTGTGTTAGAGCGCTGTTCTGAGGCAAACAAAGGCATTGATCCGCCACAAAAAGACTATAACAGGATTACATTCTCTTTTCTTTCTTTCTCTTTTCTCTTTCCTTTACTCTTTCTATCTCTCTTGTCTTTGTGCCCGAGTGCCTCTCTCCTCCCTCCCTTTTTTCAGCCGCTGTGGAGAAGCGTGCCGCAATCTCTCCATCTAGCGCCGCCGCTACGCTCAGCAGCCTTCCTTATCGCCGGGCGCTGCTTTTCAGCTCCGCCAAGTTCGCCGGAACCAGTGGCGTCTGGGGAGGGCGTGTTTATTAACTGTATCCCCTGAGCCCGTGTGCCCGGGCTGGGGGGCTACGCCGGGGGCTTTGATACAGAAGCGCCCCCACTGGGGCTTTAGCGTGTAATGAAGAGATTATGAACCCCCCCGGCTCCACTTCACACCTGCAGTCCTCCATCGCCCACGCACCACAGTGCAAACACTGGGCCCTCCCCAGAGACTCCGGCTCTAATTAATTTAAAGTCCCTCTACAGCCAATCAGAAAGCGCACTTGGGAAAGGGGTGGGGCTTGGGTCAGGGGGGCTGGAATGGGGGGGGGGGGGGGTTGGTAGGCAGGACTACAGAATGGCAGGGTAATGGAAACCCACAGCGATTAGCCGAAAGTGACCTGGCTGAATTTTATGACTTCAATATACAGTTTCCATGTAATGCCATTGTGACCGCAGTTACAGCGTGGCGAACCACATGTGGTAGAATGATGATGCAGTGTAGACATTAATTTTATTGTGTGTGCTTGCATGCATCGCTTGTTGCTTGGGGCCGCTCTTAAATCAATTTTTGGAAACTTTATTTGTGTAATCAAAGCAGATAAGATGAATGGGAAATGAAAGTCTACATGTATGCATGTGTATATTACACACTCCATTATATATATACACACACACACACACATATATGTATATATATCAGACACTGAGCTTGAAAACATATATCTAATGGCTGTTTTCCATTCAGATTTTCCAGCAGTGAACATAATAGTTTGACCTCACCGTAGGCTTGTATAGCAAATACAGAAACAGAATTATCTATCATAATCCTGCCCCCAAAAACTGATATCAGATTAATCCCCACCCTACAGCCACAGCTAGACATTGTGTGCGGAGGCAGGCAGTGGGGGAGCTGAAGCTGATTTGGGGTCAGTGCTTGAGGGACAGAATGACTCTGTAGCATTTACTCAGGATGAGAAGGCCATCTACAGGACAAACTGTGGAACAGGCTCCAGTCCAGGCTGCGTGTGATAGAGGAGGAATCACTCTTCATTTCTCACTGCCGCGTCACAATTCATAATTCATAATACAGTCTACTGTATTATTATTAAATTGAAAATATTACTAAATGGCACCATATGACAT
Source organism: Anguilla rostrata (assembly GCF_018555375.3). Taxonomy (NCBI): domain Eukaryota; kingdom Metazoa; phylum Chordata; class Actinopteri; order Anguilliformes; family Anguillidae; genus Anguilla; species Anguilla rostrata. Next base: position 20,946,799 of record NC_057947.1, read on the forward strand.
AGTAACTCAGTCCTAGTGTTGGATTTTGTTATATGTTTCCTGATTTAACCTTTCCATCCTACTTTTTTTTAATGGCATTTGCTGACCACCACCCCATTGAATTAAGAAACACGCTCGAAATGACTTATATTGAGTATGGTTCCAGTTAAAGAAGACCCAGTCCATTGTGATATGTAAATATTTCAGCTGTTTAACAGTATCTCAGGGCTACAGAAAAAAATTAATGTGGAGATTTAATAAGGCCAGTCTAATTAAAGGGTTTACATTTTTTAAATTAAAACAGTAGTGCATTTTAACACATTGTAAAAGTGCAGTGTTACTGAAGCTTTTGGCCTCGCTGTGCGTCTGCAACAGGTTTAAGGTTTTATGGTTGTGGGTTTGCAGCCCAGGGTGTGTTTAAAACCCCTGGGATTAGACCAGAGCAGCACCGCGGCTACTGTTACATTCCCCATCGCGGGCCAAACACGTTAACAATGCCACTGATTCGGCAACTAGGACCAGCCATCTTTAATGCTCTGTGTTGCTTACTGCTGGGATGTCAATCAGCTGGCTGCCATAGCTACGCTGAGTTTGGGGCGTAAAGTGCATCTGTTGCAAAGATCTCCGCGCGACGGCTTCGGAGACAGGATGTGAAATATAATTGAGGGTTATGTTCACTTCCATTAGTGGTTATGGGAGATTTTCCTTTTAGTGAAGTGTAATTATCCCAAAATATGGTTCTGTGCAAAAAAAGGTTATGGGATTCCTAATGTCCTTTAAGAGTTTTCCTCCTTGTTTTTTGAGATTAGATTTTTTTTTTGGATTTGATTCCCGAATTTGCATGGACTATTACACAGTGGATTAAATTTGATACTTAATAAGCTTTTTGTTGTTTTTTCCACCAGTTTAGGTTTGTAACTGCACCCATTAGTGCATGGAGCATTGGCTCTGCTATGCATTTACTGTACATGTCACTGATCTAACCATTCTGCTGTAAGGTTTCAGGTTAAGCAGGCATTACTTGTGCTCTTACTTATATTGGAACTGCAGCATCTCTCACTGTTATGGAACTGAATCTATAGCCAGAGGGTTGCATGTTTGAATCCTGGGAACTGAGGCTGCATTTTAAACAAGGGATTTTGAGCGTACTGTCACTGTGTCCATCATGTGTAAGCAATTTACATGCAAAGAACAAATGAAAGCTGTAATGGAACAAAGCAAGGAAAGAATGCGCTGTGGTGATGCATGGCCTGGAATGGGGGGGATGGGGAGGATGGGGGGTGAGGTGGGGGGGTTGAGTCTGGGAACCATAGCTGTAGGGGAATTCCTGTGAGCCTGTGATGACTGAGGCATGTTCTGCAAGCTGTACTGTATGCTGCATTACACGTACTTCAGTCCCTGCCTCTCTAAGGCTGGCTTCTGACAGGGCTGGTGTGATGGCGTAATAAGATTCAGCCCTAAAGCACTGACCCAGGATCAGTTTAATCTTACTCTTCATAATGTCAGAGGTTGGGATAAGGGCTGGGTATGCTGACCCTGAATCAGTTATTGGCAGTTAAAACCTCTTCAGCAGCACGTGAGCTACAGTAACTCTAAATGCTGGGCGTGGCAATGAATTGATTTCACCCTAAAGTGTTTTACAGGAAATCACTAAAACACAACAGGGAAGTAGTAATCCAGACATTATGACTGCTGTGCTGTCACTGTCATTCCTGTAGGTTGTGTTCTCAAGGCCTGTGACATGCCTCGGGAATTTGATGCTTCTCAGATATGCATCCGTGTAAAATTGTTTGATCAAACTCGTTGCGGTAAGAACTGTAAGCTGCAGCATACATTCATGTGCAGTTTTGTAAGAACTTTCTAGTGCAAAAATGTATGCCACTCTCAAAAGAAGTGTGATATCATCCTATAATGTGTGTGTGTGTGTGTTTGTGCATGCATGTGTGTGTGTGTGCATTTATGTGTGTAATTCCATGGCCTCCACTGTTCAGTTTTGCTGGCCTAAGACAGTCTTAGCTGAATTGTCTCCTTCTAGAGGGCGTTAAACGGGCCTTTATTTGAAGGCGCACATGTGGCCGGTTGGAATCCAGATGTTCTTCTCGCACTCGGGATGCCAGAGGAGGTTTATGTCACTGCGGCGGTAAATTTATAGCTGCCATTATGTCTCGCAAGGAGTCTCCCTGGAAAACCGTAAATGCGGGCTCGCCGAGCGCCCCGCGATTTACAGCCGTCTCGAAGACCGCGAGTCGTTTTAGTGGCGACTCGGGTTCATTGAGGTCCGGCTGCCCGCTCCACATAATAAAACCGCTGTTTGCTGGAATGTCAGCCGGAGCCGGAGCAAAGTACGGTCGTTCGCGGCGGCGAACGTCTCGCGCGGTTGCTCTTCAGCTCAGGCCAGAGGAAAATGGATGAGAGGGACCGGTGGAAATGAGGGAGACCCCACGCAAACGCACGTGTGCGCACAAAGTGTCCGGGTCGCTGTTCTTGTTGGTGTCCTTCTGTTCTTGAATTCTGTGCCCTTTTTAGACTGGTCGTGATATCTTGTTCTGGAAATCGTTGGTATAAATGGGCGATTTTTTATTTCACGTATCCTTTGGTGAGAGGGAAAAACTTCTATAATTTATTTTTTAATGAATCTTTTAACCATGATGTGGTGATGCAAGTGGTTAAATATGTTCTCATAGTTGTGTTATCAAAATAATCATAGAGCTCGGCCACCACAGTATTTAAATGTACAGTGTGTTAATCGTAGCATTAAAATTAAATTTTTTATTGCATCAACTGCTATTTCTACTTTTTAGCCAAGTGGAATGCCAGAAGCTATAATTGGCACTGCTATGATTTAATTTTAGGTATATTGCAGTACTTCATTTAATTTGCATTACTGTGTTTAAGGAGCGCGTGACTCCTTCATGCAGGACCCCCGGGGGTACCCGGAGCCCAGGTTTCAGACTGCAGCTGTGATCAGTTTGATCCTTCACTTTGATATAGAATGTGTTACAAAGTGGCCCCTGGCAATGAATTGGTTGGGAGTCACTTCTTAAATGCATTTTATGTCTAGGGTTTTCTGTGATGCCTTGAGGTTTATGCTTTGGTATGGATCTTGCTGAGGGTTTGATGAGCTGTTCCTGCCACTAGATGGCAGTGTTGGATCTGTGTGTAAATTCTTCCTCTGCAAAAGCCTCCTGGCTGCTGGAGGCCATCTCTAAATGCATTAACTATGGATGTGCTAATATATTTATTACACGCTGCAGAATTATGTAGATATAAAATTATGCACCAACGTTTGTCTGAGATTTTTCAGCAAGTACCTTAAATGCAATAACTGTTCTCAAAGTAGGATAATGTGCAAGTCATTCTACAGATACTACTAACAATGGTATTACTTTGATGAATACTGCTTCTATTACTGTTACTTCCACACACAAAATTACTGTTCTTACCCATGCTATTATTACTAGCAAAAATAAAAGTTAGTAATGTCATTACATGCGAGGCTGAGACCTTAAATTGTATTCTTCATTTATTGTTTAAATGTTGACCTTTAAAAGCTCACTCACATGTTCTCCATTTATACTTGAGGATGTTAAGTGAAGAAGTTCCTGCTTGCATGTCATTTTCAGCCACTTTAACTGTAGTTTTATATGAGAAAGATAGAGAGAGGTTCTTTCTTCAACAGAGATAGCAGATCATGAGAGAAAGTGGGACAGAGGGGCATACTGATATAGAGATTGATAGAAAGATGGCAAAAGAGAAGGAGAGAGAGAGGGAAAGAGACTGAATATGCATCTGTGGAATTTCCATAGCCATTTTGTCATTGGTAGCTGAACATACTCTCACCTTGACCTATGTCTCAATGTCCTGGTAAACTTCTGAACACTTTCTCTCAATGACACCTTTTAAAGGCAACAGAACAGTCAAGGAATCGACACATTGTTTTTGGTGTTTTTATTAGTATTATTATCATTATTATTATACCCGTATCCAATGTTCCCTCTAATTTTTCATGTATCTGGGCATACACACAAGCTCCCTGAGCAAACTGAGGACTACTGTGAGCAACATTAGATATGCACGCTTTATTTTTAAATAAGTAATTTGGTCCACTTAAAAAAAGACAAAAATCTGAAAAATGGGATGTGTAGATGTTATACAGTATGTGAGAGTCCTGCTTTGGCCATGGGAAGAGTCCTGCTTTGCCTGGCTGAGGGTCCTGTTCTGGAAGATATGAGACATATACACCTTTCAGACATAACATTTTGCTTACATTAAAACATTCACATTTTGCACAATGACTTGTGCTGTAGCTTGTGATACAGTGCAATTTCCTGTAACACTTTGTCTGTAAAATATCTAATTACACAGTTTTTCTTGGCATTTCTACTACCCATAAATGATCTAATAGTAACAACATTTAATGATTAATATCCATAAAGACAAAATCTTAATAACCGTCACTAGAATATGCACAAATCTGACTTAAATTTTACCTTATTTTTCACGTCTGTCCTTCTCACTTCTCCAATGGTTGTACACTTTGTCCAGGTTGATGGCTTCGTCTGCTTCTTGCTTTGACTTTATGCGCATCAGCTGGTCCAAATGTGTCACTTCAAGACGATTTCTGGATTTTGTTTTGATATGATTCATTAAACTAAATCCTCTTTCACAGTCGGCACTGGAAGCTTGAAATGTAGCACAAATATCCACAAGCTGTGAGATCTCCTTTAGCTCCTCACATCTAAGTGTTGCAGCAACCATATCTGAGAATGTGCTGATTGACCTCTGTTTAAGTTTTTGCTTCATTATGTACTTGAATTCAGCATACTGACTGTTAATGGTCTCCATAGACTGTGGTGGGTGGTGGAGAATGGCCTCATACTTCTTTGCCAGTGTGGCAATGTCTGCTGATCCATAGTCAAAACTGATGTCTGAGCTCAATGTTTCAATGTCAAATGCAGACCACTCCTTTAATTCATCCTCTGGAAAACGAGCATCCATGTGATCACACAGCTTACTAATAAAAAGAGTAATCTCACCAGTATTTCTGCCATCAGCTGATGAGGTCCCCATTGCCTCTTTGACACGGTCGCTCCACTGTACATCCTTCTCTTTCAAGTATTGGGAACGCAACTTCTCAATTTTTGCTCTAGCAAAGCAGTGTCCTTCCATCACAGTCAGGTTGCGTCTTTGTAAAGTGAGGCAGAGTTGTGCTAGCTCACCCAAAACATCTCCCAGAGCAGTGATAGTAACCTTGAATTTTGAATCACTCAGCTTTTTGTAGCAGTACTTTGCCACTGGATCTCTGTTATCGGTGAATTCTCTTTTACAGAATTCTGTAAGCACAGTGTAGTTCCTCAGAACAGCATTGACAGCTTGGTGCCGCGACAGCCATCGCACTTCGTTCAGAGGCCTGAATGACAGTGCATCTTCATCAAGAATCTTTGCCAGGTCCTCCATTTTGCCCCTCTTCACAGCGGACCGAGAGAAAGTGGAATAGACAGTTCTAAGAAGAGCTTCAACATCTCGCATCGAAGGCACATTTTTCCAGGCATCATCAATGCCCAAGTCCTCTCTGTGGGCCACACAATGTTGTTCAGTTAGGTGTGGTATTTGGCGCTTTAACAAAGCTGCAACTCCGTTGTGTTTTCCTAGCATTACTGAGGCACCATCGGAGGTCAGCATCACCATTTTCTGCATGTCCAGTCCATGTTTGGAGTAAAACTGAGTTATTCCTTGCACAATATCCTGAGCAGTGCATGCTGTCAGCTGGATGATGCCACCAAACACAGTTTTGTAGTTAACATCATTTTCCTCCCTGTATTTAATATATATGACTAGCATTTTGTGTACTGATATGTCTGTGCTCTCATCTACTATCAGGGTATGCCAGGGTGCATTTTTAATACTGCACATAGTCTCATTCTGCACTATCTCATTGATTGAGTTCACAAATTCAAAGGCATAGTTTTTGCTTCGCCAGCTTTCTGGTATACTCACATACTTTGCCATGTGATCGTGGATTTGTTGAACTGACAGAATTGATGCATTCATTTTGATGGCAAGTAAAATATTGTCAATGAGAACTTTAACTTGTTCAGGGTCCGATTTTGTTTTGTGTGACAGCTCGTTCCTTTTCTCTCGCTCTTTTGCGCTCTCCCGCAATAATGTACCAATCCCCTGTCCCATCTTGAGTCTTCGTACAGTTTCGACAGCTTTTAAATGACTTTTATGCTGAACGTGACGCTTGAGATAGTCCAGCTTCCATTCAGTCCACATTTTTCCCTCTGAAAACTCACTTGCTACTTTGGCATCGCTGCATGTTTTGCAGAGTAGACCTTTCTCACTTGAAAAAGAAAAAATCTCACCCAATTTCACCGCTTTTTCTTCAATTTGCACATACTCCGACAGCCATTCCATCTTAAAAGAACTGCATTTCTTTTTTACTGTGGCTTGCTGAGTGGATGTGTCGCTGCCTGTTCGTTTCGCCATGATGCGGGGTTTGTATTAGCATCTATTAACCTGCTAGCTAACCTGCACGGCGCATATAGACGGTTTCATCAGTGGCACGCGCGTTGCCAAGGTTGTGCGCTTGGCCCTAAGTTAACTTCCGGTCTGTGTTTGTTTATTATTGGGTTTGTGTTTACTGGCTAATATGGCACCGATTACAAATGGAGTGAAAGTTAAACTGATGAACAGACTGATGTTGGGCTCAGGTTGTTGTGCTGTGGGGTGCAACCTGACCTCAGGAACAAACTATATTTCGAAAATTAGTAAAAATACATAATTTAACTTTGTAACCTCACTAGGAAATTGTGAAACGAATTGATGAATCCCTGCGATTATCATAGCTGGTGCTTGCCCGTTGTTACTTCGTATTTTAGAGAAATAACTGGACATGGGGTGGTCGATACACGTCCCCTTAGCAACCAAATGCTAGCGCTGGACCACGTCTGACTTATTTGCTGGCACACAAAAAAACGTGAAAGTACTGAAAAAATAACCACAGGAGGATAACAAGGATATTTTTCCTACATAACTAGGTACAGGTTGTTACCGATATTTCGCCTATTTCATATATAGTTGCGAATCAGTTTACGCTTTCCTGTCTGTCGAACGAAGGTGGTCGAATAGGTGCTCTCACTCTAGCACTTTGTTTCAGGTAACAAACTCATAATAAGCGATAACTAAGCTGACCAGTAACACGCCTGAAATAGTTATGAATTAGCTAACTAAATTGATTGTAGCTTAATTAATTCATTCTAGTTAGCTAGCCAACTAGCTAGCTAGCTAAACGTAGCTACCATTTTATAAATTATGCACAGTAACGTTAGCTCAATGCTAGTAGTTCATACGCTTTAGCTACGTTTTTTACTAACGTTATGATACCTGTTTCCAATGACTTGACAGCGTTACATTGCCTGATCATTTTTGTTGTGGTAACCTAGCAAGATGACCCAAACTATAAGAGCCACGATGTTTTCCCATAAAACATCTAGGTTAAATAAATAACCTACAGTAATTGCATTGGCTACACATGCTGCCCACTAGCCCCAGTTTGTGCTTCTAATCATCGTTTTTAAGCAACATCATAGAAAGAGTGCACTTTTTATACAGGAATGAATGTGCATGTAACCCAGAACAGTTATGGATTATGTAAGGAATGTATGATGCTCAGCAAGGTGCAATACTGTGAACAGTTATCTGTCACTTGATTTTCTGGTAATGTAACATTGTCGCATTTCAGTTTGGCCAAGTAACGGTTCTTTTCTTCGACTGGTAACCCCAAATAATACGGACTAGACATAGTTTTAACTAGCTAGCTAACGTAATTTACTTGTTATTTACTTTGCTTGTTATCAGAAATAGTCTGGAGGGACTCTGTTGTTATTGATTGTTTGCGGAAGTCTGCCGGAAGTCAAGTTAGGGCCAGAACAACGCACATGCGCAGTAACGTTTGTTTATGTTGTTACCGTTGAAACCGTCTATAGGCAGGGCCCAGACGCAAGCACCGCCAATGCCATGATTGGCTTCGTACCGTAAGTGAACCGTATCGTATCATTGGCTGGACACCTGTCACTCACTGAGTGAGAAACAAAAAAACAATATTATTGGGCGAATTAATTAGATTAGATTAGGTCTAATATTAGATATGAATTAATACGTTATGTTGATGTTGTTTATGCGCTGGATAGATTTTCTTGTGCGCTGAGAATGTGCGGGCAGTGCGCGATTGCGCACGCGCGCAGCTTAGAGGGAACATTGCCCGTATCACAGCAAGAAGAGCAGTAACCTGGCTACAGAACAAATTACAACTGATTGGTGTAATGCTAAAAAATTCTGCTGTGATGGTGCCCAACAAATACCCTGAAGAATAATGTATAGCACTGCATTTGCTACTACTGCTAATATATGACCATTGCTGCTGCTATTATTATTATTATTATTTCTGGGAAAAAATGTCTTGGTTAAGATAAAACCTTGTCATTCTTGAGTCTGTCTCCACACAGAGCTGTGTTACTCCCTGCAGCCATTGCTGTGGCTGGTGGAGGTAGGCGTGTGTGTGGAGTGGGCGTTCAGAGAAGTGCGGGCATGAGCAGTGGGTTGGGTTCACTGCCTCTGTGCACCTGAGCTAGACGCCTGCGGCTACTTGTCTGAAGCGCACAGCATGCAGGAATAAATATACAGTACGAGGCCCACGAGCACCCTGTGAGATTTACAGATTTATAGATTGTAAAGTAAGTGTTAATATGTAAATCACGCCTCAAAAAACAATTTCCCACAAACTAATTCTTATGTGTTTCGGCAGCATTATGCTGAGAGGCGCGTTTCCTGTTGTGTCTCAGGCAAGGCCGTGGTTCTGTGAACTTCTGGCTCTGTACTGAAATGCACATGGATTTTTTTAACTTCAGGCTGGCTTTACTCAGGTGAGAGTATGCTTCATGAAAGCAGAGATGTGTATTACGTTGCCGCCGTTTCAGTGACATCAAATTAGCATAGCTTGTTTGATAAATTACAGTCATGAGTAGTTAACACAATACTCAATCCAGTAGCTGGTGAATAATTCATAATTAAGGGTGCATCGGTGAGAATGCTGAAGGCAGCTTAATTGTTCTGCAGTCTGTCATTGGGGAACTTGTCACATAGACCGGTGTTTTTGAATAAAGGAAACTCCTTCATCTTATCTCCGATTGATAAAATATACAGAATTCACAGTGGATGATATCTGTGTATCATACGTTGCAGGTTTCTCCTGCTCAGCTTTTGTTAATTGTGCAAGGTACCACAAAGCCTCTGTTGTATAGGCATGTGTTGCAAGTTGTATAGCAGTATTGAGCAGTTACACGGCAACCGAACAGCTATCGTGCTGCTGCTTCTGCTGCTGTTGCTGCAGCACAAATGCGTTCGCACTATAAGATCTGGTTTCCAGCTTTACTGTTAAGTTCCCCGTGCCTTATCATATCCCCTGAGATAGCATCAACACCACCTGCCTTGCATTCTGTGTCCAGTAGGTGCTAACTTAATATCAATGACCAGTGTCTGCAAACGGGAGGTTTCTCCGACTCCAGCTCCCGTGTCCCGTTTTAACAAGTTTTTTTTTTTTTTTTTGCTCTTGTTTGTTTACTTTCAAGCAGATAGTCCATCCAGTTCCCAGCTTCCCTCCATCCATCATTCTCAGGAGCAGCGTGGTGTGGGCCAAGCGGCAGAGATAACCGGTGAAATATAGGTTCATTAGTGAAAACCTGAAACGGCTCCAGCCCCGCCCTCACGCCGCGCGTGTCCCAAAACTACGCGCTCTCCAGCTGCTGGGCTTAAAAAGGTTCCTCTGTGATCAGTTTGCGATGAGCCAAACGGGCGCTGAGATTTCCCGCTCTTTTCAACGTTGCGGTTTGTATTGGGATGTATGTCCAACCGCCAGAGTAGCTTCAAATGCCTGGCAGCACAGGTTGCTTGTGCTGATATTCTGGAGCACTGCCCGCATTTCCTCCTGCTGGTGACTGTGGCGAATTGGTCTTAAACTTGCTCACTTAAAATCACTTTTAGGAATTGTGGGCGAGTAATGTTTCTCCCAAATACGATGCAAAATTGTGAAATTAATAAAAACAAACTATACTGTAAATAATAATTACATAATATTTAATTAATATAAAAATGAAATGTCTTACAAAATATATCAGTTATGTATTAGTTGTGCTTTGATCTCTGTGGCAGCAGACTGGTTTCCCGCACATTCTTTTTGGCCCCTCTCAGTTTGAAGCAACTGCTGTGCCATCTGCACCAATGCAAGGAGTATTAAGCTAATGGCTTCTGCACTATGTGAGCCAGAGACCATTTTACGCCATACTGGCACCACTGTACTACAGGACAATTGGCACTGATGGGAAGTGAGCCGTATCTCTGACTGACGACAGCTGGTAGGCTGTTGACTCCTGGGGCAATGCAGGAACTAATGGAGCAGGAGCCCGATGAGGCATGGCTGACCTAGACCTACCCCGTTCCTGGTAGGGTGAGGGCCACCGTGTTTCTCCAACTCAGACTCTGGGCTGCATGTTGAAGGCATGTTGTTTCTCAGCACTCTTACAGCATGCCTGTGTATTTTTTGTTATACAAAAATGTTCATGTTGGTTTGTTGGCTTCACGGTATAAAGGGCACTGAGATCTCAACAATAAATGGGAAATGGGTTTATGGGGCACATTCACTCTGAAGTGATCTGGTCAGTGTTGGAATGACGGGCTGTCAAAATGATCGACGTGATAACAGTCCTGGTAATGGGATGTCTGCAGGAAGAATGAATAGCTGTGATTGACATGCTCCTGTGAGCGTGTATGTGGGGCAGTGGGGGAGGGGGGGTTGGGCTCTAAGGCTTTAGAGGAGAATTTGATATAATTGTCTGAGTTTAAAAGGAAACCAATATTGAAGTTCAGGGAGAATGGAGTGAGTCCATTTTTTAGCTGAAAGTTTGCTGTCCAATTTAATTTGTTGCAGTTATATTTTTTTATTATATACATAGTATGTTTAGTGGTATTAGTTGTGGTATCTATTATTATTATTATTATTATTATCACCACTGCTACTACTAAAAACAGTATGTGTCATTGCCCTACAATAGCTGTGAAGTGAGCAGTACTGCACCTCATAGTAGTGTATGAATGGCACTTTTCTCAGGGTGATTCTTACTCCCTTCTTTCCCGTAGAACAGGTTGCGTAATGAGCTCGCACATGCAGGTGTGAAGCTGAGCTGAAGCTTGTGAAGCCGAGTTCGTGCGCGCTCAGACTCGTATTCCAGCCCGTCCACGCAATGTGAAGGGCAGCGATTAAAAACAAAAGGCCCTTGTGTGTGGCGTGCTGGAATCTGCCCTGTTAAACGCACGCGGAGTTCAGGGACAGCCCGTGCGTCTTTAAGCAAAGGGCATCTTTACACGGAACCAGCAACGCGGCACGCTTTGAGCTCTTCACCCTAGTTTACATATTATAATTACAAAGGGCTAATTACCGATTAGCACATTTCCCCTGTGTGCGGGATGGCTGTTTAAATTATTCTGAGGTTTCTTTTGCATATTTCATTATGGAGGGAGGCAACCTGTTTCAGAGCGCAGCATCTTTTCCCGTATTTCACATGAAGAAAAAAGGAAAATTGGCTGCAAACAGACAAGGTTCACATTCATTGTCCAGTTATTTCATTCCAAAATATGGATCATTTTAACAAGCATGAGAAGGTTATTTTTCTCTTTATCTGCATGACTCATACGAGATGTTAATTGTTACCCCAAAATGAGAAAGCATAATTGAAAGAGGCAATTAAAAAACAAGAATGAGTTCGACAACTTGTCTCCATTCTGCTAGACTCTCATTTCAAGATCCTTTGAAGCTACTGTATACAGTACAAAACCTGCAATAAAGTACAACATTATATATAAATATAAATAATATTTAAATATATGAGACTTTAAAAAAGCATCCTTCATAGGTTGTGATGCACTGTGGAGGATTCTTGAATTTCTTAATATATAAAAATCCTTTGAATTGGAATGTATTTCATTATTTTTTTCACCTTTTTCACCTTGAAGTTCTTTTTCCAGTGTGAAATTGGCAATATTGCAGCACAGATTTAAAAGCAAGTTACATCTCAGGTCCACGTAACAAATGGAGGTAGAAAGCACAAACTTATAAATACAGTACCGAAGCACAGTTTAAAAAGGGTGTATCATCATGGGTTAGAAACAAGAACTCATATCTTATAGCAAGTTTTGATAAAATGATGTATTTCTTACATTTATTTCATAGTGAGTAGGCCTGTTTGAGTGGTGGCCCACAGAAAATGCACTTGTTCTGGAAACCACTGCTGGGGTTTGTCAGTCTCCACTAGAGATCCACAGGATCCTGGTCTTTATTCCATCTCAGCACCTGTTTGTAAGATCCAATGGAAACTTGAGTCACCAGTTTTTCAATGAGTCAATCAACCACTTGTTAAGTGGTGTGCTAGCCCCCCCACCTTTCTGGACTGTGGGTCTCTGGGTACAGGTGTTCTTTTTGATGTAGTCTGTGCCGTTGAAATTTCAGATTTACTTCAGACAGCCCCTTCACACAGTGCTAGGAGCAGGTTCAGCTGGAAATCATTTCTGATTGGCTGCGGGAGGAAGAGAGAAGTCCAGTTAAAAAGCACAGAAGTAGTCAAATTAGCCAGGGTTCAGGAAGTCACACTGTTCTTCCTGGGCTATTTTCTGAAAGAAACTGACTTCTCCTTGGCAACCGGGAAGGTTACCATGGTTTTTGAAAGTGATCCGTGACCCGATATTTTCATTTTCGTCAAACAACTTTCTCGAGGCTTTTTTAAGTCTAGCTTCTGTTGCATTTATTACACTATGAAGTTTGAACCCCCCCTTGTGAACCCCCCCTTGTGAGTGCTTTTGGTGATGTTACTGGTACTTTTTAAAATGTGCATCTTATTGGCCTCTGTGGTGATGCCTGTTGTGGCGTGAAAATGTGTCCCTTACGGTTAAAAAAGTGGGTCATTTTGTGTGCCAAAAATGCCACCACAACCCCCCCCCCCCTACACGGAATAGGAAGGCTTACCGATGAGGTCACTTCTCTAGTGGACCATGAGCAGGACAGAGGAGGGCAGAGAAGTGACCTTTAAACCAATAATTATCCTGAACCGGTTTTTGATTGTGATTAATGAGCTTCTAAATTTAAATTAGGATTGGCCATCAGCAGACCGTTCCTTTCTGCTGATGCTATAATGTTATGCTGCCCTTTGCAATTAAAATCATTTTGATTGAAATTATTTTAATTATGGCAAAGACAATGGGGCTACTTTAAATGCCTTTAATTGTAATAAGAGGCAGGCAATCAAACAGGTGAAAAACTGGTTCCAGGCGATTAAATAAAGATCACCAAGACTATGACACATCTGTAATGCCAGTCTCTTTCCCCTGTGTTTTTTACGTCTGTAACACTGCTGTAACGCCCTCTGTTTTAAGGCCGTAGCAGCCCTGTAACGCCCCCTCCCCGTGTCTCCGCAGCGAGAGAAGCTGATGCAGGAGCTGGAGGAAGAGCGGGGACTGAGACTGCAGAGCGAGAGGCGTCTGCGGGAGGTGGCGGAGGAGTCGGAGCTGGGCCGGGCGCAGATGCTGTCCTTACAGCAGCACTTCTCCAGGTAACCCACAGTTAAAGGAGTCCTACCCACCCTGACCTGATTAATGGCAGCCAAGAAGCTGTACAAGTGGACAATGTGTAAAAATGTTAACCTATCTGGACAAGCGAGTCTGCTGGGTAGATATACGCAAGTCATTACTGCATCACATATCATCCCCTGATCTCAATGGCCCAGTGCTTTATGCTGGCTTGTATTATTACTGTCCTTTACTGTCTCAGTCTTATGGCACAGCATATACTAATGCAGACACGTATGAACCACGATTGTCAAACTGCAGTACTGGGCACTGCCAAGGTTGATTTAATGTGTTGAAGACTGAATGTGTCCTTCCCACTTACTGCTCGGCAATCTAGATGTGATTACACGGATCTGCTTTGTTCTGGTTGGAAACCAGTAAGGGAATATGCTGCCGACTGTTTGCTTCATGGCACGTTGACTTGACGTGACGTCGTTCAGATCTGGCAACAGTCCTATCCAATAAGCTGCTGGCACCACGATGTCGTAAAACCGGGAGAAAGCGTCGAAGGTTTGTGGACGCAGTCCTCCAGCCACAGAGGATAGAAACCGTGGCAAACGGAAACGAGCGCCCGCCTGGGAGAGAAGTCTCAGGCAGAGGTGTCATTCACGCGCAGATGGCGTGGGGATTTCTGGGTACGCCGGGCCCACTGCCTGCGCATGCACAGAGGGCTCACTGATCCCACCGCTTTATCCGACAGGGGAACGGTTTATCTTGCGTACGGTGGCCCGGCGTGTCCAATCTGGTGGGGACTCCGCCCCCCAGCCGGCCGGCTTGCTTCGTGGCGATGTGCGGTCTGGCACTTCCAAGTTGCAAAGCTTTTTAAAATGAAGCCGCTCAGCCCGCTTACTTTGGAGCAGAGCTATTGCATGGGGTTCTCAGGCTTTTATGTCAATGGATCTCTCGGCACCTTCCGTAATGTCCCTCCGTAAATAAGACTGTCATTTCATTTCCCTCTTGGGCCTCTTTCATGGGGAAAGCAGGCATGTCATCGGCCTGCTGGTGAGAAGGTGTGTCACTGCTGAGAGTGACTTTGCAAGGTGTAGCTTACTGTTTACTCTTCACCTGTGACTCTGACGTGTGTAAATCTGGTTTAGTATCTCTGGGTTCAGCTGTAAGGACATTAACTGAAGATGTGTTGTATTAAAGATGTTTCTTTTTTGTTCTTGTACATTACTCTGCCTTTCTGTGCTCATTGTGGGATATGTAAGCTGTCCCCTACTGCTTCCTGGCTTTTTTGCATACTGTAAGTAATGCGTGTCTGTTGCCGCTGCGCATTGTAATACACTCTGTGTTAAATGACTTAGCGGTACATTTCCCTTTATTGTCATTTCATTGCGCCGCCCGTATCGCTGCTTCCAGAACGTTCCGTGATCGGCCAGCCTTCGACAGGACACACTTCATTTTCCTGTGTTCATTGCATAGCTCTACCTTTTCACCTCTCCTCCCTCTGTATTTTGCGCAAGACACGCATGTGATTCTCAAGTAATGGCCTTGTCAGCTTACCGACGGCTAAAGACGAGTCCTGCTTTGAGAGTCAAATTCTGGCCATACGTGTTCAGCCGGGTGTGACATTAAGTGGAGAGATTCCCTTGTTCGGCTTGAGAGCGAGTTCATCGTCGATTCAAATTGGATCCATAATTAGATTGCAATTTAAGACCCCTTTGTGAGTAGCACTTACGGAAGTTTTTTCTTTTTTAAAAAAGGACACTTATATTGCTAATTCTTCAAAAACCAGCTTTAAGACTGCTCTTGAAAGAAGCTCATAAAATCAAATACAGTAGCAACAACTGATTGCAGTGGCTTGCGGTCTAGGTATGTGTGCATTTCTACCAAAAACACTATAATAAACTACAAAACACACACTACAGACTCCCTGGAAGTGCCATCCCCTAACTCTTCCCTAGATTGTGTCATTTTAATTAAATGTTGTATTTTCCATTTCATATTCCATATCCCACACCTGGATTTAGTCTAACAAGAATTACACTTGGGCCCCCTTAACAAATTAACCAAGTGTTACATTTTTGCAGCATGCATTATTTTTAATGAAACTTAGAGTTGAACAGACAGCGTACTCCCAAACCAAAGGGAAGATGTAGCTATAAATTCATCACTTCTGCTTTGCGTGACTAAAGCTGGTTCCAGTCTGCCCGACTCCCATTAGCAGCTGTACATTCAACACAAGCACAGTGCACATGTGCAAGCATTCAGCAAAACGTCAACACCGTCAAACCGAACTTCTACAACAAACCGGGCAATAAACTTCTTCACTGTGGGGAGGGGGCGTGCCTCTTGGACGCAATGACACTGCAGCTTGTTCCTCAAAAACCAGGAAAGGTGCATGTGGGATATGTGTGTGTGACCCTAATCCCAGTTACAGTCATTTTCTGCCTTAGTCCTGCCCTGGTCTCAAGAGGTTTAGCACAAGGGGAAACTGCATTCAGTCAACATTAGTGCGTAACTTTGACTTGCATGTAAACACAACTTTTTATGTTCAATTTGGTGTTCACTCAACTCTGTAAACTGGGCCTGTGAATAAAAGTCTTGGAAAATGTTTCCCTCGAGAAAGACTGGCGCAATAGTCCTCAGAAGATGTTGTCATCTCTGTTTCTTATGATTTCTTACCAGAATCTACTCCATTGAGAATGGCTTTATGTGAAAATGCAGAGACTTCACAAGACAGCCAAGTACACAAACAAAATCAAACAACGGATAAAATATTGGTTAAAAACATGATGTTTTTAGTGAGAAACATATTCTCTCTTAGATCGAAATGAAAGTGCCATTTGCTGTCATAACAGAAGGGGTCATGTGAGTTTAGTAATACCTATAGTGCTATCCCAGTCTGATTACAAGTTTCTAAGAGCTGTCACCCAATCTGCTGCTTTGAAACTCAGATTTGGTGCAAGTTTAGAACAGTAAGCATTGAACATTGTTCATTGGATTGTTTTAAATGGTAATGATGTAAATAGAATTTCCATCCCTGGACTTGAAATAGCCAAATGAAAATGAATAGTTATGCTAAAAAAAGAAGAAAGAAGAAAAAACTTTGAAAACTTTTTTGAAATAAAAAAAAACCGATAATGCAATCGGAGGCAAACTTTACGGCAATATTCCGCAGCAACTTCAAAAACCAAATAATTCAACAGGACGACATCTATCACCCCTCTCTCATTCAGAGAGGTTTCTCTCCGGAGGGCGCTCTGATTAATGCTGGGAAAAAGTGGAACCAAAGATGCGTGATGGGATTTGATGGAAACACGGCGATATGCTCGACGCATTGAGATGCCGGGCATTTTGCTTTCAGTTCCTGGTGATCAGGCCACCGGGTTCACAGGCCTTTTCTGAAAAAGGTCCCTTTTATAGAGCGAGGAAACTTTTGTGGGAAAGATATGAGGTGTAACCAATCTGGATCAAAGGGACTTTTACGGGCGCCCTCTCTGCACCCGCGCGCCCCTCTCTCGCCGTGCTCGTCCCACCATTGTGTGCGCGGTGGCTGCGGGCTCTGCGTTCAGCCTCACCACGGACGACCTTTGTCCTTCTTTATCAGTTAAAAACATTTTAAGTTTAGTTTCCTCTTTTTTTAGCACAGCGACATTTTCAGTCCATTTCACCGCCGACAAGCTGAGATTTTGGGTGAGCATCAAAAGAAGTGCAGAAAGGGTGATGCTGAGTGGCTCGTCCTGCTAATGCGTGGGCTTTGATGCATCCTGACCTCACTGGCAGGCTCGCTGCGCTAAGCTGTGACTGGTGGTGTGATTGCAAGCAGTAGGAGCTGGGTTGTCCCTGTCACTGGTCGCTGGCTATATTGCAGTCGTGAGTGTGAATGGATACAGAGAGGGATCACCTGGCAACATGTGGCCAATAGGAATGAAGCAAGCCTCAAACCTGTTGGCTGTCAATATGCTCGCACTGATTGCGCTCCCCTAACTGTTGCTCGAGTGAGATGCTAATGATCCTCCGCGTTAACAAAATTAACGGTATTGCCGTGGCGACAAGCCCATTGAGAGGTGGCCCATGCCATCGGTCTGAATAACTGCAGTAGAAGAGGGGTATAAAATGCGTGTGTGATTACTGTTCGCAGTTAGCACACTTGACAGATGCTTGTTTCTAGCTCTCCCCCCACATGCACACGCATCCGGACAGACCGACTGGCTCGCCAGAGAAGGCTTTGACCCGACCAGTCCGCAGAGAGATGACGGGGGGGCGACTGGCACGCGCAGAAGCTCTATTAAGATTGGGAGGGGCCGTAGGGAGAGGAGTGGTCCTGCCAGAAAGCCCTCGGCTGAAACGAAACGTTAGCATGTGGAGAGGAAGGGGGGGGGGGGTGCCCACAGCAGGAGAGCCCTTGCCCGATGTTCATTAATCTTGCTAAGTACGCTACGCATGATGCTTAGCGCCGGCTCCACTCGGTTTATCGCTCAGCTTCATCACCTAGTGCTGTTGTTCCGGCCCATTCCACAGTGACCACAAGGATACTTTTTGCATTTTGCTGGCGTTTCCAACCCAACTGCTTTTTTGTTTTGCATGTCGATGCAGTTATTTAGTTGAAGGATTTTGCTTGACTGAGCAGGAACAGCTGTTCGAGATTAGCATTTGTGATTCTGCAGAGCCATTTAAATTACTGGCCCTTTGTATACACTGACTACAGTAACTACGGCTCCCATTGGTCTAACCCTGATTAACCAAACACAAACTCTCATATGTCTTGATGTATTTCAGTGGTTAGGTCATAGTTGTCACTTCAAAGTGCGTAACTTCATGTGTGTATTGAAAAATGAGTACTGTAGAAAAGTAGAGTAAAATAAAGCTGTGATTTAAGTGTGATCGTCGCATTTGCACTTGTGTGTTTGCCCTAATAGAAGTTGGAATGCTATAGTGTGTGTGAAAGTGTCCCTGCATGTGTGTGTGCGTACCTGTGTGTGTTTAATAATATCCTAATTATCACAGGAGCAGAGGTGAACATCTGGCCAATCAGTGTAATTACAAGCTCCAGGTGCTAGTGTGCAACATCATCGCCATGGTGACAGCTCAGTCATCTCATGGGGCCCACAACTGGTGGCTCTGGCACTGCCGCCTCCACCCCCTTTCCTAAGACGCTAAAATCCAGGAAAGTGTTTGATTGGACAAACCGAGAGTTTATGATCAGCCATATAAGCGCGGTCCACTGGTTGACTGGTTGCTTTGTCTTGTCAGGCTCATTTCTTATACACTCTCTGAAATGGAAAAGCGCATACATGCACTTATTTCTCTCAGATATGCACCTTTTAATCATGTACCTTTTATCAGTACAAACACAGTCACACACACATGCACACATACACACGCATGCGCGCACACACACGCGCGCACACACACGCACACACTTCCTGAGTAGACTAACTGGCGCGGTGATTTAGTGAGAAGGCTGGAAACCCTGCTCATTGACTTCTCAGATGGTGAGGGCAGCTTCATCAAAGCAGTGAGTAAGTGACATGTTTAAGCTCTGTGAGTAACCATGTCCCTCCAGAGACTGAGGCAGATGAATCTCAGCTGAGTGGCAGCTAACGTTTCAAAATGGCCCACGGGCTCATTGCTGTTTCAGAGAATATACTGTGTCTCATTAGACAAAACAACAGCTATTTTAATTATGCCACACTGCTTGCAGTAAGCAGTAGGGACTCTTAGTAGCACGCGTATATTTTCTTTAGTAACCCTCTTTAACAGTGAAAGCGTGATAGTTAACTGCGTGTCCTCGTGGTCGCAGGCGTTTAACAAGTCTCTTATGTGTTCTTATGTGCAATTTGGTCAGGACCATGAAACTGTAAGACTGTAATATGTGCCAGAGTGCCACCCTTTACTGCTGAGTCATCATATTTCCTGACACAACAACAGCGTCTCTGTCGTAGGACACAGACTGACTCCAGGGTGCAGATTCATCTCAGATCTGAGTGTGTGTGCATGTATCCGTGTGTGTGTGTGCATGTGTCTGTGTGAGAGACAGTGTGTGTATGTGCTGATATGAGAGTGTGTTTTTTCATTGTCCCTTGCATGCTTACCACACACACATACACAGAAACTCTTTCAACATTTCCCTCTCCCCATCCCTCCCCTGTGCCAAGCGCCAAGCCAGTTGAAAGGGAGGAGCCGAAACCCTTTTCAACCCCTCCGACCCCCAAGGTCATGTGACCTGTGTATGGCTCAGGGCAGCCCTGGAAACTCCACAGTGTCTGTCAGTAAACTCTGGGATTACTGCAAGTCTCTGACCCCTGAGAGAGAGCGAATGAGAGAGAGAGAATGAAAGTGGTAGAAAGTGAGAGAAAGTGGGAGAAAGAGAAGAGACAGTGAAATGGGGTAAGGAAAAGGGACGAGAAAAAGAAAGAGAGAGCAAAAGAGAGTGAGAGAGAGGGGAGAGGTAGAGACTTGCTCTGTAATGGGCCTGTATTTAATTAGGGGAAGTGTTTGGTCCAGGTGGCTGGTTTGAACTGCGGTGGCCGTGCGTGTTTGAAGCACCATGGGGCAGCTGTGTGCGAGATCCCCACAGCCAGTCAGCCTCAGAGCAGGGCCCAACTAGCACCTGGGTCCCAGCCTACAGATCCAGTGCGCTGGACAAGATATGCAGGGGATGCCCTGATACAGGTGGAAGATGAGAGAAGCAGTAAGCAGGTACTGAACCCTCCGATCGTCCTCCCGTTCCCTCTTTCTTTCTCTCGCTCTCCATCCATCTCTTCATGGGGTCTACTCCCCTCTGCTTCCACCAGCGTAAATGACTGTGGAGAGAGAGTAGCACTCAGGCCTGGTTGCCTTTTCACCGAAGTCATTTTGCATTGCTGTGTGTATGTGTGTGTGCATGTGTGTGTGCATGTGTGTGTGCGCGAGTGTACATGTGCGTGTGCTTGTACATGTATCTGTGAGAGAGGGAGAGAAATCGCAGTGTGCTCCAAGAAATATTGCTGTTCCAGACATTGCAAGCTGTACCCTTGAACAAGGTACTTAACCTGAAGTTCTTCAGTAAATGTCCAGCTGGATGAATGCATTGCATGTAAAGTGTAAGCGGTGTTAGTCCTTCTGGATAAGAGCATCTGATAAATGCCAGGATGTAAATGTATGTGTTATTTATAAGGACACCGAGTGATGCAGATTCAGGCTCTCACTGATCTCCTGGTACTCTGCCAGACAGGTCTGGTCAGGCAGAATTTACCGGTGATTTCCGAGCGCATGCGCTAGCATTCGATAACGGACTCAGTTCCTCAGTACTGGCCCGTGACGCGCGGCTGAGGCGGTGGCTCCTGCTAACGGACTGGATAAATGCATTTGACCTTTGCCAGGTCAGGCTCTTTCTGGGGACCAGAGCCTTCTCGCACATCGAAATCCCCCCTCCTCCTGTTGCACCAAACTGTTTAATTGGAATGATTTAAAGAGCTTCCTGGCGCAGCAGCTGTGGAGTTAATTGAGGTTAATTTAGGCTGGCTGGGGAAAGAGTGTATTACTCCCCACTGTTACATCTATGTGTCTTAAAAAAGTGCTTAGTTTAAAATCCTTTTGAAGCCGTCCCACTGGTATAGTCATCAAACAGAGTGACTAGACAGTTAAATAAATAACATAAAGCTACAGTTCCTATATTTTAGATCCTGGCTATACATTTATAATGGCTGACTAATATTTTGCAGGGCTGCAGTATATTCAAACAAATTGATTGATGGCTGTTATCGGCACGTGCATTTCGGTTCTGAGGCCTATTTTTAAATAATATGTAAATATGCTTTGCCCTTCGGACCCAAATGTAGTGTTATTTTTCCTAGCTGAAGCCAATATCTTTACAGTTCTGTTACTATGTTGAGTGAGTCTGGTGATAAGTGAATGCTTTCTTTGATCTAACACTACAGCATTAGGGTGAAGTGTGTTACTGTTTGACTGAAGAGTCTTAGTTTGAAATTAGTTATTTTTCTTTTCATCATCTCAAGATCCTGATCCTGCTTTACTGGATTCCATATTTTCACATATATTGACATAGAGTCTGATGCACTTCCTCATGGCATTTACCCTGTGCATCAGCAAATAATTGCTTCACTGTGAGAAAGGTCTATTAGTGTCCCTTTTCCACAGAAAATGATGGGTAGCTCTGTTTCCAGTAGATGGGTGCGTTTCGTTTTCAGGTGAACGCTCACTGCTTTGTGACAATGTCATTGTGTGACACTGGGAGGGTGTGGTGGTCACCCTCACGGGACTGACCCTGACCAGGCACGGTCCATTTACGGTCATTATCTGCAGATGCATAATAGTTCTGCTCAAGCCCAGGGCTTTCAAACTGCTAATCCGAGGCAGTTTTTTTAGGCGCTGATCTAGTGTAAACCCTGAAGGCACAGATCCAGTTCAGATGCGCACACTTTGGGTTTATAAAGGGACCCTAAAGGGGCCTGTGAGTCTGAAGGCGTAAAGTGGGCGTGACACCCACCTTGACCCTAACATTTCCCTAGTTGTCTCTCCTGTTACCAAGTGCATCAAATTCCTCAGTCTTTCAGGGAAATCCAGCCTTTAATTGGGAAGCACAAAGGGGGAAAGAAAGCATCTGTGTCAAGGGTAACCGTGTTCTCCTTTTTAGCCAATTCCTGCCTGTGGATAAGTGTACTCGTGGGCCCACAGCGACTGCTGAAGACGTGCCGGGTGGTAGTGCATTAAGGAAACTGTAGCGGTAATTAAAAGCCTGGGGGGGGGGGGGTCACTCGACCGCAGACCGCTGCATTGTGGCCTGGGGCTGTGAAGCGGCTTCCGTCCTGGATTAAACAGCCTTGTTATAGTCCTTTATGTGTGCTGTAAAAGGGGTCAGATTATTGCCTTTCTGTGAAAGTAGGCCAGTCATTCACACATCATAGAGGCTAGCCTGGCTCTGCAAAAGGCTGTCATTGACAGGAGCCACACGCAGCAGAATGTTCTGGACTAGCGGCCGGGGAGCCGGCCGGATGAGGATAGTGAATAGTTTTGCTTTGAACTGCTGGGAAAACAAGACACACACACACACACACATACATACATGCACCCATGCACACACACACACATACATGCACCCATGCATACACACACACACATGCACACATATCCTGACACTCAGATGCTCACATTTAAAAACCACAGCTGGACACAAGTATTTTAGTCTGTCTGCCCCTCTGCCTGCATATAGGCTTGTCTGTGGGAACCTGTGTCTATAAAAGGCTGATTCATGGCTTTAATCATGCGTTGTTCAGATAGTCTGCAGCTTGTCACACGTGAAGTCTGGAGAACGTGCATTTTTCCACCTCGAGAGACTGGAGTAACGCCTCGGGCTGGCGGGGACCGCCCTCCCCCCTTCAGGGACCCGTCACCACAGCAGAGCCGGGGGCTCCGCAGGTTCGATGTGCCCGTCGAGGCGGCCAGGCGCAGGTTTGGCGCTTAGATCTGGCTCGGCAGATAACCGGATCTGACGGTCTGTACCGCGTCTGACGGGGACCGGAATGGAAGTTCGCGAGGGAAAGATGAATCTGCAGCGAGCCCTTGCTCACAGCACAGGTTGTCCAGGATATGGGTGACCAGGTGACCAGAATGGGACGCCACCACTATTACCCATGAGCTCACTGGCTGAGGTGATGCCTCACATACTGAATGCACACACTCTTCTGGGTCACAGAACAGCATCTGATCCAGACATTAATATGGTTCCTGTCCTCTTAAGTCTTTTGTGAAAGCATGCTGGGCAACATTTGTATCCCACATGTTTTATAATCCATTTTTGTCCCTTCATTGGCAGTAGCAGAATTAATTTGCAATCGCACTCACATTTGTATTCATTGGAAGTAACCTGCAGATTTATAATTGTGGCATCGCTTTTAAAAATGAAAGGGGGGAACCAGTGGTGTGTGAGAGGAAGGTCCCCCATCCCACGTCCCACATGGTCCATTTTTCACCATCTATTTCCCACGCGTGTCTCCTGAAGGGGAGATCAAAGTTCAACCAGAAAAGCTATTAGAGACCCACTTAAAAAGCCTGATGATAGCAGAGCACTAACAAGCGAGGCGGTCCGCCCTGGGGTTTTATGGCACTTTCAGAAGGCGACGCGACTTGAAACGGGCCGGGATGTGTATCCTGCGGCAGGACCAGAGCGCTCGGGAGCGCGTAACCCGGGAGACTCACGTCATTGGCAGTGGAACGGGAGCCGTCGTTCACAATGGCACATTTAGGGGGAAAAAAACTTTTAAGAGGATTAAGAGCTTAGTGTACTCAAGCTATTGGTCGCATGGGCAATTGTGCGCTCTTACAGTGGAAAGAGAGAGGGAGGAAAAGAGCATGAGGGCAGGGAATAATGAAGCTCTGAGTCGCTGAAGTGTATTTAGGATCCGGGGCAAAAAATAAGTCAATAATATTTATCCTGTCAACTGACGGTCACGCGTGGGGGTCCGGGTGACCCCAATCCCAGGACACAAGCGACCCTCTGTTCCAGCTCTGATGCCTGCTCCCCCCCCCCTCCCCACCCCCCCTTCTTGGGTTTTAAATTCTGACGGTGTGCCGTGTGAGTGATAGGCTCCTGGGAGAGCCGAGCTCGTGGGGCTGACAGGAATGTGGGCGTAGCCGCGCCGGCTGAAGCGCTGCCTGCGCTGTTGCCAGGCGATGGCCAGGTCGGTCATCACCAGCAGTGCAGCTGACCCGCTTTTCAGACGGAAATATCGGCCCTCTGTCCGTGATCTGCAAGCACACAGGATGACCACGTTCAGACCGTGCATCCGGTCGTCCTTACCGCTCCAGTCACGTGTCCTTTGCTGGATGAGCCAAGGTAGGCAGGCAAGACCCTTCATGTTCGGATAGTGAAAGGTGCTAAAACAGCTTTGTGACGCGTACATGGACCGGAAATTCTATTGCACACCATTCTATTGAGTCAATAACCATTCGTTACAATGACAGCAGAGTCCATACAGTGACCTTGAGTGGATCAGGGAGGGGGGCATCTTCTAATCTTCCCTGGTTGGGAGTCGTATTGCGCCAGAATCAAACACATCGTCCATGATGGCGGAAGTAAGTCTAAAGTGTGATCTGGCAGCCAGCATGGTCTACATGCAGGGGCAAGCACAATCTGATTACATAGGAAGGGCGTTGTAGATTTGTGAAAGCTGCTTTGATTTCTCCCTGGTTCCAGCTAGCGTCTGCGTGCGCGCTTGCTGTGGGAACACGCTGCCTGCCATTCAGCTCACTTGATTACAGGCAGCGCGTGTATCCCCCGGGTCCCCCGGGCTGAGCCTTCTCCAGGCCCCGTTTACGGCACCGCACATGACTGCTCGCGCAAGAGCCTCTGCACCCGTGAGCGAAAGCGCAGATTTATCACGAGATTTCATGTGCAGCTTTTTTTTCTTTCAGCCATAAATCAGGCAAACCATCTCCTCCGTGGTTACAGTTAATAACACCCAGTTACATTACACAAAATATGTGTCATCATTCATATCAAACTGAAAACAGTTTTCACATTGATAAGATGGATGACATTAGTGCACCTCTTACTGACTGGGTAAAATATCATAGCAGTGATTTTATTTACTAATTTTTTGTTTTTAATTTTAAGGGTACATGCAGTACATGGTATCCCTGTGTAATGCCTGGCATGTAATAATAAATGGTAAAATGGTAAATGGACTGCATTTATATAGCCATGGGCTTGCCCTGGAACCTGCGAGCAGGAAGAGTCAGTGCTGGGTTTGGTGATGGGTGGGGGGGTGTGGTTGAGGAACGCCTGTCCTGGTGTCTCTTAGCCTGGGCTCCTCATCTGACTGCCTGGCTTAGCATGGGACATCTGGGTAAGGCTGGGGCAAATATCGCTAGGTGGCAGTTTATGTGCATACCGCAGTGATCTAGCTTAGTGGTGGTTTACAGTATGTCCATACCATCGGTTTAGAAGTGCTAGAGTGTTTGTTGGATAGTGAAAAAATTCATGAAAATAAAAAAAATCTCAGGCTGTCTTCACCAGTGTTGCAAACCAGCGATTTAAACAAGAGGCCTTGTGAACGTAAGGAAAAGATGGCATTTGCAAGTTCTTCTTCTAAAAAAAAGCTTCAGTAAAAAAATCATGTTGCAGGGCTGGCCGGGTGTGCTTATGTTGAACTGATTCATTAGCAGATTTTTTACAGGTCTGTCATTAATCCACATTGTGGGCAGACAGGGCTGGTTCGTGTCTGTCAGCATGCAGTAAGATTTCAGTTCAGGTCTGGTGCTGAATGTGTCGGTGGCTTTAATGACAGGACGCGTCAGGTCTGTGGGTCTGAAAAGCCCACCGCCACTTCAAAGGCAGCGGCATGAGTAATGACCCGAGGTCCACCCAGGCCCCGCCCCGCCCCGCCCTCTTACAGCCGGACCCGTCAAAGGCACCTTTTAAAACGCTCAACAACGGAAGGCCCCGCCTCCCCCACCGCCCCGACATCAAAGCGCAGGGGAGCGTGTCTGAGCGCTCGGCAGGCGAGGGGTTAATTCCGCCCGAGTGCGTCTGGCGCTCCTACCTGAGGCTGAAATTGATCGGTGACATAATTACATTTCCTGTCTGCTCCCAGACGCTGTTAAAATTCAAAGTGTGCCGGGTGGCGGTGCAGGGGAGCCTCATCTAGGGTTTCTCTGCAGACTGCCGTTTAGGCTAATCAGGACTTTCAAAGCGAGGCGTGTACATTTTCACTGCATGTTTTCATTTATTTGGGGAAAGGGTTCAGTGTTTTGTAAATACGAGACCCACCTCTAAGCTGTCTTAACTCTTAAGTCGTTTGGCCTGCTCCCGTTTTCCTGTAATTACAGCTCTGCCTTTAGCCACTGGTATGGAACACATTTGTTAAGTGAGCAGAATAGATTAATCAGACAATGGCACCATTGAGTGCGCTTACATAGCCCTGAATGCAGCCCCAGCGCTCAGTGGGATGTACAGTGAGAATCACGGTTTTGTTTCATAGTGAAATCAGACAGGCTGGTGAACAAATCAAAGCGCTTTATCGCCTGCATTGTCTGATTAAAAGCAACTAATGTTATTAATGCTTGCACAGTCACTATCATATCTGCATGGACATGGTGCAGTGGAGTACATATTCTGTGTTCAAGCTTCACAATAATTTGATTCTGCATTTGATTGGATATCTGGGAGAAAATGTGAAATAGCATTACACACAAAAAATAACTTCTCTTCCCCTCAGTAATTGCTCTGGTAAACAGCTTCAGAAATTTGTTAGAATTTAGGATCACTGCACCATCAAAATGCGATTATTTGGGGGTAATTATCCGTGGCATTCCTATTTGCAGCGTTCCACCACATAAATCACGGTTGAGAATGCGATGGGAATTAATTGAAAACTCGGGCCCTTTTAAAGACGCCGCTGATTTGAAAGTAAAGGCGCTGAGTCGTCTCTTCAGGTTTGCCAGGACGCATCTCACACACGTGATGGAAAACTGATGGAACTGCTGCTCTCATCTCTCAGCACAGTTTCGTAACTTTATGGGACAAATTCACATTGATATATTCAGTGTCAAATATCCATAAGCTTTGGTTTGTTGTCTTTGAAGGGCACCTGGAGTGGTTTTCTGAACATTTATAGGTCTTGTACAGATTTATAAACGTATAAAGATGGCACAGTAATGGCCAGCTTTACCTGGCCATTACTCGACACAGCCCATATAAATATATTTCCTTGACATTCATTTTAAGGCTTTGTTCAAGTTAAAAATTAGAATGCCTAACTCTCTTGACCGCAATAACTAATAAATACCTGGCTATTTTGAGTTCTGCATTTATTGCCAAGTAGATCGCTGGTAGTCTTTCTCGGGGAACAGCAGTGGGCTTTGTTTTAAGCTGCTCCTGACTGGCCTGGTCGGGCCCGGCCCATCCTGCCATGTCTGCCTGTAAGGCTGGGTGATTACAGGATGCAGCAGTGGCAGGTTGGCGCACGTGACCTATGACGTGCCCGCTGAGGCCGCCGTCCTGGAACGGGTCTGGGCCAGTCGACCGGTCGTCCAGCCACCTGAGGGTGTGGTTAGGGGAGGGTGAGGTTGCCAAGTGCCTGCCTAATAAGGAATAATGAGTTGGGTGCACAGGAAGTGGCCCAGGAATGAGGAAGTAAAGCACAGCGCCTGCTGTCTTATTCTTGTCCACTGTACCACTGGCTCGGCAGCAGTGGAAGCCCTGACTGCGACCCACTGTGAGGGAACTTGCTGCGAGGAACTTGCTGATGAAAAGGAGGGATTTGCTGTGGGGAGACAGCTGTGGGTGTTGCTTGGCCTGTCGCAGTGGGGAGGAGATTGAAAGAGATGTTGTGAGCGCGTGCAGATGCCCGTCCCTCTGCCCAATCGTGTATCGGCAGCGCAGAGATGGAGGGTCTGCTTCTCGAAATCAGCACGCGCTGAGATTGTCCTTTCAGTCGTCCCGTTCAGTCATCAGATCTAGACAATGTTACAGAGGCACACACACAATCGCACACATACACACACACGCCGGCACGCACACGCACTCACACACGTATGCACGCACACACACACTTTCCTGATACGAGAACACACCATCAAAGAGCCAAAGGTATTGCTGTTGCTAAGCACCATGAGGTCAAAGGGGTCATTCTCAATAAGGGCGGTGTATCGGAGTGTGCAGAGGGTGTTGTGCGTGCTCTAACTCTCCTGAACTGTATCCCTTTAATTTGTGCCTTCACAGGCTGCTAAGAACTCATTCAAGCAATCAAGGAGTGGTCTCACGGCTGAAAAACAGCATTCCTAGGATAATGGCCGCTCTGGATGGCCACTCCGCAGACTGCACCGGGCATCGTGCCTGTGAGCAGGCAGCAGGCTTAGACAGTGGGGATCAGCGCTGGTCCTGCTCCGCTCCGAGGGCAATGAGCTCAGAGTGCGGTCACACAGACACCGAGCCCAGCACACGCGCCAAGCAGGAGATCGTAAAACAGGGGAAAAACACCCCAAATGTCACTGGGCATCGTGCGGTGGGATAAAAAAACCTCATTCCACACCCCCCCCCACAGCTCGAGGCGCCGAAGCGAAACCCGCAGCCGAATAAATAAGGGGGATGATTCTAAATAAGGGGAATTAGCGGAAATGTCACCGGCCGCACCGGCTGTTCGGAAAGGTCCCCGCGTCCTGGGTCTCGGGGCGCGTTTGACGCTGCCGTGGAGATGGAGCGTCGCCGTCTCACCTGATGAAATATCCCTGCGGCTCCGGTCTCCCGCCTTTCTGCGGCTCGTAGCCGGCCGTGCCGCGGCGAGGCGGCTTCGTCTCCGCAGCGCCGCCTGAAGCGAGGCGGCTAACGAGCCGGCGATGAAAGCGTGGAGCTGAGGCTGCCGCTGGGCGGCTCGGTCAGGCCGCGCTTCGGACACGTCTGCCCGTGTCCGGGGTTTAGCCTCCATGTCTGAACAGAGACGGCCGCATGCCATGCGCCACACACTGCACACCGCACACCGCACGCCGCACGGGCCCACCCTCCCCAGGAAGAGCCTCGCAGAGAGCTCCTTTTATTCATCTTCCAGGCCGGCCCATAAATTTAGCCAGCTGTGAAAAATGAACATAAAAAATACTTATTGTTCCGCTGGGCTATGATCATAACTTCAGATCTGCAGCGAGTTAAGTTGTGTTTGAAATGGTGGGAAGGGGGGTGATCCAGATTTGATTATTATTTGACCCACAAGATGGTATTTCTCCCTTCGGATTTCGGCGCACGTTTCGCTGCTACTTTTGTGCCACGCGGACCTTGGATTGCCAACGCAAGAACAAACAAGCTGTGCTGGCCCGGTTATATTTTTATCCTTCGTAGGGCTGGACGGATGCACGTGCTAGTTGGCTGGTTCCTGTTATTTTTCCTGTCCTGCTGTGGTTCTGACCCGGTTTCTGTGCCCTGCAGGATGGAAGAGACGGTGCGGAGCCTGCTGCAGAACCAGGGGGCGCTGGAGCACACCCCCCTGGACACTGTGGATCTCATGAAGGCCTACAAGGTGAGCTTTTATTGTATCTTGCTGTCAGTCACAATGTGTGTGTGTGTGTGTGTATGTGTGAGTGAGTGTGTGCATGCGTGTGCACTGTACATAAATGTATGAAAATGTACGCTTGTGTGTAAACTGGAGTTAAAACAAGAAATATTGTCATGCAGATTTTGTCGTAAGTTTGTTAATGCGCCACCATCAGCCCATACACTCCTTGAGGCTGATCCTTGTTTGGTCATTTGTGAAGCTACTCATCCTGCAGTTGTCACAGTAACAATATCTGTTGCCATGGACATGGTCCCAGGTGTGAACAGCAAGTTGTTTCAGCAGATGTTGACTCTTACATAAAACTTACTGTGTCACAAAAACCAGAACTAATTTCATGGGGAAACATGAGTGCTGCAGTTACCCTGGGAAATTCATATGCAGACGTTTATGGTGCCATGACTTTGTCACTTTGTGTGTTATTCTGGCCAAAGAAAAGGTACATATAATACCATTTAACTCTACATTATTATTCAAGGCTACACAGACACATATATAAAGTGCGTACATGTAGTAGCTGTAGTTTCTGAAGCTCGACTGTGGTTTTTCAGAACAAAGCAGAACTTGCACTTGCCTCAGACAGAATATTATATGCACTCAAAGTATACGCTTAAACATTGTGTCTATATAGCTATACAGTTATGCATACTGTGACTAATTACCATCAGCACTACCTAGGAGTCGTACATAAGTGAATAAACATTGATAGTAGTAGTTGTTGGTGTTGTTTTGTGGTTATCATAACAATTTGGTATACTTCTATAATTCACAGTGCATGGCACAGCTTGCAGTCACCACAAGCAGAATATTCTATGCATTATGTCACAATGGCTGTATAAATAGCACACAAGTAAGCAGAGTCACAGTCACCCAATGATTGACCAGATATAAATCCTGCTGTATTCTGGGAAATTTCTAGAAAAAAAAAACTGGATCAGGAGAGGTTCCAAAGCAGGAGGCAATGGTGGATCTTGCCTCACGGGCACTGAGAGGTTTTTCCAAACCATTTTCTCTGGATGTTAAACAGCCTTGCACTGCTTTGTTTGGGGAACACCTCTTCTTGCTGTTTTTCTGCTAATTGTTTGCTTGGAAGTAATTGAGATTGATAAAAAAAAAAATAAACACTGTTTGGAGTGCTTTGCCTAATTGATTTGTGTTGACCATTGTGTTGACTATTGCAAGGCAGAGCAGCCCCTCCTCCACTCCCCCACCCCTCCAACACTGAGTCACGTCCCACAATGCAGTTCGGTTTTTTCACATTCATGGACACCTTGCAATCGATCCGTCAGTCTGACGTGCTGCTGTCAGAAGATGCAAATGAGGGAGCAGCGAGGAGACAAAAATGTTGCAGGCCGTTAATGAATGATGGAATAGGGAGGGGGGGGGGACGATGTTGTATTACACATGCAAATTAGACTGGAGAGCCCTAATGCATATTTAATTAGCTGAAATATCACAGAGGCTTTTAAAGAGGGCCTGCGGGCCCCGTCGGGGCTGTTAGTGTCATCCCGGGACGTGGCTGCGAGCTGCCGGGGGAGATTTAGGGTGTCTGCCAGCCGTGATTACTTAAATGATGGCTTTGAGAGGGATAGCGGCCGGAGCCTGATCATCCTGAGTGGATTACAAAGGCCCGGCAGCCGCAGCGCGACGGCCAGCGGCCAGGTGGGCCACCTCACCCAGCCGCCCAGCGCGGCTGAGCCCGCGGGCGTGGCCCGCCCGTCGCCCGCTTCTTCATCACTCTTATTTACTCTTCTTCACTGTTTCTCTGCAGTGCCCACACCACTTTGCAGGGTTTGGCGAATGTTTTCATGGGAAAAGCTGGTCCAAGTGAAATAATTGTGCTGTTGTAACGAGATAACCAGTATGGGTCAACTGGCAATGTTATCAGTAAAATAGAAAATGCTTTTAATTAAAACGAATTTACGTGCAAGAGTATACTTATGAATGCTCTCAGTGATTAAGTTTTTTCTTCCCATAATGGAACTGTTTTTGCTTTGCTATTACTGATAATTTCAAATTAAGTGTTTTTTATAAGTACTGTAGAAAATGAACCCAAATGAAATTCAGCGAAGGCAGCCCAAGCACCATCTAGTGGTGGGGGTTCTCTGGAACATGAAATAAACGTGCTGCGCTAAGGTAGCGAAAGCAAACAAAAACCACACAAATCTCAGCAGTGAAGTCGCTGGTCTGTTACATCCATGATTGAGTAGGAAGTGTCACATTTCCACCCTCTGTGACTGACACACAGTTCACACTGTGACACATTAACTAGACATCTCAGCCCCGTTGGTCGGTACATGGAAGCACTTGTGAGTAGAAAACACCCAAATAACACGAGCTCTCTGTGCACCTGTCGAAAGGATTGCTACTATACACCTCTTAACAGGTGGCGCTTACACTTTTCTAGATGCTGTGAACTTTTAATTAGTTTGTGCAGCCTGGACTTCTGTTCGGTTGTAAAGGAGTGCTGCCAAACAGCCATTCAGGTGCTGCTGCGTACTTACAGAATTTCTCACGTCTGACTCCCTGGGGCAGTGTAATTTTCCCCAGAAGAGATCATGTTCTTAAATTGTACATACGCAGGCACATAAGATTGCTCATTGAGGTGCTGTCACGAAACACTTTGGCTCTATCTTGAGTTAATTGGAGCTCATAAGTTGAAAGCGCTGAAGTCATCCTGAAGAAACATTGTGCTGATGCCAAGGTTAAGAGTCGTCCTTCTCTGGAGAAAGAGGCCCAATAAAAGGACAGTTTCAAAGATTTCTCGCTGCGATTACCGCCAAGTGCCCACCCTTTAACTGCTTATTGTGAAACAGGTCATAAGTAAGAAGCAAAATGTTTTCTTTACCTCCCCTATCGAGTTTAAGATAAAATGTATAATGCATTTATATGAGGGAAAAGACTACTTTCAATTCATTAAATACTGCCTGGCGGAGCCCGACTCATCCATCATTGTTGTGAGCCGTGAAGCCAAACATCGTTTTACAGTGAAAGGAGTAATCACACTTGACAATTAAGCGTCAGTTAGAGGGAGGAATGAAAAATGTGGGGAGGTTTGCAGCCATGCAACCGCCAGCAGCCTCTGCTAACGCCTGGGCGGCCTGGAGAAAGGGGGAGAAGCATCCCCAAAAGTTCTCTGGGAAGCCCTGTGTGTGGTGCAGTCCAGAGAGAGGTTTCCAGCACCGTGGGTGATGAACTGCTGCTGCTTTTTCTGGCTTCACTGCTGGAAGCCGTATTTTTCATCCATTCTCACAGCATCGGAATAGTATCAGAACTATAAAGTTTCCTTCTACTTAATTTGTGATATTTTTGTGATACAGTAAGTAAATCGCACTGGGGATCTGATAAATACCAGAAAGTAAATTTTAACTAAAATCTCTTTAATGAGACATTTTCTGTACTGTGTGTGGTTTCATCATGGTTTCTCTAGTTCTGATGCAGTGGGCTTTCATACCTAATTAATATTTCACAGAGAGAGTTTTTCTGTCTTGTCCAGCAATGATTTATACTGTATTGCCTTTGTTGCAGTACCTAGTACCTCTTGTACCTCCTCATCACTGTTTCTATGCTTAGAGCTTAGGCCCTATTCACCACCTCACAAGATTTCATTTGCCCTCCTCTCTGTACGTTTATAAGAAGCGTGGGAACTGTGAGTTGGTACTTCCTTCACAGGGTGGAGAATGGACTGGAAAAAGGCTTATAGAAAGGAGCACAGATTCAGTCCTACAAGTAAAACAGTGGTCGGCATGGTGATGCGCCATGACTCGCTACTTCGTGGCTCAGCAGGATTTTTTCACAACTCACAAGATGGCTGCTGTAACACGTCCTTCGCGGTGGCGGCGGTTGGGTATTGGGCCGCACGATCGCACTGGGACTGGCAGCAGGTCCGAGAGGGTGGGGGGCTGGAGGGGGGACTGCACATGGCAGCCCTCTTCGCTTCTCACCCGCGGAAAGCGGGCACCCAAGGTCCCTTCAAGTCAGCAGCAAGACTAATGAGACGTGACTAGGGATCAACGGATGGTTTCATCTCTCTCTCTCTCTCTCTCTCTCTCTCTCTCAGGACAAACTCTCGGAGGAGGTGAAGAAGCAGCGGGAAGGCCTGGAGAACCCTGGGCCGCCAGCGCGCGAGGCGAAGCCGCTGAGCGAGGGTGACGTTGGCGCGGACGCAGACGCGGGCGATGATGGCAGCGGAGCGGAGGGAGACAGAGACAAAGAGACCCGGCTGCTGATGGAGCGACTGCGGACCCTGGAGGTATTCTCCTTCCTCCGCCATCCTCCTCTTCCTCTGCAGCGCTAATCCTCCCCTACCTCCATTTATTCTGTCTGTCTGCGCTCTGTTGTTGCCGTTGTTGTGTGAAGCAAGTCGTTCTCTGGAGCCGGACCCCACCCGTCCTTTCATATGGGAAACAGGCATGGTCCGGAGGGGGAGGTTAGCTCTCTGTCTCCATCTCTGTCTCTCCCGCAAGCCTCCGAATCGCTGCGGAACACAGACTCGATTGTCCCCGCTCAAATCACTCTCATGTCAGAAACGTATTAAACGTCATTATTCCTGATTCCTTCCAGCTGCAGCCATCAGACGGCACTCTTCAGATCTCCAGTAGCATTTTAATTCTGTCTGAATCAAATCCAGTTTCAAACTAATTACACCCGGGGCCTCGCTAGTCAAATACCAATTACAAAGCCAAGGTCTGTAATGGCCAAATCCTCTCGATCAAGAAAGAAATGAAAGGAGAAACAATAAAAACCCACATACTCGCAGCCCAGACGGGCCGCGCGGCCGTAACGACAGACCCGCAGTGCATTGTGGGAAGGAAGGGTCAGCCACCGGACAGCAGGCGGAGGTGCCGATACGCCGGCGTTGAGGCCGTCCGTACGGCACGGACAACTCCCACACCTCCCGCACAATATCACTGCAGGCAGTGCCGGAATCAATCTTCGCTGACACCCAGGGACATTAACCACAACACTGACAGTAATGGCGCCTGGAGGATAATTAGAACAAAGTGCTGGTAATTGCATGTTGCCTCGCGTTATCTCACCGGGAGTAAATCTCTCCCGGCCGCCCGGGGAATCGGTGAGGTAAGAGCCCGTTATCCGGGCGCTACATATTCGATGACTTTATCAAACGCTATCTGCCGCTCCGCTCTACATGGCGGTGCCGGTGATGAATGGCGGCTGTAGAAAAGCGAAGGAAAGGGAGGAGGAGCAATACATCACTGCCTCTGAGCTCATGTATAAACCGCATCCACATTACTTAGGCGTGCCGGCGTCGTCTTCCCTGTCAAACAGATACAATCCAAAAAAATATGTGCGACAGCCCCGGGCTAATAAATGGCCTAAACCTAAAACTTATTAAACCTAAAACTTATAAAAAGTGCATTCAGCCATGTTCAAGTATTTATTTATTTATTTATTTATTTATACTAAAATGAGGTGTATAATTTTTGATAGCTTGTATGGGAAGTGAAAAACAGAGTTTGAAATGAATCTGCAGCGTTTGATTGATGATGAGAGGCTCCCTGTGCAATCCACCCCAGAAAGCAATGTGGGATCTGTTTGCTGAGCTGTGATTACATCCCCCAGTCATTATCTGGCAAAACAGCTGTAACTGATCCCAGTTCAGTGCTTGGAGGCAGACCGCAAAAAGAGAGGGAGAGCCAGACTCAAGTACTGATCTTAAGTCAGTCAAGTGACTCTGTAGTGTAAGAAGTGGGGCCAGTGGGGTTATCAGCTTTGTTGCCTGAGCTTGTTGGAATGTCAAAAGTGTCAAGTACTTTTGTTTCCAACTTCAAACCTATATTGTAGGTGTCTTTCAAAGACAAAAAACAAGCAATGTTTTGAGTTTTTTCTATTCATGAAGACTATCAAGAGGAGGACTGACTCCGCAGTCACAGTGCGTTTTGTTCCTCCCCATAGAAGGTTGTATATCAAGGTTTGAGCACGTTTGAACCAGGACCACATTCTGAGCATTGCTGTAGATATCAGCTTCTCCCCAATTTGGGAGAGCAGACAAGCGAACACTCTCTTCCAAGAGTGTTGCCAAGCCCCCTCCCCCTGGTTATGGCCTGCCCTGTAGACCATTGCCCACAGCCAGCCCTGGACTCCATAGCAGGCCCCGGGGGTGGCTGCACCCTGGAACGGCATCAGTCTGATTAGCCTCACAGCAGCCCTGCATGCTGAGAGACTGGGCATCATGCCCCTGGGGAGACTGTAGGTTGGCATGGCAGTAGATGCAGAGCTTGCCTCAGAGCCCAACCTCTTTAGACTGGGCCCTGGTAGAGGCCTGGACTGGGGGGTGGGGTGGGGCGTCCTCAGATTGCTATCTCCGCCAGGGAAAGAGAAAGAGAACCCCTGATGTTGCTCATCTGTGACTTGGTATTTACTGTGTTCCCCTGTCAGGTGGATCCAGGGACCACCCCAAAGACAAGTACTGAAGGCAGGATGGGTGGGGTTGGATTATGATGGGTGTGGTTTTACATCCAACCCCACCCATCAACACGTGCAGTTGATTAACAACAGTTCTGCCTGTCAGAGCTCAGGATTGGTGGCTGTGAGCATGGGGGAGGGGCCAGCAGCGCTGAGGTCAGCTGAGGCACGAATCACTGTGGGAATCGCAGTGTGAAATATGTCATCTCGAAATGCTGGCATCATCTGATTTACAGCTGGTGAACAATTTCATTTGGTTGGCTGGTTTATACAGTTCACTGAGCTCAGGTGGGCTGGTTTCTGTAGTTCACTGGGCTCAGGTAAGGTTGTTTTTGTAGTTTTGCTGGGCTTGAATACATTGACTCTTATAGTTCATAAAGTTGATTTATGTTGTCCTGAACTCAGATGAGAGAGTGCATGTAGTTCAATGAGCTCAGATGAGTGAGTCTATATAGTTCACTGAGCTCAATTGAGTTGGCTAGTTCTTCAGACCTGAATACATTGCTTCATAAAATTAACAACCTCTGATGAGTGTGCTTTTGCAACTCTTGCACTGAAACAGTACCCTCTGATATTGAAAGATGTCACTAATTTTGTTTGTTGGACTCACTCAGATAATTTGTTTTACCTTTGATTTGATTTCAGGGACCTCTCTGTTGGCAGTAGGATTTAGACGTCTGTGACTTTACTATTAAATTAAGAAAAATTTAAATATTAAACGAATGTTCATGTTAAAATGTTATTTTTTGGATAGCTTATATGAATGTTACTGCCGTCATCTACATTGGAAATTACCTATGAGGTTTTTTTAGGCAACCTGACACAATGATTGGCAGTGAGCAGAGATTAGGTCTTGTTTTAGTAAGGGGCTGACTGCAGATTCACGGTCAAGGAAATTTTATCAGGCATGTGAACATCCTGTTTGTCCACCTAAATGAGCGAGGTGACGTGATGGAACAGAACAGAACCTCATTACCGGTGCAAGCGAGCAGCGAAATCTCCGCCGCCCCTCTGTTATCTGAAAACGTACACGGCTGCTGAGGCACAGAGACGGGTCGACACTCGACACTCAAAAATATCCTCAGCATGTCGAGGAGAGCCGCTGAATGTGCCAGTTAGCGAGCGGAGGGCCTTGTGATACATTCTGTGGGTGACTGGCAGCCCAAACGAAGCCCTAATGAACTCTTACACAAAAGCAGTCTCTCCCCGTGTGGGCTCCTTCTCGGTTGCTCCTCTTTGGTGATCAGTGAATAGCCAATTGTTGGGAAGTTTTTATGTTAATTAACTGCAGACACAAAAATTTCTTTGTCTTCGGCGAAAGTAATTTGTGTGCAAACAAAAAAAAAAAGAACGAAAGGACCATTTGCTGCCTCAGATCTCGGACCGCCGCTGGGCTAAGACAGCCTAGCCGGGCATCAAAGGCCTGCCGGTTTGGAGGCAGCATCGAATCAATGCGAGGGTTCCTGGCCAACTGCACCCTCTCAGGCGCAGAGCGCTGTAAATGCTAACGTTCGCCGCAAGCGGCTTGCCTCTCTGTAGTTAACGACGCTGTTCCTCATTAGTCCATCAGTGACGTCAGCGCTCAGTTCACCGGGGTGTGTGAAGTGTTTCTTTTGATTTCTTTCGGCTGTGTTCGGCAAGGAACGAGATCAAAACTGTGACCCATATCGCTGCCTTTCCAGCGGCCCCTTTAGATCCACCGGGCCTAATCGCTAACTCCTCTCAAGCTCAGATTCTTGCGTGCAGGGGTCAGGGATCATCATTATTCTTTTATTGGAATCGCCTCGACTTCGATCAGCGCGAGGGGACGCGTAGGTGTTCTAATAAAAGCACATACATTAACAAGCAAGAGAGCAGGGGGGTTCACTTTCCCTGAGCGGATTTACAGTGTGAAATATAAATGTAAAAAAGGGGGAGCTCTGGTCTGGCAGACAGTCAGGCAGGTTTCTGTAGCGTCTCTGTCTTTCTGTCACATTCACTCTTTCCATGCCTGAGTGCAGTTAGGAGCTCCATCCCAAGGTAGAGATATCAAGTACTGGCAGGGCTCCTCGTTATGAGTCTCTATCGGAGTCTGCCTTCACGGCTTGATGCATCATAATCTACTTCTTGCCATCACCAGAGGATTCTCCCCAAATGAAAATGGATTTCATTTAGCTGTCGGAAATAATGGACCTCAGCCTTCCGCATTTATTAAGCCTCTAATGATGCTGTTAGCTGGGAGAGTAGTCCGGAAATAAGTTCGAGACAATATTTTCCTTTGGAGCACTCCCAAAAGAGAGCCCCTATTCAGGCCTAGATTCTGCGGGAGATGTTTGCTCTTATTGGCGTACATGTGTAATTTTGATGCATTAAAAATCTTCAGCATGGGGTTGCTGGGTGGTAACAGGCTGCTCCAGTGCATGGCGAGGCTCTCTATAGTTTGATGTCATATCCTGGCTTTGATCAGCAGCACTGCGGAGCGGCACATAATTGGCCACATGACGTCACGCTTTTCATAGTAGAGCACATGCTTGCCTGCGCTATCTCTAATCAATAGAGGAGGTAGGAATGGTGGACGTAAACATGCACTAATTCAGTCCAAGTTTTGTGAAAATGGAGTGAAATTATTGATTAATTAAGGACCCAGGAAACTGAAATCTGTGAATTATTTACTGATATGTTGTTATTCAGAAATGTTCAGTAATATCATTAACGTACCATCATAACATATCGTGAGAACAAAATGTTTGGATTTCACTTTGGCTCTCAGCGTGAAGCGCTAAGATTCGCGGTTTTCAGTGTGTCTTCCATTCGATTGAATCACTAAGGGCTTCCGTCTGTTACTTAGACCCAACATCTGAAAAGTGAGAATGAATTTTTTGGCAAATAACCAATGGTGTTATGCATTATAAAAAAAGGTGCTTTGATTCTAACCAATGCTTTGAGCTGTAAAAAAAAAAAAAAAAGCGAAAGGAAATTGAAATTCATTTGCAGGGCATTAAAGGGGGATAATGAGGAAGGCTGGCGTACAGTTATGTTATCCATGTTTAAATGAAGAGCGGATGGATCGGCGAGCGGGTTGGAGGCGAAGCGCCGCGGCAGTTGGGACGAGTCTGGCAGGCGCTAATGCGCCACGCTCCGGCTGACAAACGAGGGCCGCTGTAAATCAATAGGCCGCACCCTTAAAGGTGAAGTAATATCACACCAATAACAAGGAAATATTCACATCCGTCTGTCTTCTAAAAAGCCCGCCGTGCCTTAAAGTTCAGCCTCATAACTTGGATCTCCTTGACCTTTTAAGAGGAGACGTTTTCGGAAGATTCTGATTGGGCTGCGTCTGCGGGCTGACACGTGGCCTTTGAAGACCGAAACTTCACCTTTCTCATCGCCGCTGCCAAATGCCCCCACTAACTCTTGTTCGCCGCGCGAGACATTCATGGCATTCGCCTCCGGGTTTGATTTCACCCCACCCCCTGCCAGGTGCACCAGCTCAGGAAACGAGGGGCATCTTTACATTCTCAGCATGAACAGAAAAGCAAAACTTCATGCCCCCATGCGATATGAATGATTGGCACTATCACCGGTCATCGATGTCTGACTTAAAATAATCACAGACTGGGATTCAATCAACATTTCTCCTGAACTTTGACAAGCAATTAAAAGCAATTATTATTATTATTTTTCAACAGACACAGTTTGGCGAGGTGTGCGATCACTAAGCCAACCTGAGTCTGCAAAGAAAAAGTGTAACTCTTACTTGCCTTATGGGGGTTTGGGGAGGGGGGCATGTGAGGTGTGATTGCCTAATTGGGTGCATGTCCGTATATGGAGCTTACCAGCTTAGCAGCATGAGCCATCCAGGATCCCTGAAGAAACAATGCTGTGCTCTGTAATGGCAAGCAAAGTTTTTTGATTGGTTCCCAGGAGCCAGCTTTTGATTGGGTCCCAGGAGCTAATGACGGACAGTACACAGAAGGCTTATTGGTACACACTGCGGCATCTGGCAGTCACTGTTTCCAGAGAGTGGCGTATACAGTATTGGAAGTGAGGCCCAGGATGTGGGCGGTCCCAGGTGAAATGTTCTTGTTGCCGGCGGCTGTGTGTCGGCTCCAGCCCGTGCCACATGAGCGCAGAATGCCGCGGGGTTGCCACGGTCACCAGGGACCAGAACAGGCACAGATGTTTACACAGACAACTATTTTAACATTTTCTGAGAAATTACTGAGAACCCTATCAATCTTAGCCAATCGCACACATCATTTTATCCTTTTCTAATAGCGGTTGCACTCATAGCTAATGAGGCCTATTATGTAAAATGACCTGATAATAATTAGTACTGCTAGTACAACTGATACCCCCCACCCCATTGAGAATATAATGTGGAAAAACCATGGCTGGAAACCCCAGTTGG
Organism: Anguilla rostrata; assembly: GCF_018555375.3. Taxonomy (NCBI): domain Eukaryota; kingdom Metazoa; phylum Chordata; class Actinopteri; order Anguilliformes; family Anguillidae; genus Anguilla; species Anguilla rostrata. The sequence continues at coordinate 20,987,254 of NC_057947.1, forward strand.
GTAGTGTAATGAGTACAGTGTAGTGTGCTTTGTGTAATATCTTTGTTACAGATATGTATGCATATGCCACAGCCTTGCTTCTTGTGATTTTATCACCAAACGCGCAGTGACTTGACATGAAATATAACTGCTCATTAGATTCTCATAGCTGCATAAATTAGGTTATCGATCAGGATGACAGAGCAGTATCACATCGCATAGTTAATGGTAAAAACCAAATAAAACAATATAACACTGATGTGTGTTGGTGTACGTACTGTAATGCCAGCTAGTTAGGACAGGTATGCCAACTGCATGACGAACAGCGGGGTACATGAAAAGGACTGTGAGCAAAGGTTCTGCATAATCAGGTTTCTTATGTGCTAGCCTCTTATAAAGACATTAGTGTAAAGCCTACGGGGGAATGCAAAGCGAAGGAGCCCTGAATGTGGGCCCATGTCTTTAGTGAGTTTATAATGCGTGCTGCAGTAGCTGACACTTACTGGTGTAAAACACCCATGCTGCTCGACACAGGTGTGTTCTGCCTCTCAGGGCTGTTTGACACAGTAGGCTCTCTGCCGTGGTCAGTTGTGAACTGGGTCCTCGTTTAAAAAGTATCCGTTTTCCTCTCACAGCTGTGACCTGCAAACATATATATTTTCTGTTTCCAGGCGTGGTTTGTTGCATCATCCGTTTCAGACCCTGCGGTGTTACTGTACTCTTGGAATTGCTGGCCGCTGATTGATTTAGCCCGGGGACACCGTCTCCACAAATATCCAGGGCCGGCCGGCCCCGAGCCGCAATCGGGGAGAAAAACGGAAGGTGTTTTTTTTTTCTTTTTTTTTCTCAAGCACAGCCATTGATAGCGTGGGCTCCGGAGACCGGCTGAGTCTCGCTCCACTGAAGCTCTCTCACAGCACAGAGCTGCTCCATTCCCCTGCCTAAAAGGCAATTTAACATTTACATTGCAGCACTCTGTCTCTATTGGGCGTCTACGGGAGCCGGTGTGAAGGATGCAGGTCGATCGTAAGAACCAGGTTAAGACTTTAACACAGGCACTGACTGAGGCACTAAAGACAATTTCATTTTTATCAAAAAACTGTTGCCAGTTTATCATTTGTGGGTCTTAAGGTCGAGAACACTTGAGATGAGTGCTTTTATGCTTTCACGTAGCTGTCTGCTCTGGCACGGGAAAAAACAACTTTCTGTTGGTGTCATTAACACCTGATAATAACTGCAAATTGCGTGCATGTATTGCAATTTCATTTTCTCTCAATTTAGCTGTATTGTATTATTCATCAAAATAGATTGCACACATTCAGTCTACATTTACAACTTTGCTTCCTGCTTGGAGACAGAAAGACATTTGAAGAACTGCTGAATTTATGGATGGATGGGTGGAAAGATTTATTGATTGATTGGTTGGTTGCCTAATTGATTGATTGATTGATTGATTGATTGACCTGACTGCCGACTGTTTTATCTCTTGACGCAGGCAGAGAACTCCGCCCTGGCGATGGAGAATGAGAGCCAGAGGGAGCAGTACGAGCGCTGTCTGGATGAGGTGAGCTGGCCTTCCTCTCCCCTTTCATCCTCCCAGCAGACCCCAGTACCCGCGGCTGCGCCGTCGCCCGGGGAATCCCGCGCGCACAGCTGCTCTCATTGTTCTTTTGTCTGATGCCTCGCTCAAGGCTACAGTGGCAGATATTCGCCCTCATCAAACCTGTTCCATCCCACGCTGTAAAACAGCCGCCCACCGAGCCCGTGCCCGCCGGGCTTTAACAGCCTGATCCGCCGGCCTCTGTCAACCCCAGAGAACCCAGAGCGCCAACACGCTTCTCAGAAATGCATCTTCTGACTGCCTTTGCCTGCTGCTGCTGCCTGGCTCGAAAGCCTCAGGGTCTGCTGGTTATTACACTCACCATAATATCAGCAGCCAGGTTAGACTGGAGAACTGAGGTGCCTTATGCAATCGCCTGCTTTAATCATTTAAAGCCAAGTAACAATGAAGACCAGCGCCCTTTACAGCTCTCCAGAACACGGGCTGGTCAGCACTGCACTCGATTTTCTGACTGAACATTCCAGGTAGAACGCGCCCTGAAAGGATTTCCAAGCCCTCAGATTAAAGCTCGTCTGATACATCAGCGTATTACAAGTTAAAGCTGCGATGAAAGGAGAAGATGAAAGACTCCAGTCTCCCATCTCTCCCAAAGACAAGAAAACATTCAGCCGGTCTGAATCCAAAACGGCACCATTAGGCTCGGTGCGGACGGGGGAATGGATTTATTCTTTAGAAAAAGAGTTTGTTTTTCTCCGACCTACTTCAGGACTTTCCGTTCAGTCAACAGGCTGGGAGCCTCCTAACCGCCTTCACAATTAGCGTTTTTTCTGCCTCAGAGAGCGAGCGCCTCGGCGTAGCGGCTACCACGCCAGCGCGCGGCGCTTAATCTCAGCGAGGGGCGCCGCGCGTTCTGTGAGACAGCCCGCGTTCTCTCTGTTTACTCCTGCAGAGGGCATGACACATAATGAGCCATGTTCCCCGCTTGTCTGAACAAAAAAATAAAATCTCCCGTTTCTTTTTTCTTTTTTTTTAAAACCAACCTGCTTTCACAGAGTGTTGCCAGCTGATCAGGGGGTTCTTTCTGTACCTTGTTGGTTGTTATTTTGGTTTCACAAAATGTACACCTTTATACATATCATTTGAATGAAAATCTGAAAGTATGTAGGAAATTGTAAGAATGGGCTTGCCTATAAGAAGTTCACCAGTGTGAGGAGTCTAATTGGTGGATTCTTAAATAAAGTTTCCTTATCAGAGAAATGTAAAATGAGTGCATACAAAAGCCTGCCCCTTAATGCCCTGGATGTTCAAAAACAGTTTTGTTTACTTTTTGTTGATGGAAAGAAGGTGAAGATCAGGGCTGCCCAATCCTGTTCCTGGAGTTCTACCTGTAGGTTTTCATTTCTCAGTTTGGCACACTAGAGTCTACTAATTAACAGCTCAATGAGATCTCTAGCCATTGAATGTGGTGTGCTTTGATAGGGTTGGAGTGAAAATCTACAGGATGGTAGATCTTCAGGAACAGGCCTGGGCAGCCCTGGTGTATGTGATACTCATTAAACAGAAACAGGGGTAGGTGGAGTACAGTGGTGGATGGTGATACTCAGTGAGAGGCAAAAGGAATATGATTGCCTGAGGGGAGAGGACAGACTCTTTCCCGGCTCCTGTTTGCCGAGTCTCTCAGCTGAAGAGAGTGGACTCCGGCTGGCTCTCCTGCCTTCCTCCGGACCCAGGGCGCTCTGTTGTAACTGAATTTTGTGGCCGTCATTTCCAGGCTTGCAGCGCCTGGGGTGCTCTGTGATTCGTTAAAGCTGGCGGAGATGCAGGCTCAAATCCCGCTAAAGCTCGGCGGACAGCAGCTGCTGTGTGCTGTCTGGTACCGTGCGGATCCATGGGCCTCATAAAACAGCACTGCGGCCCTCATGCCCTCTGTGGCCTCGGCCTTTCACCACTGAGTCATTACCACCATCTCACTGGCTCACACAATTAAAATATCTGTGTGTTTTGTGCTGTTTGTCTTAGGCAAAGCTAATTTGAAATGTGCCCATCCACACACACACACACACACACACACACACACACAATCAAACACAAATGAAATCTCACTGACCTCGGGGACGTGGTTGCTGCTACCTGATAGCTGAGAAGGCTTTATTGAAAATGGGCCTAATTGCTTGACCGCAGTCCTCTGAAAGGGGATATGAGCAGCACGCAGTCGGTTTCCGCTAATGCCCCGCATTAAACAAATATATATCACATTCACACCCCAGCCACTCACCCCCCTCTCCCTGTGCATTTGTAGCCAGTGCAAGCTTACAGTGTATAAATGACTAATCAATGCGCTGTAACCCGATCGCGAGTCAATTATGCTCCGCGGCCTAAACCGCGCCGCGAAACATCACCGAGACCATCGCCCAGACACAACAGAGGGTCATCACCACATCTCTCCCCGATACCCTTACAAGAGCCAACACTTTGTCAATAGAGGATCAGAAAACAATTAAACACCGCCAGAATCTCGGCAGTCTAATCTGTTCTGCGTGGCTACACCCCCCCCCATCCCCCCCCACTACCACCCCCCCGTTAGCCTCCACCCTCCTCTCCTGTCTCGAGGGGGGGAGTTATTATTATTGCACCCATTAGAAACCAGCTCCACACCTTCCCGCTGAAGTGATGCATTGTCCTGTCCTATTGACAAAGCCTGTAATGTGTTTGTCAGCAAGGGCCCTTGGGTTATTTTAAAACTGGGAATCCAGGGGAAGGAGGCAGTGGGGGTTGGGGGAGGAGGTGGTTGGGGGGTGGGGCAATAGCAACATCAGCTGCAGAAACTGAGAGGCCATTTTGGTGAACCAAACTAACAGGCACATTCACTCCAGCTGAGATTTACTCATGGAAGGTGTTTCACTGATGTTTCTCTCTGTGCGTTTTAGAGTAGCCTGTGGTGTTCTTCTCATAATGGGGTGTGTGTGAAGGGCTATGAGCTGAAATTGAAACTGTGCTTTTTTGTGTTGTTTTTTTTCTCTTACAGGTTGCCAATCAGGTTGTGCAGGCCCTGCTCACTCAGAAGGTTTGTTTCTAACCTCTCAATGTAATACCAGTTTCCACCACATGGCAGCACCTTTTGCATGAGGCATAATAGAAATTGTGCAGCTTGGAAGTGTGCATATACCACACCTGTTTTCCTCAGCTGTGGTTTGCTTTGCCTTTTTTGAGTCACACTATAAGTGCATATTTAAACTGCTCCATATACTTATCACTGTGACTGCATCAATGGTTAAAAGTGTACCGTGTAGAGAAATCTCAACGTGAACAGAACCTGACCTCTACATGGTATAAAGGTAATTGTGACTTTCCACATGTTAAAGCATTCAAATAAACAAAACTATTCAGAACATTTCACTGATGTGAATATGGAATGTGCAAAAGTCACCCTGTTCACCCTGTCAGTCAGTAATGCTTCCCATGGCAGATATATCACAGCTTCCAAACATTTTCGGTGGCTTTTTCTTTGTTCATTTTGGAATTTCCCCCCCTCTTCCTTGTAGAACTCTTCTAGTTTAGTATGTTCTAAGGAGTCCTTGCATGCACTGCATGTTTAAGATCATCCCTCAGATTTTCAATCATATCCAAGTCTGGGAACTGTGACAGCCATTCTAAAACCTTCATCTTCCATTCCTCTCAGTACATCATGGTCTATTTTTAGGTATGCTTGGGATCATTGTCTTACTGGAAGATCCATTCGCTGCCAAGTTTGAGCTTCTGGGTGTGGGGATACTGGGTTTCTGTGTGAAATGATTCAGTGCTCACGATTCCACTGACAAGAGCCCCAGGACTAGCAGAACAACTCGCGAACATCCAGTACTAACTTTCACTGTATATATATATATTCTGATGCTAACGGCCAGTTTCTGTTCACTAAGAGACTCAAAGTACCATACACTTTGACCAAGAGTTCCAAGCTTTTGCATACAGCTGTGTTCTAGCATCATGTTAGTACACGCCAACAAGTCAAATGTACAGCTAGGACAAGATTTCCCCAGCTTTTGGAATCACAATTTGTACTATACTATTATATCACCATTACACCCCCCTGTGTGGACAGGACTGATGGGCTTGCCCATTAGCCACCAGTGTCTAGGCCAGTGAATATTACAGCATAGCTGCACTTCTCACTGCTGACAACTGGTCGCCTTTAAACTCCTTTGGAGAAGTCGGGGGTTGCTAATGCAGGGGTAACCCAAAGAATCCTGGTCAATGTAGTTGCGCACCACCCCTGCAGGATTAAGCCGTAGGAGTCCTGCAGGTGGTCACAGCAGGCTAATGAAATAGCTCAGACTTCCCAGGCTTAAGATCTGCTGGCTAAAAGGCTCAATCTGTGCTCATGCCAAGAACCTTTACTGGCCAAGCTGGAATGCACATTATAACAAAGATTTATTGTACATTATTTTCTACCTGGTTACTTCCCATTTTCCACTACCTAAAAAGATGTATGTTTAATAAATGTTTAATAGCCAGTCATTGCCGTGTATTAATCATGTTTTTTTTTTCTTTTATAAAGTTCTAAAGAGGTCATGTTAAAAACTTCTCTTGAGGACGTTTTATCTAAAGGTTGTGTTTCAAATTTATACAGGTACAAATTATAGTACGTTTCTATAGTTTGTGAGGGTGGATAAGCCGCTATGGCAAAGTTATTATATATCATGATATTTTCCCCCCTATAAAAGTCAGTGGAAAGGTTTTTCAAGTCTGAGAAAATGCCTTTTAGGCAATTGGCTTTTGAGTTTTTAAAAAAAAACTTAAAATGAAGTGCTGAAAGCAAGGTATTTGTCCTGAACTCTTTCTCATGTAAGGTAATGTGTAATGTATTTTCACGCATTAGGAACCACTTTTCTAAAAAAAAAAGAAAAAAAGAAATGTAACCCACTCAGTATCACACTTTACAGCACATTTCAGACTTGGATTTGGTTCATTAGTAAGCAGTGGTACCTTTTGAAAGTTCCATCCTCACCTCCAGCCATCTCTAGCTACATTTAAAAAACTAGTCCAGGCTTTAATCTTAGAATGGAAATCATCATCTAATGCTTTGCTTAACTTATCAACAAGAAGAACTGTTAACATAAAACAGATAATTTTATACAAGTCATTTTTGCGTAAATGTAGCCTTCACTGCTGCACAATTTCTTTTTTTAATTGCAATTATTCTCAAAACAGAAGTAGTTACATGGCAGAACAACAGATTCTTATGACATTTGCCCAAAAACGTTTTTACATAACTATGATTATTTGAATTAGGCTTTCAGAAATGACTTGAGAGCTAAAAGTGTTTCTCAAAAGAGAGGATTTTAAATGTCTCCATAATTTCATTTTTGAGAACAGTACATAGCTCTTTTCTCCTTTATGCTCCTTTCCTAGCTCCTTTCTCCTTTTATGTGTGACCTTCGCAGTTTTTCATGTGAATGGCTCTGATTATGTTTCCATTAGTACACGCATGTGCTGAACCGTGAAGCTGGTATATGTTAAGAATGAAATCCGGCTGAAGGATTATCAGGAGTGCCATATCTGTGCAGTATCAGTAGTTCATAGTTTTTTCGGCCTCTTGCACAAAAAAAACTGCAATGACCACGAGACCTCATACTTTTGCGCCATCTGACCTCGGCGCAACAAACTGACAACGTGAATACGACCTCACGAGCCCAGACAGTAAACGCAATACCCCCGACTGCTGTGCACTGTTTTCCCCCTTATCTTAGTATTCACCATCTTCTTTCCATCTTAACACTGCCAATTGCACAACCCGCAACCCAGTGTATGTTACAAGGGTCACAGTGGACCCCCAGCTTTCCTCAAGTGCATTTACAAAGTATGAAAGTATAACATAATGAATACTTTCATTACAAAATCAGCACTAGCCGCATTTCTATTCAATAACTGTTAACAATTCAACAGTTACGGAAACCTAAATGGTAAAATATAAGGAAAAAAAGTTTTATTTCTTGTGTTTATTCAAGTTGATGAAACTTGGTATGACAACTTACAACAAATAATTTTCAGTACAGGACCTCAGGCTGAGGCACTGTTCCAAACAGTTGTTACCCAGTGCTTCCCCTGTCCCTTTATGTACTTTAACTTGGCGCTGTTTTCTCATTTCCCATCTGAACACTGTTCTCTTAGAAAATGCATGTCCTCTGCAAGACATTGAGTACAGAAAATGTCCTGGGAGCTGGGACAGTTTTCAGTGAATATAATACCGGAGAATATGTGATTTGTATATGAGAGCAAGCTTTCATTTGTATTTGCTGAAAGTGGATTTTGTTGAGATATTGAACACTTGAGGGAAGACGCCTTCAAAAAAGGACATCTGAAATAAAAAGAACGTGTTCAGGAAATGTAGCATAAAATCAACTGTATAAGTAACATCTGTGTAGCAGTTCCCCCCTAATAAATACAGGGTGTTTTGGGAGGCTAAAAAACTAAATATAAACTTGCTGGTGCATTAGCGACTAGTACCTTTATATTCCACTGAAAACGGGCAGGGAATAGACTTAAGCCAATTACACGGCACACAGCTTTTGCTTTGGCGTGATTTCCCAATGGTTCCAAGATGGATTTTGTCATCATAACACCCTAGCGCCGTACACGCCATGCAACATTTCAACGAGGGTAAAAATACCAGAAATCACACAACCGCAAATACTGCATGACATGCAATTGATTTGAATGTCATCTGCCCCCCCACCCTACCAATAGCTGCTGGCTGAGGTTGCCAGTGTCATATGCCTCAAAACTGGCAACCTCTTCTGAGCTGTACTGTACTGGGATATGAAGGCTCTGTTTGTTTGGGGCTGGGGATGAGGTTTGGGAAAGGCTGGCATTTGCTTCAGCGGGCACAGATTGTACTGATAACTCACCTCTAAATGAGGCCGGTCATCAGTGCAGTCAGCTGCTTTAACTGATGATGAGCGATGAGCCCTTAGTTTGCCTGCCTTCAGCAACACCATTCTTGTGCTCACATCGATTCTGCACCCTGATTATTTGTTTCGTTTGGTTCTTCTGACTTTGGCCTTTGTCTGGGGCCCGGAGTGCACAGCGCATCAATGCCTGTTCCCCTGTTATTCTCCCAGGACCTGAGGGAGGAGTGCCTTAAGCTGCGGACCCGCGTCTTCGACCTGGAGCAGCAGAACCGGACCCTGAGCGTCCTGTTTCAGCAGCGGGTCCGCCCCGCCTCCGACCTGCTTCTCCAGGTGAGTCCACGTCGACGCCCTCGTCCACATGCCCCGCCTTCATTTCCCCTTCTTTCTCATTAGATTTTCTTGCAGCAGCCCTCAGGCTGTGCTCTACAGTGGACCCACAGTCCTTTAAACAGGAATGGCAAAAATAGGAACTGTGCTACAGATTTAGCTTCAGGAAGGTTCTGAGCTGAACACACACTGCCTCAGGTCCTGCATAATTCACAGGTCCCCTTTCTGAATAAAAAGGAAATAATGATGAAGTGTGCACCCATAGACAGATGTGCGTCTGACTCACAGGTCAAAGAGCAGCATTTACTCAACCCCGTCAATCATCGCGTCAAGGCATACACGTGTACCCTACGGCCTGCCCAGAGAGCTGTGGCATACACGTGTACCCTACGGCCTGCCCAGAGAGCTGTGGCATACACGCGTGTTTCCGGCGTGTGCGTGTCACCACTGAAGAAGTGACTCAGCGAGCTCCTGGCTCCTGCTAATGGAGAAACGATTTGCCGCAGAGCCTGAAAATCCATTCTGATGGACGCGCTAGACCTTATTACCATAACGTGCTGTGTAGAGGTTGCACCTGGGAATTTGTGCGACAGCGTGTCGCTCTGCTGCTGAACGTCAGCCCGGTTTTTATTGCTCTTTAAAAATGACTAGGGGTCAGGCGTAGCTTCCGTGCTCCAATTTGCCACAGGCTGCTGATTGTCTAATGCCCCGCTGTTCTGCTGGAGAGCTCAAACCAGGCCAGCGCACACGACCGCCGCATTGCCCTCAGCAACCCCAGCTGCAGCTCATGGCGTCACACTGAGCTGGTGGAAGCAACTGCTTGGCCCCTCGAGGCCAAAGTTCTCCCCCATGAATCCAGATTACTCCTCTATACCGTACATCTGGTTGCCTGCTGTGAGCCACTGGTGACACTGAGCTGCTGCCTCTAAAAATAATACTGATGATCACACAAAAAGGTCAAGGAAGAATTGATAATGAAAGTTTCAAACATTTCTATCCTCACTTTGTGAGCCCTCCAAGTGCTATGGCCTCATTCATAGCGATGCAGAGCAGAGACCTTTTATTGGTTAACACACGTGAGGGGTTGACATGGGTCAGGGTAGTTCCACCTGTTTTTGGGATTGTAGAGGCTCCCTCCCGTTGCTGCTGAGAGCAGTCCCATCGAGCCATTGCACAGTTAATTCCCAGAGGAGTCATAGAGCTATGCATGTCAGTCATGATTTAAAAAACCTTTCGTAAGTGGGCCTAGTTCTAATGAGACAAAGACGCTCTGTCACATTTGAGCGGGTTGTGCCTCAATTTGAATTTGAAATTGATGGTAGTTATTCATTAAACAGTGTTTGCTCCAATGGCTTAGGAAGTACAACAGTGCCTCTGTAATCACAGGGATTATCAGGGCCATTTGAGAGAAAACAAGCACTTCAGTAACCTGGTGAGAACCAATATACAAAGTTCTCCCAAGGACAGCCTCAAAATAGGCCTGTTTAAGCTGCTCTTCCCGTAAGGCAGTGGTTCTCAAACTCGGTCCTGGGGGACCCCTGGTTTTCATTCCAACCTCAACAGCAATCCCAGAATTTTAACAAGTTGTTAATTTTTCTTAATTAGGTGCTTTTCATGTTTTAGAGCTGGGGTTCCAGAAAGTGCCAGTGTGGGTACACACACCTGATTCTACTAATCAATCACTAGAGTCATTGCTAAGCACCTCGATTAGTAGAATCAGGATCAGGTGCGTGTACCCACATTGGCCCTTTCTGGAACCCGAGCTCTAAAACATGAAAAGCACCTAATTAAGAAAAATGAACAGCTTGTTAAAATTCTGGGATTGCTGTTGAGGTTGGAATGAAAACCAGCATACACAGGGGTCCCGCAGGACTGAGTTTGAGAACCACTGCCTTAAAGGGATCCTTCACCTTATTATTTCTAAAGTATTTTTTACGTTTTAGCGGATATTCTGGATTGGCCCAGGTAGCTTTTAAGTGCAGTGGAGGATATATTAGTTACTTACAGCCAACTGGCTTTACGTTAGCAGGTATAGGGGCATTCAGGGTATGTGGTCTAAAGAAATAAAAACACTTGAGGTAACTCCGGAACAGCTTGTACTGCAGTGTTATGCCGCCATTATTCATATGCATTTTACCTGATTTTTCTTCAAAAAGTTACGTTTTTGAAGATCAAGAATCCAAAGAAGTATCTAAAACTCCCAGAAATCGCATTATCCTTTTAAGATACTTTACCAGATACTTTTTGTGCTGGGCATTGGAGTAAGTCTCACTGCTCTCATTTTCAGGTTTAAATCTGATTTAAAAGTTGTTATATCCGCAAGCTGAGAGATGGATGGATAATGCAACTTCAAATAAATGTGTTGCTAGTGTCCAAAAACACATGGGAAATAACACAGGTCAGATTATATTTGCATGTCCAGCAGGGGGCTCCACCACGCTCTGGGGTTTGTGCAGAGCTGAAAATATGCAGTTTGTAATTTTTTTATTTTTTATTTATGTAAACCTTTATTTGACCAGCTAAAATTCTCATTGATATTAAAAATCTCTTTTGCAAGAGAGACCTGACTAAGGGGGTAGCAGAGAAGGCATCCAGCAAAGTTTCCTACGAGGACAACAAAAAAAAACACGCTTGGTTAAATATCAGAAATAAAATCTAAATTAATAGTATCAATAAAATAAAAATATAGTATTAAAAATAAACTGTGCAGAAACATTAACCCATAAGTTACTTGCTAGATTCTTTAAAATTGATGAGAATTCACCAGCATAAATCATACCGGTCAGTTTTAAGTCCTTTTGTAGTGTGTTCCATGTAGAGAGGGCTAGGAATATGGCTTTTTAGAATGTGGGACCAATGTTATCTGCTAAGAGTTTAATTAACACTGGACATTTTACTGTGCAGGGTACGTTGGGGTGTAAGAACTTTACACCCAATATTAAACTGTACACACAATGATAGACAGAATCTAACATCCGTAAACATCGGGCTAATGCTTCCCTTTAAGCAGATGCTCATAATAAAGAAATGGCAAGAATGTGTGTTTATAGTCTGATGCTGTAGTCGCCTCTGCAGACATGTCCAACAATGAGGAAATTATTGGTACCAAAATTGTCCAGATGCTGAACTTCCTAATCTTTTTTTTTGTTGTGGTTGTTGTTTTCAATGCTACAATAGCAACGCCACAGTGAGAATAAATATGTGGTTTCTTTGCAGCGTCATTAATTCAACTGAGAGCTCGTAATGTGGTTTCACGCTGTGTGATTTCAACAATATATTTACTGTCGGCCGTACAGGATTTTCCTCCTGATCGAGTTTCTCTGTGGAGGTCGAACGAGGTTCAGAGCACAAACAGTTCAGGTGTTTGATTCCATGGGCTTTTGCACAGCTGCTAATCGTAACTGGCTTTATATGAGTGAATTATTAGCTTGTCCTCGCACTCTTACTCATACTCTTATGGTGATGTGCGTGCTACTGGCGTAGCTTCTTTACCCTCGATATCCTCTGCATTAATGAACTGGCCTGTCATTCATCAAAACGGGCTTCTGCGCTGTCACTCTAAAGGGACACTGTGCTCCTGTGGATTGGAATAAAAACGTGATCAGACACAGCACGTGCGTCTTACTGTTTGATCAGACATCCTCCTTTTTCCCATACATGTTGTTGTTTTTTGGAACCAAAAATATCAGTCCAGCCAGGATTTCTAAATTCCTGAAAAGGTACATTCATGTTTGTTCATTCCATAGACCATATATAAATAAACAATTAGCCTATTATTTTCCTGATGCCTATCCACCCTATCCTCTTTTTCTGAAAGCCAAAATATGGACACCCTAGTTACTGCTGGCAAGGACGCCTCATTTGCTTTGCCTTTCAGTGAGATGCTTGTGAAACCTTATTAATTAGGGTACATTTATTTGTTTCCAAGGTGGCTGTTGTGATTTTCTGTAGTGAAGACTCTCACATAGCTTTGGAGGTTAGCAACGCTACCAGAATGCTGTTGCGTTTGCAGCAGGTCCACCATGTCAGTTTAGGGAAGCTGAATTAGCCCAGGTGTTCATGAAAGTGCATTAAATCGCTGAGTCGCTTTATGCCAGCTCATTAAAAGCACAGCTGCTTGGTGAATGGTGGTGTCACTTGGCAGGAAATGTAGGCCCGAGTCCATTTTTTTGTTCTTTCTCTGCTGAGATTTCTTCTTTGTTAATATTTTTTATGGCATCTATTGTTCCAGTGCTTCCTAGACGTACTTTTGTTTGTGTTAGCTTTGTGTGGGAGTCATCCTCGTTCCCATCATGCTCGTCAGCCTGATTCAATTGCAGTGCTTCAAAAAGAATTTTAAGTTTGTTTTCTCTGTTCTTTTAAGTATTTTTTCAAAAAACACGTCGAGCATACAGAAAGCATATCAGTTTGTCTGGTGTTGTGCCACACCGGCTGCTGAGCTGAAGCATCACGGGCCAGTCCACAGTTTTGATTGTCCGTTTTCAAAATTTTATATCTTGTTTTGAACATGAACCGTGAAAGGTCCTGAGGGCTGGGTGTCACGCCTTCACACCCCCTCCCCAACCAAACCCCCCACTCCCACTCCCCCCCCCCACCTCCAAATCCCCCCACCCCCACTCAAGGCCCCCGTGGCACTATTGACTAAATCATTGATGACTGTGCTGAGACGGTGAAATGCTGCACCCCATGATAAGATCGCCCTCCCTGTGACCGCGTGGTCCATTAGCGCATTAACCGTGTCCGGCTGCTGCCACGTGACTCAGATAGGCTAAAGGACACAGAAGAGGGTGTCGCTGGGACGCAGAATGACTCATGGTCTGCCAGGACCTCCTGGGATGGTTGATCATTTTCCAAAACAGACTAATCTGAATTTGCACTCTTTTTTAAAGGTGCGTCCCCAGGAGGTGGTGATGGTGTACACTAGCGCAGGCTCGTAAGCGAAGTTTAGCACGATAGCTGCGGTGTCTTCCTGGTCTGGGTGCGTTTGCTGTTTTGGAGTTGACGGCAGGCCTCTCTCCGAAGGCCTATGTGCGCGCGCAAGCCGCTCGTTTAGATGAGGACCCACGTCGCGGTTATTTACAGCTACCACTGGGGGGGAATTAGCAGAAATAAAAGGAAAGCATTACCTGCATGTTTGCCCCGAGGCAGAACCATTCCGTTTTAATGATCCTTTTTTTCTTAAGACGGAGCAGAGCAAACTCAAAAAGAGGGGTATGCCAGGGGGGACCCCGACACACACACGTCTGTGGGGGGTGGGTATTTGTATCAGAAGAAACGCCCGTGGACATTGTCAGGCGAAAACATAAAACAGATGCTTATTCATTAAAGGGAGACATTGATATCAGAGCAATTTGTGTTCAGGAGAGTAAATCAACTGAAGGGAACTTACAGAAAGCCCCAAAGCTTTACATAAACAATATAACAAACTGAATTACAAAATTAAAATGTTTATGAAGTGAAATATTATATATTATTATTATGTGTCAGTTGAGACTATATATTCAGGACATATGAGTTTCATTTGCATCTGCTTTTTGTTTACTTGTGGACTGGAATACTTGAGAAAGCATTGTGTAAAATATATTCTACATTAAATATACTGTATGAAACTGCACATTTGAGCTAGTAATAATTGACAGTAGGTCTTATTGTTATATTGTTTGGAGGAATGTTTTAAGGATAGAATATGTATTTCCTAGTTTGATGCAATATCTTCCCATACAATAAAATCTTTCATCAGGAACTGGAGCTCAGAGCATTTTTCAGTGTGCCCGTGGTGAAAAAGGAGCAGGTCATAGGGTGAAGTATCACTGTGGAAATCTGACCCATTAAAAGTCCAGAGGGCTGCTACAGTGACCCAGTCGGGCTCCGAGTTTCCCTGGCGACGGTCTGAGCCTGCGGTTGGCTTTTTCTTGCTGATGCCACACGGACATTTTCCCTGTACTTGAGGGCAGTGAATTGTCAGTCAGTCCAGATTTGTCTTACTGTGTGTTCAACTGAATGTATATTCGTAACTGGATCATCAGAACATCTTTCTGTTTTACAATTAATTCATCCCTTTACGACATAGAATGTCTGTGTGTGTGTGCGTGTGTGTGTGTGTGTTTCACATGGGATGCAAACACCACTAATACATATTATTAATTATTAGTGATGTTTCTGTGGTCATATATTTTATTATATAAGCATATATTATTAGTTGTAGTGCCATGAGTTGCCTGCCTCCAGACCTGTGAGGTAAAGGGAGAGATGTATTAGTTGTTTTTAAGAACAGCAGGGCAGTGTGCCCTCCTTTCATATCTCTGCTGCATTCAGGCGGGTAAAAAGGGGAGAGGGCACCGCAGAGACGGGCGCAGCGCTGAGAAAGTGCCGTGGCAGGGCATCGGACGCCCGCCTACTCTGGGAGACGGCTGCCCTGCGGACTGCGCCCAGGGTTAGGCTTTTAAAAAGCCACTGCGTTGAGGTGCAGTCTGAAAAGGGTTTTTTTAAGACCTCAGTGAATGTGACTTCCTGACTGATTCGGCCGTCGGGGGACGAGCGCAGGGAAGGAGCTGGGGGTCCGAGGAGGCGGGGCTTTCGGTGTGCAGAGGCACTTTAGCCCGGTGCATTTCAGCCCGGAACTTTCTCTTTCAATATCTCCTGCGTTCATGAGTACATTAGCCAGCCCGGCACGTTCCTTTCCTCTACCGCATCGACCGGCGACAGAGAATGGAGCGAAGCGCGGATTCCTTTACCAGCGTGACCCCACTGCTCTCCCAACTTCCCAGAATAGCGAGAGCAGCGGTCTCATCCGAAGCGCATCGACGCGGACATCCGACTCCCTGCCCCGCTCCCCGCTCAGCCCGGAGCAGAAAGGGCAGGGCATAACCGCGCCGTTTATTCGACACGACACCCCAAAAAAGCTTTTATTAGCGTAGCGAAAAGCTCCGGAGGGGCATTTACCGCCTGGGACAGCCTTCAGCCCGGGGATGACTTATGACCGCAGCAGGACGAAACCGTCTCAGAGTGCAGTCTGCAGTAAAGCCCGAGTCCAGACACTTCCTTTTAATGGACCGTGAATGGACCGTGTGCTCATCATATTTCAAATTACAGGAAAATATAGTAGTACGGGGTCAAGAATATCAATTATAAATTTTGAAAAGTCCGAAAAAAGGCTTGATTTGTCCCCCCGAATAAAACTGCTTTTGAATAATTGAATGCTGCTCCAGACCAGAGAGAAGCCACTTAAGCAGGATACATTTGTTACTATGTATCATTAGTGTTGCAATATAGCCATGTAATGTGAATTAACGGTTCCATTTTTCACCCCTTCAGACTGGGCGTATTAATTATAAACAGGAACAGTATTTCGGAGGACACATGAAACAATACAGTTTGTTTTTGGCTGAATAAGATTATTATGGTTATTTTAACATATTTGTGCTGTTTTCATGAATAAGTGGACATGGTCAGCTTTCACAGTCTTGGCTGTGTGAAACCTTAAATCAGCAGCCAACATTACAGACTTAAAGCTTTACGGACATTGTTTGAAGTAGTTATTGCAATCACTGAAAGGTAAATTACAGGATTATTATTATTATTATTACATCAGAGGGCAGTCCTGGGGGCCTTTACAGTGCATTTTTATTGTTGAATAAAATTGGAGATTGAGAGCTAACTCTATTTTAAGTTGCGTGCGTATGCACTTGCATGCGTGTGAGTTCCTGTTTGTGTGTGTCTGTGTGTCATTTACACCGTCCTGCTAGGTCTGTTTGCTCTTTTGTGATGTCAAACCTCAGTGAATGACAGCTTTGCTGTCGCAAAACACACTTCAATGAATTTTCATGTCAGATTATCTTTGCATGAGACTGTGCAGCATCTTTGCCTAGTGGCCTACAGATCTATCAGTTGGTGTCAATTTTCTGCCCATGTTATTTAATAAAATATGATTTTCAGGGGGCATTTGTATTCATGAATGTTTTTTTCTTTAAAAAATCAAAAAAAAAAAGGGAAAAAGAAGACAACTTAAAGTTAAGTTTCAGTTCTTAGGTTTCATTTTTTTAAAATTGTGGAAAAAAGTATATTTTGTTGTCAAAAGAACTTTCATTTTTATAAATGATTTGCATTACATGCATGGAGTTATGCATACTTATAAAATAAATCATTTTTTGGGGAGTTGTGGACCATTCCTTGCGTGTTAGAGGAGAGTGGTGTCTCGCTGGCAGTAACGCGACGAGGCAGCCTCTGATAGCAGCAGGCTATGTGATGAAATGATCATGGCAGGGGTGAGAACGGAACTAATCATGAGAATTGATCCGCTGCCTCCAATTCTGTTACCGCCGGCATCAATCAGTATTTCTGCCAATAGGCACAGCATGATTATTCAAGAGCTACCGTGCATTCACCAAGTTCTGGTTCCCCATGATATTGAACAGACAGCAACATATATTATTAATAATAATAATAATAAGAAGAAGAAGAAGAAGAATAAGATGGTAAATGGTAAATGGACTGCATTTATATAGCGCTTTTATCCAAAGCGCTTTACAATTGATGCCTCTCAAGAAGAAGAAGAAGAAGAAGAAGAAGAAGAAGAAAGTGTTTCTGCTGTTATTGTTATTATTTCCCTTGTTTTGTTCCACACATTTTAAAATCCCTTCTTCCGACGCTGCTGACACTATATTCCCTACAGGATTTGAACCCACAGCCCCCATTTCTGGAGCCTTAAAGCACATTCCTGTCTGGGATTTGGAGCACAGGGGGCCCAAACCGTGTCTTTTTAATGATGGAACAGGAGGCACTGCCTCCCTCCTCCACAAGGCCACGCTGGCTTTGCTTGTTCCAGACTGTGTCCAAAGGCTAAGTGTGGGCAGTGAGTTACTGTCTCTGAGGGGGTGTTACAGGGGAGAATAAGCATTTCTTAATCTCAGTTTGACTGAATGTATCCCCCCTTTATCTCTTTACCTCATGTCAGTTAAAGCCAAAATCATAAAAAATTAGCTTATTATTTATTTATTTATTTATTTATTCAGGAGAGAGCACTATTGTGAGAGCTGCTAACTCCCGCATGCTTCCTGTTATATCCTAAACATGTTCAGTGTGAGTGATGCCATCAGTCCATCGCGGTCAGACTGGCATTGCCCAGGGGCAGAGAGAACTACAGCGGCCTCGGCTCTCTTACAGACGCAGTGTGCCCACTTCAGCAGGTCTCAGCCATGGCTGTTTCCAGAAAGAAGTGTTATGGTAGCAAGCATTCAGCATCACCCTTTTTCAAAAGTAATAACATAGATAATATAGAATAAAACAAAGGATATATTTAAAGCACGCACTGTCTGCGTGTTACAATTCTATAAAAAAAATTATGACAAAAGGTTAAAAAATAATTACGGAAAAACGTTTATATAATTACAGCAATCATAATTCTAATGATAGAGAACTTTCAGAAGTCGATTTGTGAAAAGAAGATTCTGGGAAAAAATGGTTGTATAAAAAATGAATGTAAGGAAAATGAGACAGAAAATTCTGTGTTTTAGAATGCATATAATTCTACACAATTCTGCACAAAAATAATGCATATATACAATGAGTTGGACTATTCACAGAATGTCTGTTAACTCAAGCTAGCCATTCAGGAAAGCTCAGCCATACTCTTTTTGAGCCTTGACCCTTGGCTGCTTTTACGTAGCATTCAGTCCAGTGTTTATGAGAATAGTTCACTCTTGTATAAGATGTTATAAGATGAGGCTCTTGATCTGTTTTAAAAGAGGCTATCTGTGTGACTTTGGCCTTTCCACACATTTCTAGATTCCCTGATCATTACAAAGATTTCAAAGTGTGTGTGTGTGTGTGTGTGTTAAAACCCCCTGATAACATTGTTGAAATCAGCTGACATATGTAGCAGTTGTTGTAATAAAAAGCTGAGATTCTTCTTAGGCCCAAAACACATCACCCGCCTGCCTGTCAAGACTTGTCATCAGCAACCAACCAACCACAGAACCTAAGGACGGTTTCCGAACTGCCAGTGGATTCACCTAGTTAGCCGGCATTCACCTCACCGCAATACCGCAACCGCGCCGGCATGCAGCGGACGTTCGACTGCGGTCCTGATGATTTAATCCTCTCAGAGCGCCGCGAAAAAGAACCGTGTCTGAGGACACTGCGTGGATCCGAATCATTCCTCAAAGCTGACGAGGCTCATTCACTGGAGCGTCATCGGCACCCTGGAGTGGGTGTGGTTTTGGGCGGGGCTGTCTCCACTGGCGTATCGTCTGGAGGAACGCCCTCTGAACTGCCTCAGGGAAACGGCCAGGTGTGATGCGCAGGGCGCCGGACTGTGAGGCTCTGCTCTGTGTAAGGGTGGTAACGGTCGTTAAGCAGATGACTGATCCCTTTAATGGCCTGTTTCAGCGGGGGGTGGAGCTGCTGCACATGGAGCCGGCAGGGCGTTTTGAGCAGAGGAACCGCGTCCCCAGCCTCAGCCATTTCAGGCTCCCCACGTAGCAGGATCTGTCCCAGGGTCCATCCCATTTGAGTCATCAATTATATGAATGTCTGAAACCCTGCAGATATCTTACCATGGCCTTTCCCCTTTCCAGGAGTAATCCAGTGCCCTGGAGTATATTAAATGTTCTTGCTGTAACGCAGGGGCTTATGCTTTACTAAAAATACCCTGGCCAATAAGGGCTGATGTATTTGCCTAATGCCGCAAACTAATGGCTCTTAGCTAGTCTTAACGAGAAGGCTAGTAGGAAATAAATATTTGAAGGAGTCCAGGGGAGGAGGTTAAAGGGCGGTGTTAGGTAGTCACATGCGCTGTGTGGCCCCCAGCTCGGCCCCACACGCCACTGCGCCAGTGGGCTTTAATGGCAGCACCACAGTCACTCAAGGTGACATTCACTTATTTCATCCTCTGCAATATAACACACGAAATTCATCTTTTCGGCCTGCATACCCAGGCAAAAAAAAGGATTTTTTTTTTTTTTTTAATGAGTAGAGCAGAAATGTAACGGGCTTATTGTGTGCTAAAGATCTTTCGGCGCGCGATAGATATGAAAGCGAGAGAACGGGGTCCCCGAGCCGGCATTAAAGTTGCCCTCTGTGGGGACTGGTGTCATAAATCTAGTGTCCTATTGTAGCACATTTGTAGAGATCCAACAAGACCACTCTGAGAAACGCAGAGGTAATTAGCTCACAGATTAATAGGAGGAAATGCATTCAGTTAAGCATCCTTCCCCAGCGCACTAAAAAAATAAAGAACGGAACAGAGTATAAAGTCATGGGTGAATATTAATGACCGAGGAAAAAAATCAGCCGAGTCCCCAGCTCCCCAATGAAATTATTTTCCATTCACATTAATTATTCCTAACAGATGACATTAATGACTTTGAGTCTTTAAGCTATGGAGGAAGACCCTTATTGGGCCTCTGTTCTCAGCTGTTAAAAAAAGGTCACTTTTAAAATGGCTGTTTGAGTCCATTTTAATTTTACAGGAATTTTGGGCCTCTCAGTATCAGGAATTGAAATTTGCATGGACCGGTATAATGAGGCTTTGCTTACAAATGCCTAAGAGCGTGACAATAGATTGGATTTTTTAAAAGATATACACTACAGCTGTGGATGAAAGATGATTACAAAAATGTAAAGCATTTTTTTCATTGATTACTCAATATATTTTAATGATGCTGCTGAATTGTTTTTGTGAAATTCTTAATATCCAAGAATTTATCCACAATTTGTCTCCTAATTTAAAATACCCAGTCAGTCCGATTTGTACTGTAGATCTGCTCCAATGCTGCACTGGGAGTTCAGACACATGCCCGTCCCCCTCCAGAGCACGTCCCTCAGCCGCAGCTGCTGCCCATTCTCCACTCCATTGGCTGAGCCGCACTGATTGTTCATTTGCAGCCAATGGCCATTCAGGCTGCAGCTGTCAATCAACCTACATAGCCCTGATGATTGAAACCCTCCCTCCCTGGGCCTTAGCAACGGGAGGTCTTGTACTGTAGGTTGCTGGTCTCAGTCTGCACTGGCTTGGTTAGAACTTTGCGTTTGTTGTATCTCTTGGGACTAAACTTTCCTCCTCTGGGGAATTGCTGCACTTTGATCCCTGATCTTTGCACTTCTTTCTTCAGGAGTGTCTGCTAAACGCTAAATGAAAATGAAAAGGATTCAGAGCTTGTATGGGGGTGCTTCCTCTGGCTTTTGATGTTTTTGGGAGAATGTGGATGTGCGTCTTATTGGGCGGGGCTCTTCAGCTCAGGGCGGATGGATCCCTGCTGCTCGCACGTCTGACTCCCATGCTTTGCATATCTCCTCTTTTTCAGAAGCTCCACTCGAAAATCATGGGCCTGTCTTTGGGGGACCTGTCCCTGGAGCCGGAGAGGAGCAAGAGCTTCCTGCTGCCTCGGAA
Organism: Anguilla rostrata; assembly: GCF_018555375.3. NCBI lineage: Eukaryota > Metazoa > Chordata > Actinopteri > Anguilliformes > Anguillidae > Anguilla > Anguilla rostrata. The sequence continues at coordinate 21,008,417 of NC_057947.1, forward strand.
CGCGGACTCGCCCCCACACGTGAGAATTCACCTCCCTAAATTCATGGATGAACAGGGATAAATACATAAGAGAACATGTTAGTGCATGAAAAAATGTCTTTGCTGTTCGTCCTCTGTCCTAACACGATCTTGGTCAGTTTATCTTAACTGAAGAAGGGCACCAAATTTCTTTTTTTTAATGTCCCTGCTGCACTGAAATTCAATCCCATGCTGCATCGCCTTAGGGGCCAAGAGTAAGGAAAAAAGATATGCTCGTCATATTCCTGCAACAGGGGAGTATTGATTACGGCTCAACCTAAGACGGAGGAGAGGATATTGTAGCTTTATACTCATTGGACATTTATGATATATTATGCATGAACTTTTGAAAAATGAATGCAATCTTTAAACCCAATAGGGAGAGGGAGTAAAGGGTCGTGCATATTATGTTGTGGTGATAGCAAGTGAGCTAATAAAAGTATTTTGGAAGCCAGTGTACTATGGCTTAAAGCTGACTGAATGTCCCGTTACTGAATCTTCTGATTCAGTGATGTTACCAAGCCTTGCACTGTTGTGCAGGTTTTGAAACAGCATAATCAAGGTTCACACGGTACACCTAGCCAGCCAATATGGGAACACAGAAATCGTATAAAATTAAATGCCCTCATTAATTCATTGTAAAAGAGGGGCCCTGTTTTGTGGTATTAGGTATTGCATTTGATTCCTCAGCTGGCCAGCGGAAGAAGAAAGTACACATTCTGATGTGATTTTTCTTCTTGCTTTCGGGCAACCGTCTGCTGAAATTGTTCTGGCGAATGAAAACGCAAAGCTGCTGAAAGCCCGTCCTTTCACCCCATGGTCAGGTTTAAAAGGCAGAACTCTATTTACGGTCCTGAATTACAGAGTGTAATGGAATCTGGGCTCTCTGACTGGCTTAACAACAGAGTGGAATGTCAAGCCCAGCCCAGTAAAGAGCGTCGACCGGCCACCTCTCACATCTGAGCTTGGAGCTCGCCGCATTCACCCCAGATCTGCTTCCCTGAGTGTAATTACCACGCTTCCAGGCGCTAGCGCTAGAGTGTCAATAAGCCGCAGTAAACTCAGCCATCCGGCTCTGACGGCCAGAAGAATCGGGCTTCGTCTGAACAGCTTTTATATAAAGAGCCGCCTCTGACAGGGCTGCCAGCGGTTGGGCTGCCATTGCGCGCTCTCCCAGCATGGGCCTCGGCCGAGGTTCTGAGTTAATCTACCTTGACTGGGCTGCAGGGTCCCGCCAGTCCTGAATGCGCTCTGAAATTAGTCCGCATCACTGCTGTGACTCCAGTCAGAGAAGACCAGGGCAGGGGTACAGAGAGACAGCACTACAAGAGCAGCCGTATCGCACTCCTGCCAAATCAAAGAGATCATCCTCACTTTTACTTTAAAACTGCAACTCTGCCTGTTTTCTCTCATTTTAGTTTCTTTTAAATTATCAATGGCAATGAGAAGTTCTATTCCTCAAGAAATTAAAAAAACCAATTAAAAGCAGGAGCAACCCACAGAGACTGTGGGGGTTGTTTTTTTATGGGAGTGTGCAAGTGCTGTAACTTCCATATCGATTCCTATGCAGCGGAAAGCTGTTCCACTGCCCTGGCTTCTGACAGACTGCCGTTCATTTGCTTCTTTCTCAAAAAAAAAGCCTGGCTTTTTTCTTAGCTGCGGCAGGGTGGAATTAATGTTTCAATTTTCTTTTTAAAACCACTATACTCTTAGCAGACCGAGACAAGTAGATTTTCATCTTGCATTTCTTACATTTAACATTAGTCATGCACTCGCCTGGCCTCGTTCTCTAGGATTTGCTGGGGTTTTTAATATGGAAATAACTGGGTTCATGCTAAGGACTCTAATGTTGTATCATGTAATCACACATACAGTGCAATGTTGATACAGGACATCTGTGTTGGCATGCACTTTCTTTCAGCTGTCTTAACTGAATTACCAGTGCTATGTCTATTGTAATATTACAATTTCACACCACTGTTTGTGTTAAATCTCCCTAAATCTGCCTACATGCATGCACACGAACACACACACACACACACACCAACAGTGGTTGCTGTCACTTTTTTTTTTTTACACATTTTGGGGATGTGTACCTTGCCCAAGTTTACAGCAGCAGTGCCCCAGCCGAGCTGTTGTTACGGTGCAGATTGAAGATTACGCCAGACTGCCCAGTGATTGTGGCAGAAAAAGCATGGAGATTACTGTTAGCCGTCTTCTCGCCGGAGTGTAAGCTGTTCGCCATCGATCCAGCAGTAAACATTCTGGCAGTGTCCTCACTGTAAGCGTGCCCCTGTCTGCCTTTCACAAACGGATCTGAAACAGTGACGCATGCCATTTGCGCGTGATCCTGAACAGCGAGAGGGGAGCATTGCTGGGTAGTGCTGGGAAAACCCTGCCGAAGCGCCTTTGGCTAAATGTTTGGATGGGTGAGGAAGCAGCTGTTAGAGCATACAGGGAATGAGGGAATGAACAGCACGTTTAGCGATGGTGTTGCTCACCCCGAGTGACCTCGCACATAACCCTAATCTGGCTGACCCCCCCCCCCCACCCCTCTCCACCAGCTGTCCAATCGAAGCTCCTTCTCTGCTGTCGGGGGTTATTTTGATGGACCCCCCCCCCCCCCAGCTGGCTCCCACCACCCTAAAAGCAGGGTGTAAACGCAGATATGAGACCGGACAGGCGTCTGGAGCGGGGGATCAGAGAGCACAAACACTCGCTCCCCAGCCGCAGGCGGCCTTGCGGAGAGGAGTCCAGTTAATTGTAAGCTGCCGCGCCACTGCAGTGTTCCCAGAGACCGCTACGCCGCTACCGTTACCCTCACTCTCTGTGCTGGAGCCGGCTGCTGCCGGGCATCCATCCCACCCAAGTCTGTATTTGACATTGCTAAAATGCTCCCTTGAAATTTCCACCGATTAGCCTTGAAGGGCTTGCTATTTTTACTGTTTTTTTCCCCCTCTGCCCTAAGAGTTCCCATTCCAAACGAAAGGCCCTGAAAAAATGAACTGTGATGCAACAAAAAGGTTTGAAATTAGAGGAGGACATATAATGGAGGAAGGAGAGGTCTTTTTTATGCTGTAAAAATATGAAATTGTGTAGAGGAACTGCCAATATGAACTGCACTGTGTATGAATGTACCACAAGCAGAGCTAAGTTTCGCAGGAATTTTCCAATTATGCATAAATGCCAGTGTTCCCAGAACACACTTGAACCCGGTCCTTTGTCCTGTATGAGGTGAAGGGAAAATGACAGTGACCATTCTGTAATAGTTCTCCCTCCATCTGGTACATTTATGCAGCCTTTCTTTGGCTAATGAATGACCGGGAAAGGAACTCAAGTCTTATTCTCAGAGTACATCGCATTCAGACTGCTGGTAACACAGGCAACTTGGACACACTGTCAGTAAAGTATATTCATCATATAGTTCATCTGTCAATGCATTATAATTACTTGGGAGCTACAAAAAGTACTGTACTGCTTAACTGAAGCACATATTTATTGAAGCGGATGTGTAGGGGCTGAGGTTAGCTTTAAGGTTAATGTTGGGTTTGGGGTTGGCGTTTTGCATTGGGGTAAAGGTTTTGGTTGGCATTGAGGCTAATTTTAGATTTGGGATTGTCGTTTGCCTTGTGGTCAGGGTTGGTTTCAGCATTGAGGTTAATGTTGGGTTTGGGGTTGACGTTTCGTATTGAGATAAGCTTTGCGGTTGAGACTAAATTATTTTGTGTTGCGGTTTGGGTTAAGGGTTGCCCCTGTAGTCAGCTACTGGGATTACAGATCTTGTGGTCAGTACAGATGTAAGAATTACATGCGACATGCGCACATAACACAGATACATGGTGGTACCAGCTGCTAAATGAAATAGTTGGCGCTGTTTTTGTACAGTAATACTGTTTGGGCATCTGCTACATCTGTGGTCCGGTGGGAACGGACAGTCCCCCGCCAGATTTAACAGCGTGTGTGTGTCTGTGCGTTGGCAGGACTCCCAGTTGAACGGGAAGGCGGGACTTCCTGCGGGAAAGTGCCTGGGCCAGCTGAGCGTGACGGTGCCGCTGGCGGCCTATCCCAGGAGCAGCTGCAGCAGCAGCGAGCTGTCCATCTCCAGCGCCTGCAGCGACTTCTCCAACAGCTCCTGCACCTGGAACGAGGGCAAGCCGGTAACGCCACGGCTCGTCCGCTGTCCCCCGCTCCCAGCTCGGTCTCCCTCGCGTCTTTCTGTCTTCCTCTCGGGGTTTTGTGCATTTCTCTTTTTTTGTCTTTCTTTTGCAAGCTGGCAACTGCCTGCTCACTTATTGTGCCCACCACTGGGGTTCCTCTCTACTCTTTTCTGTTTGTTTTTTTCAATTATCTCTTCCTTTCCTTTCTCTCATCCTTTTTTTACCCCTTTCTGTGTCTCCCTCATGCTCAAGCTTTTTTCTTTTTAATTCTCTGTCACTATTTTCCTCATATTCTCTTTTATCTTATGTTCTACATCCTCTGTTCCTCATCCTCTTTGTCGTTTTTCATGATTACATCCTGTCTGGATCTCCCTCTATCTTATTCAGTCTCACACTATTACTCCTCCTTACCTTTTATCCTTTTTGAAAACACCCCTTTTCGGAAATCTGAATTGACCCTGTTTGTTTAACAGTCTGTTAAATTCAACAGTGGGATCTAACAGGGCTCTCCTGGAATGTAAATCAAGAAGGATTTATCTGTGTCCACTAATTAGGGAAAAAAGTTTCAGTGGATTCAATTAACAGACAACCACACAGGCATTACGTACTGAAGCATGTGCAATGTGATGCCATGGCGAATGCAGGAGAGAATTTATATTCACTCCCCTTTGCTCCGGGTGGCGCACTCTGAATGAGCTATGTAGCTTCATATTCAAAGGCATTTTAGATGTCACAAATGGCACACTGGCTATTGGCTTTATCTGAACACAGTGCTTGTTATAACAATAACTAGGCACCAGCATCTGTGCTTAGCCTGTGAGATCTTATATAGACAAATCTCCACTGAGAAAACCTGCTTGGTTCGCTGAACGGCCTGGTCCTTCTCTGTAAAGGGGTTGGTCCTTTTATGTAAAGGGGCTGAACCTTTTGTGTATAGGGGCAGGTCCTGCTGTGTGAGGAGTTGGCTGCCCTGTGGATTGCACCACCCATCTCGCCTGAAAAAATGTTTAATTTTTAAAACAAATTTGAATTCAGAACATTATTTATTATAGAAATCTAATTTGATAAATTATTAAAATCATAATTATTGAAATCTTTACATATTTTATTATTGCACAATTACACAGCTCCACGGTGCAGAAGCGCAATAACCCATGAATGGAACCTGCAACCGCGGGGGTTATGATCCCTTTTCCTTATTCACTGCACCACACCAGCCACTGCACTCGTCCACCACACACGTCCCTTTTCTTCCTCCCCTCTTCCCCCGGTGCTTTATTACTTCAGCTGAAGATTAATTGGCAGATTTCTGAGGTTCCCAGTCCCTCCTGAAGGGTGAACCTGACACATTAGCATTGCCACCGTGATGCTTGTGGAGAGACAATTTGAAAAAATTCAACGTTACTGCTAAGCATTGGGTAGTTCATGTTACCAGGCTTATTCTCTCTCTCTCTCTTTCTCTCTCTCTCTCTCTCTCTGGCGTGATTTCAGATGATGCGACAGCCTGTCAAATTATTCATTTCAATCTTTAAAACCAGCTCTACAATTACAGTTGGAAAGAGTAGGGTGGGGGAATGGGATTGGGAATGGGCCAGGACGCCATCCTGGCTCACCACAGCTGAACCGCAGTCTGTTTCCCAACTACTGTTAAGCTCATGAGGGTAATCAGGTTGTCATTTAGGATTGAATTACATGCTGCATTTTTGGTGACTGAAGCCAGCAGGTGTGTAACTCTCTCCCTGCCTCTGCTCCGCAGTCTTCCCTGACCTGGGAGAAGAGGGGCACCCTGGGGTCTTCCACTCCCAGCAACATCTGTGCCCCGCCCGAGGAGCAGCCCCCCACCCGGAGGAAGGAGTGTCACATCCTGGAGGGCCTGAAGAGGCTGCAGAGGCACCGTCCCAAGGAGGCACCCCCCTTAATCTCAAAGTCGGGTTACAAGGACTGCATGAACTCCAACGAGGGCATTTATTCCCTGGGCCTCAAGTGCAGGGGCCAGGGGGCCCCCAAAGTCCCGGCCACGGGCACGCCCGCAGGGGCAGGCGCGGGCTCGGCAGGCGGCAGGAAGTTTTCCTATGACTCGGACGATGCGGACGACGAGTCGTCACGTGCCCCCCCGGGTCGGGACCGCTGGACGTACTCCAAGAGGCTGACCCACAGCCTTTCCGACAGCCTGTGCAGCTGGGAGGGGGGTTCGGGGGGCGGAGATGTGGCCCAGCACCCCCAAGCCACTGCCTATGACTCCAAGGAGCAGCCCGAGAAGCTTGTTCCCACTGGTGTCGGTGGCTTCCTGTATGACGGGAGGACTCGGGCTGCCCCCGGCTCCTTCCCACTGCCCTTTGAGGTGAGTCCCTCGGAGGCTGACCGTGCCTCGCTCCGCCTCTCAGACACAGATGAAGCGGACAGCTACGGTGACGGCTGTGAGCGGCCGGAGAGGGACGGCAGGTGCCCGGCAGACCCCCGGTGCGAGAAACGGAGCTACGGTAGGGCGCGTTCAGCTGACAGCAGGCCCCGGCCCCTCAGCCTGCTCTGGCAGCAGACAGCCGCCAAGAGCGCACAGTCAGAGGAGTCCATTGCTGCCGTTTGTGATGCAAATGGGGAGCCCATAGAGCTCAGCTCACAGTGTGCCCCCAAACCCATCGTCCCTGTGAGCAGCTCCCCTGCCACCGAGTACACCGAGCTAGTGCCCCAGGAGGCACCCGGCTCACAGGGCAACACCAGGAACTATTCTGTCCTAGAGTCCCCTGAAAATCCAGCCAATCTCCAATCCCAAGACACGGTGACCAAAACTGATGTTGGGGAGGGGTCTGCCTACAACTCACAGCATTTGCAGGCCCCCATGCCCCCTCAGCAGAAGCTAATAAAGACCCCCCACAGCCGTGCCCAGAAAGTCCACTCTGTTCCTCCCATGCACAGCATCTATACCTCGAAGACTAACTTCAGCAAGATTCCTGGCCGGGGGAGGGGGTCGCCGGTGAAGGTGGCGAAGGGCCCCATGGCAGAGACCCCCTCCGCCCCCTTGGGCCAGGAGCACTCACCCTCCTCCCCGCCAGTCAAACTGTCCCGCTTCATCAAAGCTCCAGGAGGTGGTGGCAGTGGTGGGTGCTCCCAGAGCTCCAAAGCTGCTCAAGCCAGCTCCCGGCTACCCAGCAGGACTGACTGGGCCAAAAGCCCCTCCTCCAACATTCCAGGGTCCCCGGTCCTACCCAGGAGGCACCTGGAGCACATGGACATTGGGGAACAGCCGACTCGGGATGGGCCACAACCGGAGGTGAGGTCCCCCTCCCCACCTCCACCTCCCGGCCGCACCACCTCCCTGCTCATTAGACCAAACTATGATGGCTCACCTCAGGCACCCAAAGCTGGGATCCACCCCCCAGTGGCCAGCACTGTGAGGGGAAACCCCCCCGTTTCCCAGACACACCCCCACCATCCGCTGACTGCACTTAAGGCCCAGGATGTTGCTGACTCAGACCAAAGCCACAGCTTGGAGCCCACTCCCCAGAAACAAGTGGACAGCTGTGGACACCACCAGCAGAAGTCCCCTGCTGCCTTGCCTCAGACTCCCACAAGGGGGTCCCCAAAGCGGGGTCCCATAAAACTCTTCCACCCTTCCCTGGCCACAGGGCATACCGCAGACCCCCATGAGTCTGGTGCCAAAGGTTCAAAAAACATCCTGCAGAAGGGCTCCTCCCTCCAGAGCACACTTAGCGGTAAGAAGGTGGGGCCGGAGCGGGAGGGTGGGCACCCAATGCTGCAAAAAACATCCGGCAGCCTGCCTACAACCCTGCAGGGGCAGACACCATGTACCCTGGAACCACACGTGCAAACGTTGCAAGTGGCTCCCAGCTATTCCGGCCTCAGGGTCAGCCCACAGAACTCTGCAGAGAGAGTTGCCAAGGTGACTCGTATCCCGATGGGGTTCAAGGCCCTGGTCAAGTCCCCACCCACCCAGAAAGAGAGCACTTTGGCTTCGGCTAAGCAAGAGAAAGAACATGTTCCCACAGCCTTCAAAGGGACTTCTATGCCTGCCACTCCTGATCCACTAACTCCCTTTGGCCCCGAGGCAGCAGGAGGGTGTTCCAAACCTGAAGGGAAACCCGAAACTCATTCTGGCTCCATGGAACAGGAGCCACTATCAACTCTGGTCAGTGAACACAATGTAGCCTGCGAGCGACTGGATGGCGGGAGCAGGCTGTTCAAGCGCTCAATTTCTGTTACGACTAAGCCCCACTTAAAGCCCGCCCTGGGGATGAACGGGGCCAAAGCACGTAGCCAGAGCTTTAGCACAAACTACATGGAGAGGCCCAACATCGGGGTGTCAGATGGACCTGGGAAGATCCGGACACAGATCATCACCAACACAGGCGAGAGGGGGAACTCACTCACCCGACAGAGTTCGCTAAGCGATGGCTTCCAGCTGAAACCTGCCGCTGGACTGGGGGAGACCTCGCCCCTTTCCGCCTTCAGTCGTGCAGGTCAACCTGGGGCCTCCAGCAACTACAGCAGCCCAACTGGTGCACCTGGCAAAGCTGCCACCAAAACAGTCCCCAAAGTCGACACGGCCCGAGCTATGCCCAGAGGTGAAGCCTGCGGTTTGGCACCCCAGAAGGCGGGCAGGAGCCTGTCCCTCACTGACCGGTTTGGTCTCAAGAGCTCTCGCCAGCCTCAGTCCGAGTCGCCGCACTCTCCGGTCTGCAGCCCCAGCTTGCTGGCAGAGGGCACGGCAGGAAGGTTGCCGATGAAGAGCGGCCTGAAACAGGGCCAGGCAAAAGCAACAGAGGGGGCGGAGAAACTCGCCAGCCCTACTACCTGTACCATCGAGGAGAAAGTGATGATGGGAATCCAAGAGAACGTGCAGAAGGGCCAGGTGCAGGACAGGTCCCAGGCACCCGAGCCCAAGCAGAAGTCCAGCTCGTCCCTGGCTAACTGGTTCGGCTTCCGGAAGACCAAGCTACCAGCCATGGGCAGCAAGAAGGTGGATGGAGCCAAGGGAAAAGAGGAAAAGAAGGAGCTGAAGATGGGGTCAGTGCTGGGAGGCGGCAAGCAGCCCAAACCCGATAAAAAGAAAGAGAAGAGAAAAAATGAGACGCAACGCAAAGACGGCCTGGAGCAGGCCGCCACAGAGAGCAGCGATAAGCTTAGCTTGATAATGGATCGCTGCAGCATCCAGGTGGGACAGCTGACGAATCAGATCCAGCATTCTACATCCTGCGTTGGGAAAGATCTGTTTATGAAGGAGCTCCTGAACAGGTAAGCATTGTTTTCCTGGTAGACGACATTGTTGCCCATGTCACAAACAACTGATATGACCAGCTAACATGATTGTTGGTTGCCAAATGCAATAACCTAGATAAAAAATAACTTTCCATATGGATAACTGTATTCAACCCTTTATAGAAATTGTGTACTGATATTATGTTCATTACCTTCTTGCTGTTCTCTATTAATGTCTACCCCTGCTGAATAGATACTAGTAAACAATAATATAGAAGGCAGGGTAGGACCTTTTAAAATGAAAATATTGACTGTTGCAGAGGAGATCTTTAAACTGGTTAATGTTTGTCCCCTGATGCTCACCGTTCTAATTGTTGCTATGACCAGATCCTACCTGGTGTTAATAGTGTTACTAGAACATGATTCTCAGAGGGCCTCTAGGTATAATGCTTTTCTTTTGAAAGGGAAATAAAACAACAGCAGCAGCCTGTTTGAGACACCATTAAAATTAAGCGATTGAACTCGTTGGCTTGAGCAAGCAAAAGCCACCAAACCAGTCGGCTCGACTTGATCCATGCCTCACATCTGTAGTCCTGAGGTTTCCCTGGCTGGGAAAACTATATCATTACCTCTCCTCCAATAAATTGATATACTAGCGCAAATTGTAACCAGAAGATTTTTATCAAGACTAGTTGGAAACATTTATCACTTGAAGGCATCCTGAGACAGAGAGATAGCGAGAGGTTATTTCAGCCGTTATGGTGTAGCGAGAAGCCGGGAGGATCGAAGAAGGACAAAGTCATTTATCAGCTCGATCGCTCTCAACCTGCAGAGTTGATATGGACGTGATGCGACAGACAGCAAACTGATCAGATCGTGTTTCCCACAGGAGTGCAGCAAAGGGTGATTCCCATGGTGCACCTCTTCCCGGCATTCCTGCCAGTGCCCAAGGCACCCCCAAGAATAACGGCGGGATGACGGGAGATTCAGGGACCCGCGTCGATACTGCAGTAAGTGAGCTGGTGCCCATTATAAACGTGACTGCCCCAGGGCTTTTTTTTCCGTCATACACACTGGTACATTTAATTTCCTCAGTGTGCTGTGGAGGTATATATGATATAGTATGCAATATAGAATGTGGTATCGAACTCATTCTCATTTTCTGCCTCACGTTTGTCTTATCTGAGTAACCTTTTAGAATTAGGTTTGGATTAATCCCTGTGCCCCTAGCCTTTTTTTTTTGGTCGCATGTTGGTTTCTTAATATATGCATGTACCTTACTTGTCAGAATTCTTTGGAAGCTTGCTCTCGATGCATAAAAAGGTCTGCTTCTCAGTTCAACACACTTACTAACTCTGGGACTGGTAGTCATTAGCACTGGATTTATGGGGTCTGAAAATGGCTGGATGTATTTGCTATGCCGAATTTTAAATGCGGGGTCATGAGGTATGCATGGAAACCCTTGAGCCTTTACTGTTCTACTGTTGGTGGAACTGGAGATCAGCCTGTCCAACCTGACTGTTAACACCATGAAGCACCGCCTTTCTCTGTGAGCTGTAATGCAATGGACCCTGATGTTAGTCACCAAGATACAAGCACTGACTTCCTCAGTAACACCGATTTCTTCCTCCTCTGTACAGATTTGTTCCGTAACGGTGTCCCTCGGTTCCGACGTTTCTCAAGGTCACTGTAAACCGTTTTCGTTTCGCTGCTCGTCAGCGATGTTGGCTTTGTGCTTTACATGCAGCTCTCGGGGAAGGGGGGGGGGGGGAAGAATGGCTCTCGCCTTGTTCCCGCAAAGACCCCGTTCTGTGCTGCGAGGAGAAAGCACATTCCACGAGACCCGTAATCTCACCGCTGACCTTGCAGGGTCTCAAAGTACAGCTGATGAATAAGGGAGAGGGTGAGAGAGACAGAGAGAGAAAGGAGTGGAGAGAGAGAGAGAGAAAGACAGAGAGAAAGGAGTGGAGAGAGAGAGAGAAAGGAGTTGAGAGAGAGTGAGAGAGAGAAGGGGGGCATGTGAGAGTGAGTGAGGGAGAGAAGAAGCTCGAAAGTGTACAGCTGCAATATGCAGGAAATTCAATCCAGGCTGATGTGGAACTCCGATAGTGAGGCGCAGGGCCCTTATCAGAAACACTCAATTCAACAAAGACCCCCATTTTATACAGCCCTGACAGGCCTTTCCTGTATCTCCCCCTTACAGGGACACAACAAAAGAACAGTGCCTTCGTCATTTGCTCTTTCCTCTTGTACCTGCAGGGGCAATCATTTATGAGGCTCTAGTTTCTCACATTGGAGGAAGGAAAAAAATTGTATATGAGATCTATTACTACACCCGGTATTTTCTGCATTTAAAGGTGGGGCTGGCATTTAATGCAGAACCAGGAGATGTTTGCTGTTGCTTTGTTTTTTTCTGTTTTTTTTGCCTTTGCTTGCAAATCTTGAAAGTCTTCTAAGGCAATTGTGGGCTTTTTTTGGATTCTGAGGCCAGTTTGATTCATCAGAGGCGTCACACCGAATTTCTGTCACACCGGATTTATTCAGTCTTAAACGGCAACCGTGAGGCAGGGGCACAAGAGGTTGTTTATTCCTGATGTGAATTGCTAGTGTGAATCACGTGGGGGGGGAGACGCGCAGTAAATCTATTCTGCAAATCTTTCGCTTCACTGGGTACCGTGTTTTCACAGGACCTCTGGTTGCGCTGCCCTCTCATACAAGGGTTATTTGTTTTTCCTCCCTACACCCTGTTCACGCACAGCTCTCAGTTTGCCTAAGACATAAGAACCAGCTTTGATATCACACATGACTTGGAGACCGAGTGCTGTTCTTTCGCTGAATGTATCCACAAGGGAAGATACAAAATCCATGCAGCAGAAATGAAGCCAATTTGCTACCGAGAGAGAGTGAGAGAGCGTTAGAGTGCAGAGGCTGTCATCTCGTTGCCAAATCTTATGTTGCCGTTTTTCAATCCGCTTGTTAAATTTAAAGGAGGGAATTTAAAACAAAGAAGCATAGCAAACTGTAACGTATTACGAAAAATACATTTTGTATGGTTCAATATGGACTCCAAAATAAGAAGACTACGTAAGATTACTCAAACGTATGCTGCATGCATTAATGGATGAGTTTTCATTCATATACTCTGGTATGGAATTATGTACTGTATGTACATGTCTGTCTGTGTGCGCATAATTATTTTCTTCCCTTAAAGTAATTGTTACATTGTATACCCCTAGGTCCAAGGTAGAAGCACATGCGTTCTCCTGTGATAAGAACCTGAAGCTAGACTGAAATGCAGCTCATTGGCTGTGGAGACCTTAAGCATAATGACCCCCCGATCATGTTTTAATTTAACTCCAGTGAATATTGTTTACTCGACACCACCCATAAATCAGCCACATTTCCACACGCCGAAAAAGGTCAATCGAATTAAGCCTCGTTGGCCCCGCTGCGAAACTGTCGTTCCAGCAATAACCCTCATGTCCTAAATGTTCCCCTCTGACGATAATTAACATCGAAAAGCATCAACCTTCTCCGTTTGTTCCCACATTTTTAAAGAACCCTTTCCCTTTGGTTGTAAGAAGAAAAGAAATCTTGTGCCTGGGTCTGCTACATTTTAGCTTTCTGTCAAATGTTTCAGAGAAAATTTTAATGTAATGAAGTAAATGTGAACTTGCCCTTGGCAATCGGTGGCTGCCACCTCCTTTGCTGGGTTCATTCTAGCTGCTTTCATGTGGGGTTTATAATGGATTTATACCATTCTGGTCAGGACAAAAAAAGTAAAATTGAAGCTAAAGTCTTAATCAACACTTAAAAAATTAAACAGCGCTGTTGGTATTTATTATGCAAAAAAGCTATTTATTTTTCTGGAGAAAGAGATATGGATTGAAGTTTGCGTGAGGTCACATCAATTTGTATATTATGCTCATTAGTTTTAATGAAACTCCAATTTCTCTGTTTAACTGAAAACCTGCATGAAAAACAGACCAGTTATTCAATTCTCACCCTCTATTTTGACTCTCATTGTAACTGCACACGTGCATGAGTTGCTTCAGTGATCAACCATCTGTTTTTGCTACTCAGACCAAGATCACCCAGAAAAGCAACCCCAAGGCTGAGAATGAAGACGACACCGTCCCGGAGGCCGTCTGCCAGGATCACATGATCGGTAAGGCCTTTTAGTGTGGGACGCACATCCTGTCAGCTCTAAAGTCGACGCGCCATCACCATCCAACCAACTCGTTGTCACTATTCACAAATTCCATCTCGCCTGACCTGATCTCAGCGTCAGCATTAGTGCTTTGGAGTGATAGAGAACAGAAGTGTGAAATGAAATTACTTTGGAAAGAAGGTTTGAGAGACACTTTGTACTGGTTTTCCCGTTACATTGCCTTTCGAAGTTAACCCCCCTTCCTCACTGAGGGATGTAATTAGTCTGAGAGCTAATTTGGCAGGGCAGCAGCGGCCACACGTTCTCTCATCAACGGATTATTTAGATGTTATCGAAGCCGCACCGAGCGTGGAAAAATGAAGAGTCCCAACTGAAGGCGTTTCGAGAAGACATGAAAAAGTTCTTCAATTTAAAAGCGATTACTATGCGAAAGCAAATCTCTCCCCCCCCCCCCCCCAATGAGACGGAACGCTTTCCGCTCGCCGCCCGTTCGACGGGGGCGTACTGACGGTCTCCTCTCAGATAGGACTGCCGCACGAGCGGCTTGCTGTTCCTCCATCCCAACAGCAGCCGTACGTATGGGGCAGCCCGAGGGCGGATAAAATAACCTGCAGCCGCATAAAGGAAGTGGGTCACGTGCCCTTCCTCACTCGCTCCACCTCTTTCTGCTGCTTTTTAATCTATAATTAATTGATTGTATTTATTTCTAATTATAATTAAAAGTAAGCTTAAATATCTGCACACTGGTCCGGAAGTAAGTCATTAATAATGACATAAACACTTCTTCAATGGCGCTGTTACTTAGGAAGTGTTTTTAAAAAAAATATTTTATTAATTTTTTTGTTGTTTATCTAGCCTGTTTATTTTTTGATGGTGAGTGTAGCAGTGGGAGAGCTTGATCCAAAATGCCATATTGACAAATTGCCTCTGGTGGCCCGCTAATTAAAGTGTTAAACATTTCTACATGGGTCGAGAGGCCGGCGTCCCGCTCAGTAGTTGCTTACTCCTCATTTTCCCGTAATTGAACGGCCTTGTCTGTGGCTGCTGTTCCCAGTCTTTAATGACTCCAGTAGATTAATGAATCAACAGATTAGTCAAGCGCGAAGGAGCCTGATGTGCTTTTTTTTACTTGTTGAGACCTTCAGTGGGAACAAATTATTTCATTGTTTTTTCTGTATATGTATATATATATATATATATATATATATATATATATATATATACACACAGATATACAGTATTTTTTTCCCTCTGCATGGCCGAGGAATTAGAAGTGTATTATTCTTATTATGTCTGATGCCAATAAAAGTGCCCTCTACTTACAGAACTGAAATTGCTTTGACTTGAGTTTTCCCAGGCCGTACAGAAATTAGTTGGGAGCTACATACAATGAAGAGAAGCATGAAATAAGACACCTAATTGTTTCTGTATTGTAATAACCTTGATGGAATTTTTAATTCTGCCAGCTAATCACATTCATCCCACACTCTCTTCTGCATTAAATGGATGTCTCATAAAGATTTAAGACACAGTCTAGTTTTAGCTCCTGGGATCGTTCTCTTTGTGCGCAGTGCGTGCAGTGAGTTATGCTGTGCCGTACCTCATCGCCAAGTCGCCCTTTGGTTTCAGACCCTTGTGCATTGTCACTATTTTGCTCACAAAGCCATTCGTGAAATAAATGTTGGTGTCATTGGCCATAATTTCACATAATAACCGCCTGTTTGCAATGAAGAATCTAATTCAGGATAAATCTCATGGAGCTCGTTCTTACTTTGTTTAGAATGAGGTTGTTGCTTTTTATTAATGCAGAATCTCTCTGAATTTGTTGATCTGATTTCTGAGACTAAGTTGAGCGCAAATGTTGACCGAATGCAAGGTTTGCTCGGTGGGTTCTCATCAGGTGCATTCTGGGAACAGCAGTCTGAGCAACGGCATGAGAGACCCTGCCACTTTACCGCGGTAATAGAAAAGCACACTTGTAGCAGTTGGCAGACACTTTTTTACAGAGTCACTAAGCTATCTCCGCTAAAATAGCAGCCACAAGTTAGCTCCTGCGACTGGGCAACAGTGTTTTTTTAAAGACTGTTGCGCTATCATCTAATAAACGGCTGCTTGGGCGCACCGGTTTTTTCTGCTGCTGATTGGATTATGGGGTTACATCACCTCTCTGAGGTTTTCATCAGCCACAAAGACTTCCACGCCCCGAAGGTTCGGTCTTAAACAGACGGTGGATAAGAATAACAGCCAGCACAGAGGACCGTGGAACAAAATCAATGTTCAATCTCTCCCTCTCTCTGGAACCGACTTCTCCCCATCGCCGTGAGGTAGCTTTACCTTGGACCTAATTATGCTCGGGACACAAAGACAGGCACTCCAAACGACAGTCCAGGAGTGATAAATGAACAGCGCTGGCTGGGTTCTCTGCTTCCCTTGCACGCGGTTTTTGTTCTCCAGACGGGCATGGGATTTCTTTTTTTCCCCCTCCCCTGCCTTTCGGTCTGTGGAAGAAAGGGTGGCTACCGCTTTATCGGCGTCCACTAATAGAGTCCTCCACCGGGGATAGCCACGTGTTTGAAATCAGCGAGCGTGCCGGAGGAAGACCAAAAGGAGACAGGGCAGAAATCAAAAGCAGTGACGTGGTTCAAAGATGAGGAATTTCCTTTTGTCTGGACCTCTAATCGGTTCTTCCCCCCCGCATCAGTTAAGTGGCTAGAAATGTCACCGCAGAGCAACCTCGCGTACTGGGTGCCAGCCACAGAAGTTTGAATTCTATATGAGAAGTCCAACATGGCTTTATGGGGGGGGATGAATGGGGGTAGCAATCTTCCAGCTCCCCTTGTGCAACTGAAGGGAGCAAGGCAACCAGAGCCCGTGTTCTGTATCGTGCTTTGCGTATCAAAGCCAATTTCTGAGATGGATATGGATTCCTCAGAATTTCCCCTCCCCCCCTGCATGCCACAGATCATTCTGGGTTCATCTGTTGAGCTGACTGAGCCGGGCCGTTTCTCTGCAGTCGCCATCTGTCGCGCCCGCGTCCCGCGTGCTCCGGGGCCGCGGGGCCCCTGCGGCGTCGCTCACTCCACATGCCGGCGGCGTGGGAGGCGAGAGGCATCGGCCATTTGTGACCGCAGTGGTGAACTGGAGGTGGGCTGACGGTGGCCGGGTGCCATCGAATGCCGGCGTGCTTGGAGCAGGGCACATCTGTCACCGATGCCGCATTCCCACCTGCTGAAATCGACAGGGTGGGTGGACCCCCAGCTGCACCCCTAACCCGCTTGCTTGGCTTGCATGACGTGTACATTCATGTGTAAGGTGAACCCGCATTCTTCCCGTGAATGCAAGAGCTGGAATACATTTTTAAGGTCTATATGCGCTGCAATGCGATGTTTAAAAGCTTTAGCTTTATTGTTCTACGTTGGCCTGTGAGCTTGTGACCACGGATGTATCTGCCTTTGCTATTTGGTACAACTCCTGATGTTGTTTTGCAGACATATGAGTTTATATAATGGGAGAGAGGAATACAAGAAGGTGAGAGTACACATGACTGAGTCCCCAGGCTTGTCTGCACCTTCGATAGCATGTTTCCCATGGCTAGGTATCACACCCAGTGGAGATTAAAGGAAAATCTTGAGAGGTTACTGCCAAAGGGAGACATAAACACGGGGGGTTCTGACAGAATGCGATTAAAAGCCCAGTGTCTGTGTTTTGATCTTACTGTAGATCTATCTGCACTATAACCTTCCCTGGGGTAAAGTGATCTGAGCAAAGAAAGAAAGGGTGAGCAAAGCTCCATGATAGCACAGACACTGGTCTATAATTCTGTGCTCTCCAAAGACTAAGGAAATGTAGAAAAGTTTTGTCAGTGTAATAGTGTTCTGTTAGCATTGTTCCATATTAACAAGTATACCTGCAGTATTCATTTGTTCACAATGAATTGGGAGGGGGATTCGTCTAACAACTGACTAATTATTCCGGAAGAGTTCTAAAGTGGTTAAGCATGGTACAGTAGTTTGGGTCGCACCTGCTCAAGTATGATAATTTGATCAGAAAGTGCATCACCATCGCTCTTTCTCTCACATCTTTCACTGCATCCCATAACTTCACCATTGCAATTCTATATTTTATACATAATTATAAAAATATCAATATCATAAAAAAGGGTTTTGAATGGCGGTGTCTTGATTGGGCATGAAAAGAATGCAGGAAAAGCTTGCTGATTGAGGACTCAAGACAATAAAGAGCCCATCTGTGTCAAATGGGAAATTGTATTCAAGGGGATTGTAAAAAACGATTTTACTTCCTTGATTTATGTTTACATGCTTGAAAAATAAGTGAAAAGAAGTCCTTGAAACTTTGTGGAAGCATCTCCACCCATATGTGAGATTTCAAATATATATGGAGTAGTTCTAGTGGCTTAAACGTTTAAATCAATTTTGTAATGAAGTGTTTCACTGTGGGCTGGTAGACGCTTGCCAAACCACTATTTCAGTATGAATAACAATGATACATCAATATTTACTATAATGCAGCCTTTGTTTTTTTCTTCATTTTTATTTAATACCTGGAACATTAAATACAATGTAATGTTTAATATCAGGAAATTTATACCAGGAATATCCTTATTCCCATTTTAGTTTGCTCTGAATGAGCAGTACAGTAGACTTTGTGAGTGATATGGCCCAAATGGATTATTGGAAATATGGATCTGACAACTTTTGGCCGTAAAAAAACTTATCTTTGGTGCAACTTGGTACAACTTCCATTTTAAGTTACCAATTAAGTGTCAGAATATGAAGTAGTGCCTATGCCATTGCTGGGGGAAATTGTGTTAATATATCCACTTGTACTAGACTTTTTTGACTTGAGCTTCTTGGCAGAATGTAGCGGCTCTTCATCAGCTGTGCAGAAGATATAGGGACCTATTGAGCTCTGTTGGGACAATTATATTGGGAGGCATTTTGGCAGGAAGGCCCTAGTTGAAAAAGAAATCTTACATAAAAATGCTGAATTGGTTGACAGTGTAAAAATGATTAGCTCTGACTTAGTTTTCTGCTCAAAATATATGGCAGGTGAAGAAGGTTTGCAAGTAGTTGAATTAATATATTTTCAAAATTTTAGTATATACACTACATGGCCAAAAGTATATGGATACCTGACACCCAACATCTCATCCAAAATTATGGGCATTAATAAGAAGTTGTTCCACCCTTTGCTGCTATAACAACCTCCACTCTTCTGGGAAGGCTTTATACTAGATGAGCGATTAGGCCTGACTTGCTTTCCAATTGATCCCGAAGGTGTTGGATGGGGTTGAGGTCAAGGCTATGTGCAGGCTAGTCAAGTTCTTCCAAACTGTTCTTGACAAAATCATTTCTATATTGACCTTGCTGTGTGTCTGGGGGGCATTGTCATGCTGAAACAGTAAAGGGTTCTCCCCAAAATGTTGGGGAAGCACAGAATCATCTAGAATATAGAATGTTATTATATGCTGTAGTATTAAGATTGCCTTCACTGGAACTAAGGGTCCTAGCCCAGACCTTGAAAAACAGCCCAGACCAAGGGCTGTTCAGATACTTTTGTTCATATATTCTCAAGCCAATTCAGTGCAACTAATAATCTTACCTTTATTATTGTGTCACAGGTGGGAAACTGGTATGTATACCACCATAGAAATAAATTAGAATGTGATGCTGACTTTGTGTTGCTACTTAATAGAATTATCTCTCATCTTTTCCATCCAGGCTTTTTCATTTTTATTATTCATTGTCATTCAATCCCATCCGCTCTGTTCTTTTTTATGTCTTTTATCTGCCTTGTTGATATGATACTCTACCAATATATGTAGTGTTTTCCTTTTCAGTTTTGGCTATTATGCAGCAATTAGCAAGGAATCGTTAGCCAGCATCATTCATGGTTACAAATAATTGGATCATAGTGAATGGCAATCCATCTGTTTCGCTCTGAGAAGGATCCTTCAAAACAGCAGAATGAAAAATAAGGAAAAAGAGAGCCATCTGTTGCGTAAATGCCCTTAAATTACCACACAGTGTGGAACATTTTTGAGTGCAAAATCTGTTTGTCTCCCCTGCGTATCATAATTACAATGTAGGAGTGAAGAGAAAATCAGGGACAGATTGACATTCGTGACCATGCTGAGGACTAAATGAGGGAGATGAGATTAGGAACATATCTTCTCTGAATTGGAAAAAAAAGATATCATCAGGATCCTCATGATTCAAATCAACATCATTGTGTTGAGTTAATGAAGTAAAATAATTCTTTTTCAAATTGGTCAGACATTTTTTTTTTAAAAATAATTTCTGATTTTTGATAATACTCTGTGAGGCTTGGGTGCCCTGTCAGTCAGTACTTAATGACACCTTCTTTGGGAGAATTCTCAGCTTCCAGATCTAAGTGGGCTAGAATCACCCAGGTGCATTCACAGTCTGGTAGTTCAGCCAAGATAAATGGGTGGGCCAGGCTACAATTTAGGTGACTGTGGCCCACCGTAGACCATACATCCATACATGGTTGTGCTTCCTTGAAAATCCTTCTAATTCAGAAAATAGAAATATTTTCAGGTCTTCCTGCATGCAATGCATGTTCGACATCTCCCTGCTGTTTCTAAATAATATCCAAGTCAGAGGACAGTGAGGGCCATTCTAAAACCTTACTCTGGCATTCCTTTTAGTTGTGGTTGATTCTGTAGTGTTTTGGATCATTATCTTATTGAAATATCCAAACTCTTTTCAGCTTCAACTTCCTCACTGACTCTGGGACATGAGCTTCTAGGATTTGTTGATATTTAGTTGAATCTATTATTTTTTCCACTTGCACAATATTTCCTGTGAAACTGGCTGCCACACAACTCCAAAGCGTAATAATTCTACTGTCTTGCTTAATGGTTGGTAAGGTGTTCTTTTCTGAAAATGTTATTTTTCGGTTTTCCTTCAAATGGACCTTTTGTGGTTGTGGCCACACAGTACTTTCAGTACTTTTCAGTACTTTTTTACCAAACATCTCTGGCTTATGTAAGTGTTGTATACTTTAGACATTGACTTTTGTGGTGAGATCACAAGAAAGGTTTCCTCCTGAAGGCTCTTCCATGCAGATTTTTTCTATGTAAGCAACACTGCACAGTGAACCAGTGAATCACTATTTCAGTGTCACTAAACCTTTATGCAGTTCCTTTGTATTGATACGTGGGCTTTGCTCTGCATACCTGAAAAGTCTTACAGGCAGTTCTGAGAAATTTTTCTCGATCTTCCCGATCTTGCCTTGCCTATAACGTTCCACATAAGTTTGTAAAAGACTTATCTTTATTTTCACGTCCTCAGTCAGCTGTCAGGAAGAGCCCATGGTTGTTGAGTACACCAAACATCCTGAGAGCTCAGAAGGGTCAGAGTATTTTATTAAGCTCTTATTTAAGTTGTCTTCACCTGCCTTCATTTAAGACCGAATCAAGTTTTGAGTCCTTTTTTTTTTTTTTAAGTATTAGTGGGTCAACCACAAACGAATTGTTATTGGGCATTAAAATCTTCAGAAATACATAAAGATGTCATTTTATATATATATATGTGTGTGTGTGTGTGTGTGTGTGTGTGTATATATATATATATATATATATATAAAACCTTACATGACTGGTCTGGATTGAGTGGTCATGTTGAGCATTAAGAGAAAAACCAGATCACATGCTTATGTGCTTTGCTCATGTGCTTTACTACTGTCTGCAAAGTAATGCTTTACTACTGTCTTGTTTCCTGTGTCTTTTCCTGTGTTTTTCTCTGTGTTATTTGAACCCTTCCAAGATGGCCTGTTTTCCCACAATCCCTTTCGTTGCTTGTGACTCCAGTGGTCCCTTGTTTCTCCGCCCCTCCTCCTCCATCACGTGACTTCTCCTCTACCTCAGGCTCCAGCTGCCAGACGCGAACTTTGGACAGCGGCATCGGGACCTTTCCCCTCCCCGATTCTGTTGCCCGGGCAACCGGTCGGCACCTCACCAAATCTGCGTCCACTCCCGAGCGGGCCCTGGCCACGCCCGTTGAAGCCCCTCAGGATCCTGTCCCGACCCTGCTGCCCAGGTGGAAAGTGCCTTCTCGTCCTGAAACACGCTCCCGCCCCCACAGCGGCGTGGGCGTGTCTCTCTCCGACCCCACTATGACCGGGAGCAAGGACCTGCCTGACCCACAGAGCCGGCTGCCCAAACCCAGCACCTCAGGTAAGGCCCAAAGCACCTACCTGACAACTGCGGTGTGCCATGGGAGCGAGCTGGTGAAGTGCGATTGGCTGAAGGAAGAAATGTGGGAGTGTCCATTGAGTTGAACATGCAATAGCTCTTGAACTACATGCGATAATTTTGAATCAGTTCTTTAAATCTGTTTTGAAAAAATATATATGCACTTATTGGCAATTGTTGAAGACAGTATCATACTGGCATGGCTGGTTATAACATGCTACATCATTTTATGAGAGTAAAGGTAGGCTTTATTGCATATCAATCAAGTGGGACAAAAACATCTTGCTGTGGGTATTACGGCACCTGGTATGGAGAGGTCAAATGTGACATCATTACAAATTGAAAGTGTATGAGTGTGCACTGGTTTGATTTAGATTTGTGTTATTTCAGATTGATTTTAAACCCTTAAAGAACATGTGAAATGTTGTGAAAGCAGTATGGAAGGATGTTCAGTCACATACATGTACCCAGGAATATCCTATTTTTTTTATTGTACAGAGCTAAAAAACACTGTGAATTTAATAAGCCATTGTAATTGATTCACATTTATATTCTCCGACCGGGTGAGAAGCATTTTGTGTAGAGGCCAGCGTTAGTTGGTTTTTGATCTCAGTCCAATGCTAAAAATATGCGTTCGACAAAAAGCTGAAAACAAGTCCTCTTGTTGCTCACAATGTGTTTTTCTGCATGCCTGCCAAGGCGCGTTTGTATTTAACGTGCGCTGAAAGGGGTTGGAGCGGACCGGAGCGAGCAGCAGGGGCTTGACATGCTCCTTTTTACATCTTGGCAGGCTCCCCCGTGCCACAGACGGCTCGCTCATTGCCAGATCCCCCCCTCCCCCCAACCACCATACTTACCTCCCTACGGTTTTCACCTTGCCTCATTTAATCGGAAAACTACCACGCAACCACCCCCCCCCCAAAAAAAAAAAAAAGCAAAACACCCCCTCCCCCCTTGCAAAGCGTTCTTACATCGTTTCAACGGGGGACCCAGCACGATTTACCCTGCAACGGCGGTCCCGATCTCTAAACGCGGCACGTGGCATTCCGCAGCTAGAGGCCGCTTCGGGAGATCGTGCGGAGATCGACGGGGGGGGGGGGGGATGACCGGCCTGGTAATTACGGGTAGCAACCCCCGCCTCACGGAACGGAGCGATTGCAGCCAGACGATATGCGGCCCCGTGCGCGGTGAATGCCTCCTTCCCTGACCTCAATTCCGCCTCTCACCACAGCCGTGATTAGGGCCTGTCATTATAACAAATCGGGGCGAAACATTACAGCAACAGATCACCTAATAAGTGCGGGATAAGATGAAAAAGAACACCCCTGATCTCCATGCAAATTTCTCCCACCGCTGCCAAAAGAGACGCAGTTAATTATACTGTCAGAGAATGCGGTTTTTTTTACATCGAGGAGTGAAAAAGAGCGGTGGAGGAAAAAAAGGATAATCATTGAAATTCTTGGCCGTGATTATGGATGGTGCTTTGTCACTCAAGGTGACAGTGGGCTGCTGCGTATTTGTTTTGCTTGAGTTTTTTTTTTTTTTTTTTTCCCCCGATCCTGTTGCATGCCTAAGACGCCAAGCTGATGTGAGCTATGGACAAACAGGTTCCTAGCAACAGGTCATAAGTGGATGCAGTGGGTTGGGGGTCAAACGGGCCCAAGCGTTGCTTTCCTGATGAACGCCTCCATCCATGGCTGCTTGTTGCTGTGTTTTCCCATGGCTGCTTCTGTATGGGGTCAATATTAGGATCTCATGTCCTGGAAAATCATCCTTTAAGGACACCTTAGTCTGTTCTCTGGAGATCAATATGGTCTGTTTGGGTTTTCTTTTCACCATAAAATCAGAAAATCATTTAGACCCACTAAACCAGCTAAGATGAATTAACTTGACTGTAACCAGCTGCTTAATTGATTGATTAAGTTGTGCGTAGCAGTGAAAAGCAGCAAGCCCTGGGGTTCCTGGAGGACCTGGGCTGGCGGCCCAAGTTACAGTCACTTAATATGTACGTCTAATTCTGGCTTATCCGCAATGAGTCTGAAAGTGTTTGAAATTGGACCCCAGGGACAGTATTTAGTTGGCTGCTCTATACTCAGAACACATCAAGCAAACCATTCTTACAAGTCTGATTCATGAACACTTGTTCAGACACTTTCCCCTTGGTGCGTTTCAGCATGTGAATGGATGAAGAGCTGGTGTTGCTGATTCAGTGTTGCTGCTTGCTCTGAAATGAACCCAGGTGATTTGTTTTTTTACTGACGCCACAGGTTTAATGAACCCGAAGAGGCGGACCCAGAGCGAATCGCAATCAAGCCCCACCCAGACCCCTGGAATCCATGACAACCAGACAGACAAGGGAAAGACCAGCAAGGACCACGCCTTGTCCTCTGTAAGAGCCAATCCCATTCCCCATTCTTTGGGTGTGTCCCTCGTGCTCCTCAGCCACTTTCTGCACTCAGTCAGCAGGTTGGGTGCCACGATCATCCTGGGTTACGAGTTTAAATTATCATGTGTTCAGTAAAATACACTAGTTCATGTATGGCACTACATATGTGCCCAAATGAGAATTTAGCCTGGTTCAACTCTTTGCAGATCACAATACTGTAAACATACATTGAAAAATGTATGTTTTTCAACCAGAATGAAGCGCCATTTTATATTAAGTCAATTTTTTATTTAAACACCAAAATTGTGTTTGGTTTAGATTTAGGATCTTACTGACTGTTTGGTACACACTTGTGAAGGGCCATTTTAATTTAATGTACAATGAATATGTATAAATACATAGACTTATAAACAAAATGTAAATATTTTGAAATAATTTCTCCCCCTCTCTTTTAGAAGGTAAATTGAAGACTGGACTAGTTCTCCCTGCACATTCCTAAGTGCACATTCCTTTGAATTATGACACATGTAGTCTGAAAGATGTAGAGTTTAGCTTTATCAGTGATATGTATATTTAGTAAATGTAATATCATCCATCTTTATTACATTACATAGACTGAGAACTTGAATAAGAACTGGTAGTTTTAACACTAAACAAGATTTGCATTAGCATTCCAGAATATTCTCTCCTTCACTTTATATATGTTGGTGAAAATACGTGTGATTTTATGACTTTGTAAATTGACTTTGCAATTATTTTTATATGCCTGTGACACATTATGAAAGTTCATGATTTTTTTAAAGTGAAATGTCCGCTTTTTTAACAAATTGCTGCAATTAATGAAAATAACTCTTAGACGCATAGCAGCAAGGATCAGTGTGAGTGTGTGTTTGGTAGTAGAGGGGCTCATAGCAGGATCAGTGTCAGTGTGCTTTTGGTGAGTTAATTTCTGTTGAACACGTGGCATTTAGCAGGGGGAGAGAGGGGAGTTGGCATCAGTATTGAAGCCTCTGTCTCCCCAAAGGGTAGGTATATTGTATAAAGCCGGTCTTAAAGTCCCTTGTCTTGTCTGGTGTGTGGAACAGGACCGGGCTCTCCACGTGTGCACGTACTCCGGCAGCAGCGGCAGTGAGGTGGAAACCGGCCCCGAGGACGACACCTCTGTGACACGCCCCTCCCGTGAGACTCCGCCCCCGAAACCCAAGAACAACAAACCAGGTGGGTCAGTGAGATTGTATTGCTGAATGCACGTCCATGCATTTGAACCTGTGAGGTTTTTCTGTTCTGTTCTCCCTTGGTTACATAAGCCTCTTTCTGAAGGAAATGACTATAATTGAGATGTTTTTGCTCACATTTTGTCCCTTAAGGCCATGATTTTCAAATGATTAGGACTGCTCAGAATAAGACATTGTGTATAATGTAAAGATAATCTACCACCAAAATATTGCATCTGTCTTACTACCTTCAGGCAGCTGAATGCATTCCAAGTTTTACATAACACACCTGCAGGTTAAGTTCTGAAGTCTTGGTGGCTCATCCGGCTAAGGCACTGTTCCGGTGCATGGACGGGCCCCACGCTCTGGTGTAGACTGTGGCCGGCAGCCCCGCAGGGTGACACACAGCTGGCTCTAGTGTCACCCAGGGCTGGGAGTGTTGTAGTCTACCAGCATGTCTCCTATAACCCTCATCACAGCTCCCAGTGGGGGTCGCTGGTGAGTCTCATCACTCGCCAGCAACCCCCACTGGTCAATCACAACCCACATGTTCTTTTCTGGATTTAAACTCTAGGTGTCTTCCTCCAGCTCAACTCATGGCATGAGCCTGACTTGTGAACTGTGGGGCAATAAGAAGTCGCAGCTTATGTCTGTGCTGACAGGAATCGACAGCTTAAGTTTCAATGAACATGATTGGACATTCCAAATTGTAGAAAAAAAGGAGGGGAAAAAACACATTTAAAATAAAAATCTATGGATTATAATTGATATTGTAATGAGCTGTAGAATGTAATTTTCTGTCATCATTAGCATTGTATTTCAGCCCTTCACTGATTTTATCCCTATTTATTCTTCCTTTTGAGTAAATTGAAAAACTTTTTCACAAGACTTTTTCTTTGCGTCATTTTGATTGATTTTTTTTTCATTTGTAATGAAATGTTTTCAGCAATTCCACTGTAAATACTGTGTACAGAACACGTCACAGCTTTTGTATAACTTAGTTTCTGGTGAGCCAAGAGCAAGATTCAGTGAGGCTGGGCTGAATTTTTGGCCAATCATTCTCTGCAGTTGACCAGGAGGGGATGAAGAGGAGCAGCGTGGGTAACCGGCTGTCAATCATGGACTACTACCAACAGGAAGTGTTCTCGCATTTTGAGGAGGAGCAAACAGCCGTCCCGCAGTACAGCTCGCCAGGCACTGAGGGCAACGCTGGAGATCCCCAAAGTGTGAGTCTTGTGTCCTTGTGTCCTACCACCATACGATGCGCTGATTGTTCCTCCCACTCTCACACGAATGTGCCATTTTAGCCTGATGCGTGTGCTTTCTGCACTGGCACACAAAGGCATCCAATCAGGTTTCGTTTGTCATTAATCTGAATCTTAACCTACACACGTTAGTGAACGTTTGCTTAAAAAATGGGGAACTTAGATTTGATTTAATCTGAGCCTGAAGTGTGGGGAAGAGTCACTGGCTTGTGTAGGGACAGGTGTATTGGAGCATAATTGATGATTCTTCAGATGGCTGACCAGCTGGTCTAGGATCCATCACATTGTCTGTTCGTCAAATGGCGTGACGCACTTCCTTATGACAGCTTGCAGAACAGGCATTTTTATGGAATGTCAAGAAAGAACAGTAGTCTTATCAGTGGAATGTATTTAAAGCTGAAAAAGGCTAATCTAATTGTGTCCACCCCGTGAATAGACCGTCTCAGAGCTCTTAGGCTTATTAGCTTGGCAGCCAGTCAGAAATATTGAAAAAGGTCCATCCCAAATCTCCATTAAACGTTGTTTATATTATCAAAATGTATGCACGCGTTCGGCGCACTGCATAAAAAATTATCATGTGTTTACGTCTGATTCAATCAATTCATGTCTGATCCCAGTAGCTCCATTAGCGAGAGACTTCTTAGACTACTGCTGAGGAAAATGTCCTTGTGGTGGAGAGCATTTCCCACTTCCGTCTATGCATTATTTTAGCGCTCGTGCGTATCTGCAAACAGGCCCGGTGGGGCCGTGTCAGGGCCCTGGTGTTTATTAACTTTTCAGTGAGGCGGAGGGCAGTTTGTTTGTGCGTGGGGACCGGACCCGGTCACACGAGAGCACAGTGCCAGCTGCATGATTTATGGCCTTCCCTGGAAACAGCGGGGGAAGATGTCTCCACAAAACGGCTCACTTTAGAATATGTGGAATACATACTTCTGCTCAGTAGGAAATATCTAAGTGAATGTGGAGTGGAGCACTAACCTGATCTCCTTTTTCAGGTGTTCAGAGGGGACAGTTCAACTAATTCAATAATTAACTATGTGATTACATTGTAGCAATTCTATATTTGCAGATAGTTACCGTTATGGAATATTAATAGCATGAAGCTTGCAGAATTATTCGTGTCATTTGAATAACCCCAGCACCTCCCTGAACCAAGCCTGAACCTTTCAGTATAATCGCATTAGTTATGCAGCAATTGCTTCTTGAAAAACAGTGAGGCTGTTTGTTTACATTTGCAGAACCCTTACTTTTCCGCATACTGTCTAATTACAGTGCATTACACTGTAATCACAAGGTCATCTTACCTGCGCTGTACACAAAGTGTGCTGATCTCAGGTGCTGACAGACTGCCGTGGCAGTCACAATGAGAAATTTCTGGGTTTTTTTCCACCACAGGATGGCTTTGTTTGCACTGCGGAGGCGAATTGTCCCAACCGGAATTTTCCGTAGCGAAAGCCGCGTAATTGCATAAGATTCCCTGTCCCCGCTGCGTCACATGACATTTACCGGCACGTAGCTAACTTCACAGTAACAGCACGGGGTGGGGGGGGGGTCGAAGCGTGCACATGCAGAAAACGTCTCTCCACTCAGGGGACCAAGAGGAAGCTGCTGTGATGTTAAAACAGCAGAAAAGGGGGGCGGATTAAATGGTCATTTAGACAACTGGAGCTTTTCTCTCTAAAGTAACAGTACGAATTATCATAACAGTGTTTTCAAGGGGAGCTGCAGACCTTTTATCCAATCATGTATCCAAAAACCGTTTTTGACAGTATTGTGCAATTAAACAAGAATGCTCATGTAAATTATTTTGAGCCACTAGCAACAGAAATCTTTTTAATTCTCTTGAAAGAAACATTTGTTTCATGATTTAAAAAAAAACCCACCATCAATGTATTTGACAGTCATAATTACTGAATATAATCAGAATTATTTCTTACAATATAAAATGACTAAATGTGGAATGCACCGATAAAGCTATTGTTTGTCACAGTTACGGAAAATGGGCCGATCCCTATTAAAATTGGCAAGCTTGTTAAACCAGGATGTACAGGCTCATGATTGTGATCAGTTCATCAGAAACTTCTTGGTCTTCTCTGTTTATAGCTTGCTGCTCCTCATTAACCAATTTGAAGAGGTGGGTGGGGTGTGTTGGAGGGGGAAGGGGCAAAGTCATCCTGTCTGCTAAGCCAGGGTAATTGTCAGAGACTTGCTAGTTGTATGCAACCCAAACAGCCCTTTTTTGGAGCCGAATTGAAATGCACAGCCATGCTGGAGGATTCTCAGTAGGTAGAGTAATTGCCCAGGGCTGTGTGTCTGCCCAGCATTCAGTCTGTGTGCTGTGTGTGTGTGTGCTTGTGCCTGCGTGTGTGTATGCATGTGTGTGTGTGTGTGCTTGTGCCTGCGTGTGTGTATGCATGTGTGTGGTGTGCATGCATGTTGATGTGTGTGTGTGCACGCGTGCGTGTGTGTGTGGGTATGTGTTGTGTGCATGTGCGTGCACATTCACACACACGCAGACCACACGCGCATGCACATAACTAAAAACGCAAACCTAAATAAGTACGCACACATCGACACTGACACGTGCACGGATACACACACGCACATACACACACGCACACACAGACACACTTGCATGCGCGCACACACATGCACACACACACTTAAGGATGCTGTCTGTCTGTGATGTTTATGGTAGGGCATGTTCCCATAGTAAGGCTGATGGGCATTTTGGCAAAGACTGGGCTCAGGTCACAGTCTGTTCCTTATCAGCCCAGCCTGTCCACAGTAGAATTGCCACATTACATACAGTCAGTGTAGTGGGGTGCCACATGTCCCACTGTTTTTCTTCTCACCAGGGCAAAATGAGAATAGAAACACTGATTTAAAAATTGCACAGAGGCGAAATCAATGAGCTTGTTGCAGACAAAACTCAAGTACAACAGGTTTGGTTTCCTTCAAGAAAGTCGAAGGAACAAGTAGCGTGTGTGTGTGCATGTGTATGCACATGTCTGTGCGTGTGCCTGTGTGCATGTGTGTGTGTGTGCATGGGTGTGTGTGTTTGTGTGTGCATGTCTGTGTGCATGTGTGTGGAAGCATGTTTTAGTATTTTGGTATTTGTGTGTCTATTTGAGGGAAGAATGGAGGAAGGGGAAATGATTTTGAGGTCAAAGCTGTGCAAAAGAAGCTACATATTGAAGGTGAAGGATCAGAGGTTTGAGAGTAGAGATCACGCCTGCATCAAAGAAAAACCTTTGAAAATAGGGAATGACAGCATGGCTAACCATTAGAATAATGATGTGCAATGATGGAATGGTTTCAGTGTAAATTCTTAAAATATGATCAGAATGATTTTAACCATGGATGAACATTTCCAAGATTGTTATTTTTAGCTGAACTCATATTAAAACTACCATTTTCTCTTCAGCGAGTTGATATTAAATCGATGAATCTGCTTGAAATTACCTTTTACGAGCAAGGGTGCAAGATTCCACAATACGCCCTGAACAGTTATGAATAATAAAGGCTTGTCATGCTCTGTAATTAAGTAACTGCATCAATGCTTAATGCAGATTATTAATATCTCACTATTTAAAGCACAACTGTCTTCCAGTAGTACTGTGACATATTGCAGGTTACCAACTTCTCATGTTCATCCCACCGCAAGCACTTCCAGGAAATCAGGAAGGTGTGTGTGAATGCGTGTGTAAGTGTGAGTTTGAGTGTGTGTGTGTTTGAATGTGAGTGTGAGTGTGCATGTGACTGAGTGTGAGTGTCAGTGTGCATGTGACTGAGTGTGAGTGTCAGTGTGCATGTGACTGAGTGTGAGTGTCAGTGTGCATGTGCGTGTGTGAGTGTCAGTGTGCATGTGACTGAGTGTGAGTGTCAGTGTGCATGTGCGTGTGTGAGTGTCAGTGTGCATGTGACTGAGTGTGAGTGTCAGTGTGCATGTGCGCATGTGAGTGTCAGTGTGCATGTGCGAGTGTCAGTGTGCATGTGACTGAGTGTCAGTGTGCATGTGCGCGTGCGCGTATTGAGTGCTTATCAGTGATGCTGCTGGCTGGTTCAGGCAGTTTGGGAAGGGGCCGGCGGTGTGATTTAAGTGCCTTTAATAACCTTTCACAAGCACTCAGGAGAGTGATGTGAACTTTGGCGGTTCCCATCAGTGGTCCCCTCGGCCCACGCTGGCCCCCATTCATCATCCCGACACCTCCTGACAGCTCCGCTAGCGGCCGTCCTCCTCTTCCTCACCCCCCTCCCCTCCCCCCGCTTCCCTCCTGTCCCGTGCCTGATCTGTAATAAAGATTGGCCCCGCCCCAGGAATGACTGGGGGAAACTGCCTGGCTCCGCCCTTTCTGTGGCAGGGGTCAAGGAGGGGAAAAGAGATGTGTCCCTCTGCCTCTCATTCCTCCTTACCTGGATGTTTAGTTTTCCTGTGATTGGAGGAAGCTGGACCCCAATACAATAGCATGACTGTCTGACTGACTTGCTTGCTGTAGTACTTCACGAGTAAGTGATTTTTCTGACCAACTAGCTGATTGACTCATTGGCCCACTGACTGTCTCACTCACTGGTCAAGTGACCAGCTCCCGCAGTAGCGGCATTCCACCACTAGAGCCCAGTAAAGCACTCGCAAGAGGATTTAGCATTGGCTGCATTCTGTTGTGTACACACATGACCCTGTCAATTAAGAATGTTCCATTGCCTTGCACTGGACCTATATTCAGTCACAAATCATCCTTAACTGTAAGTCATGATTAAACACATTTTATTTCTCCCACAATTACAGTTTCGTGAGTTCAGCAATCATCAGCACTAATTAAAATTAAGCCTAACCCTAATGCAGTTCTGTCCAGATGACAAGAGTTTCTGACATTATTTGTGTACCAAATTTTCCCTGCAGTAATGTCCTTACATTCCAGACATTGCCAGTCCTCAGCAGTACAGAATGATATGGATGTTCAGAAGCTGTCTGCCATTAAGGAGAAGGCAAACTAAAAACAGCATTATATTTTAAATATAATGAAAACCTTTGCTCTGTAGTCCACTCTATGTGTTGATTCAGACCTTGTCCCTGATTGGAGCATGTTTTTGCTTGTAGTCCTGCGTAGCGAGTTGCCAGACTGATAGTGCTGTTTGGCTGCTCCCCCGGCTCCCCCTCGCTGTGTGTGAATGGTGGCTGGCACTTTCCCCTTGCTGGAAAGCCAAGCTGAGCCGAAGAGAATGCCGTTATGGAGTGAATGGCGAAGGCAGCCAGTTGGCTCGCCAGCCTCTTCCTCCTCCTCCGCTGCCTGTCGCCTGGCTCCCTCGCTCCCGCACCGTGAAAACACCCCCTCTCTCCAAACCGCGGTGACTCGCAGCGGCACACAGAAATCCGTTAATGCGTGGCGCGATAACGCGTAGCCGATCCACTGGGTGAATGGAGCATGCGGTCGCAAACTGTGCTGCAAATAGAGATTTTACACTTTTAACAGTGGATGAGCTGGGCATGCCACCATACCATTTAGTGTGGTGGTGGGAAATGTCCTATGCATAATGATTTTTTTCTGTGTAGTTTATCCGTCCATTAACATAAAATGTAATTCCATTTGATAACGTGCCCGCATCTCAATTTTGACGATGGGAGTCTCTTGCCTTTTGCAAAGAAAGGCAAAGGGCTGTTGTTTTAACCCTTCTGCCTGGCATATGCAAGATATGCTACAGTAGATGTTACCATAGAGATAACAGCATTTATGTTGTTCATTTCTTCATATGAAATCATCTTTCTTCCCTGTAGATTTTATAACCATCCTTTAGAAGGTAGATGGACCAAAAATTGCATGTCTTTTGGCAGATAGTCTTTCCCAAATGGTTGTAAATTTATTTTCCCTTTCAGATTGTTGAATCTAAAATCCCACCATTATCCAATCTTTATTCTTTTGTGTTGAACTTAGATTCAGCAGTCTACAGTTTTTAGTTGAGGTAATTTTTTATTGCCTTACAATTTTATCTCTTCCTGTCTCCCCCTGACAATCTGCATATGCGTGTTGTGGGTTCATGTGTTTGACGTGTCTTTGTGGTGTGTGTGTGTGTGTGTGTGTAAGTACTTTGTGTCATGAACAATGGTAGCTTTCTCCTTGGTGCCATAGCTCGTGAAGACAATTTAAAACATGTTTTAGAAATCCCCTCTGGTTTACTTCACGTTTATTAAGTCATATGTCCCACATGTCAGGTTCTTCTCCTGTGGATTCATACATCATCGTCTCTGGGTCTTACCCCGCCCCTGTCTTCAGAGGAGCAAAACATTTCATTATTTGCCACCGAACCTTTGCATCCAGAAGCCTTTTTTACGGCGTTCTGCAGAATGAAGTCGATCGTTGGAAAGGTTCTCAGATACAGCCCCCTCCCAGGCTGCTCCCCTCACCCAAGTAATTGTGTTTTGCGGAATCAAGCCCAATCAGAGATAAGGACCTCTCTCCCACCGTAAGAGAATAGATCCCTGTGCTGTCTGGAAAACAGGAGGGGCGCCAGTTGTCATTCCTCAGCGTCACTGGCTGCGCACACTAATCACCGCTCACAATCACGCACAACAAGCTGCTGCCCCCGCGTTCGCTCCTGCAACGCAAATCACCGCCAGCAAAGCGCACAGAACGGCTTCTGCCCTGTCAACACAACTTAATAGAAGCCAGATACCTTCTCGCTCTCTGTCATTATTTTGTCATGTTTTTCTCTTTTTTTTTTTTTACTGTTTTTTAAATGAAATACAGTCAGTATCTCACATTTTTTACCTGGAGGTGCAGCATTCTGTGGTAAAAACACACATTTCTCTAATGGGACATGATTGCTTTAAATGTTTGATGCTTTTGTAGTTTTTTATCTTTTACTCTTGTCGTCAGTGTTTCGATCATTACGGTTCATTAATAAGCCTGTTATGAAGAGCTTGGCGCATTGTGCATATATTTTGCAGTCATTACACTGGAAGGAGACACTTTGGGATGTAGATTTTGATGCTGACATAGAATGTACATGGATGTGCTTTGTTCTCCGAGTTGAATCGTACCCGAACACCGGCAGCGGCAGATTTCATCCGTCCCAGCGATCAGCAATCACTCGGTCAGCCACCGCACAAAACATCTCAACTGTGAGCGCCTCACATCAACTGACAAGCCAATCTCTTAGCAGAGAAACAGAAAGGAGCACAGCAACAAAAGAGAAGCGCAAATTAAGGTGCTCTCAAGGTCAAATGTTACCCAACGACGAATGGCAAAGTCCCACAATCTGTAAAAGCACGAGGCGCCAAAAAAAGAGAAGTACATAGCATCGTATTTTCCATGTTACTCTCGATATTGCTTCGGGCTAGCATCGCCTCCATTAATGTACGGGGAGGGCTGTAAATATGCGGTTGTTCCTCATTTCAGTCTTTGACCCCCTTTGACCCTCGTCGTAAGCATTTGGAGGTGCTTATTTCTGCGGGAGAATAAGCTCCCGCCTCAGGTATTGACTTTTTGAGGTGGATATCAGATCAGATCAAGATGAGTTCACCGCTGTTTAGCGACTCCCCCCCCCCCCCCCCCCCATCACCAAATCAGTGCATTTCTGATCGTCTCACCCACCCCCACCTCCACCATTTGCAGCCAGAAGAAGAAGGTTATTGATAAGGTCCCAGTGTATCCCAGACATATGCATGCTCTTGTCATGTGATTATGGGCGGGGGAGGGGAGGGGTGGTGTAGGGGAATCCGATCACTTGTATTATCACAGAATGATGCAGGTGATCGGAGTATCCTGAATTTGAAGAAAGGAAGATAGGGTGGGTAGTGGGAATTGCCAGCAAATTTCACTGCTACCTATTTGATGATTTGCCAACAAGTCCAAATCCTTGCATGTTTGGCTATTGGTTTTCCTTGGAAAATGGTGGAATTCTATCAAGAGGGAAACACAGCACAAAAAGTGTAATAATGCCATTACCTGGGAAAGTGGTCTATGTAATGTTCCCATCGACACTGACAGAGCTGTGGTTTGACATTGGGTCCTGCAGGTAATCTCAGGATTACAGTTGCTGTGGTGTGATTTGAGAGAAAAAGAAAAGCATGCATGTCTGAGGGCTGTTAAATGAGAATGTAGCAGGTTGAGGGTGGACTCAAGGCTTGTGCTTTCAACGTTTGCATTATTTGTTGCCAACTGAAGTTAAAGTTCAGATTCAAGACAGGCAGTTTAGCTTGGAGGTGTTTTTCTCCTTATTTTCCTTGATGAGCAGCTACTGAAAATGCTTCTCTGACCTCATACATAACAGCCCTCTGGAGAGGTACATTTATTTTTTCTTTTCTTGGAATGGTATATTTTCAGGGGCTACCTGGGTCATTGTAGCTTAGCTCTGTAATAAAAATCAGAATCATTAGTAATTGGTGGTTGTGAATTCAGAAGCCCCCCAATGTGATGTCAGATGGTTTGAAATGGGTCATCAACTAAGGCCAAGTTTTGGATAAAAGTGGCCGTGTTTTCGTTTTGGATAAAAGCGTCTGCCAAATAAATGTCATGAAAATGTAATGTAAGTTATTTCAGTGGATGGACTTTGACCATAAACCAGTAAAACATGTTTTGATAATAAAACACACACGCATGCACGCACACACCCACACACACAAAAACTGCTGTTGTTTGGGAACAGGTTTTGGAGGCTCAGAGGTAATTTCTGACAGCAGTCATTTCTTACAGAGTGACTCATTATTCTTTTAACATTAGGATTCCACCAGAGAGGTTGGCCAAACATATCCATTTATCATTTTTTGTTTTTATTAGTGGCAGTTGTCAAAACATTCCACAGTGTTTAATTCCCTATGGTAGAATGGGGAACAATTTGTGGTTGGAAAACGGGACAAGAGATTTACTGTATGAGAACTTCATAAAGCTTCCAAAACTCTCAACAAATAATAAACAAACTTTAGGAAACACACATTTCATTTGACATACTTTACTAAATGGCACTGTATAATCATCTATATCATAACTAACACTGCTATGACGTGATGTTAAGTCTTATTTGACATGTAAGACTGTGACAATCTTTTGATTGTTTAAAGTGCTTATTAATATAAAGGTCTTATGAATGTGTTATGAAAGTGTATGTATGTATTTTATGAAAAGTGTTAAAATGTTTTTTTTACCATATTGTTTAAAAATATCGTTTATAAAAATTTTGCAGCTTTCTCTCACATCATTTTACAAAGTTGGTAGTCTTTTGTAATCAATAATTCTCTACAGTGTGTAATTAAGTATAATTAAATAGAATTCTAATTAGACTTTGCGGAATGGTTGGTTCAATTTTCATTTTGGCAATGAGGAAATAAATGGAATGCATGAACAATATTCTACTTTGCTTTAATATTTTGTAGAATGCTTGAAGAATATTCTACTTCATTTTAATATTTTGCGGGATAAAATTAGCTTGAGTTTCCTTTCTTTTTGGTCTTGTTGCAGTTGTCTGCTCAGTTAAGTTTATGCCGGTGACCATTAAATTACAAGTGTTTATTTGTTTTTTTCATTTCTACATTTAGATTGCTGTTTTAAATTACCCATATGGCCCCATTCCCCATATCTGAAGGAGTGCCAAGTCCAATCCTTTGTATATATATTGGAGGCAAGTGTACATTTTCAAGTTTTTGCTTGGGCGGTTATGCAACTTTCTAACAAAACAGTGGGCATAAATACGATGCATGCACTAAAAAACAGTCTGATTGCAACGAAAGCTCTCAGGCGTATGAGGCATTACGTCTTTAAAATCAAGCTGAGT
This sequence comes from Anguilla rostrata, assembly GCF_018555375.3. NCBI lineage: Eukaryota > Metazoa > Chordata > Actinopteri > Anguilliformes > Anguillidae > Anguilla > Anguilla rostrata. The sequence continues at coordinate 21,044,849 of NC_057947.1, forward strand.
GCTTCTAGTGTTTGCCCTTCTCATTTAGTAGCCTTTACTGTAGCTCTGAGTGCTGAATAAATGAATAACACCAGGCTTCGTCTCCTCCCCCTGCAGAAAACCAAGGGGCCGGACGAGACCACGGGCACGAAGAAGAGGACGCGTTTCTCCAGAGTCTCCCTGGAGTCTCTCAACAAGCTGAACAGCAACGGCGGGGGGGTCGTCCCAGACGGTCAGAGGAGGGCCGGCGAGGAGAAACCCCCCAGGGACGGGGTGGAGCGGGGCCAAACCGGCACGGCCCCGTCCAGAGTGGACAACCTGGGGTCCCTGAGCGACTCCCTGTACGACAGCTTCTCTTCCTGCACCAGCCAGGGGTCCAACGACGTGTAGAGCCACCCGGACACCTCATCTGTCCCGCCAACGAAGCACTTAAACCGAGAGCAGCGCAGACTCTGTGAGGACAACATGTCCACGCTGAACAGAGAGGAGCATGCTGGGGGGAGAAAGGACAACACTACATGAAATCTGCCAGGTTAATGCGGTTTTTAATCTCGATCCCGTTTGGGGATTCATTACCGTTGCACTGTAATAAATACTGTACAATGTTTCCTTGGAATTGTAAGTGAAATATAGTTGTAGCAACTATGACCACAAGGAACAGAAAGCAATACAAATGGACCACCCGGTGCCGACGCCCACATTTGCAAATTAGAACATCTGAAGTGACATGAAAAAATGCCTTATTTTCCCTCCCTTTATTAGTTTATGTGAATTTACATAAGTACATTGAGGGCAAATGTTACTGTTGAATGCGGTACTACGGAAGCTACAGAATCTTATGAGATATGAAGAGCAGGAAATGTAGATGTGTGCTATTGACTGGTGGAATGGTGTCAAGATGTGCATATCTGCATAGCTATGAGAAGACATAAACAGCTCTCCAACCCTCCCCATATTCTTCTTAACTTTGTTGAGCAGACTTGAACGAGCACTATTGGTTTTTATGACTTACCCTACAGATTTAGCCATTCACAAAGGCATTAACCACACAATGCTGTGTGAATAACAAAAGTTAAAGACTAAGCAGGAGTTTTATACTAGCCCCCTTAATCTGTTTAATGTTCACATAGTTGTGATTGTGCTTCCATTCCATTCCAGTTTGCTAAGAAAACACAAAATAACTACACAACACTACCAATTTAAAACAGTGAGCAACCACAAGAATAACTAAAAAACAATAGCCCTCACAGTCACACATTATTGTGACTCTTGCACCTGTGTAATTACACTGTCATTGACATAAGCAAGTACTCTGTAATACCTAATTACTCATGAACTCATATAACGCACCACTTATGCACTTTCTGTACGTACAGGGGAAGTTTCAGGTGGTGTTGGAGTAAGAAGAATGGCATAAACATTTGATAATGCTGTGAACCAGCATTGATAATAACTATGTGTTTACATAGTATGCTCTTTGAGCAATTTATGTGTAGGTACATGGGTATTACAAAATGTTATTTTTTAGACTCCCCAATACACTGTGGTCTCCAGGTAATGCATTAACATAAGGCCTTATGAGTTTTTGTGTTCCTTTCTTAAACAACACAATGTGCCATTACACATTCAGCTAAAATGCTTTGGTAATTACAGCTATTCATTCTTGTGTAAGAAATGCATTCATATTTGCTTTGAATTCTACTCTTGCATAAATACATAATTTGAGAATTTGAAGTTATGGCATAAGTGTGATTAAAGTACAATTTGTGACAAATAGGGGAAAAAAGCATCCCCTTTTTCCCTAGAATAATTTACTCCAAGTTTAGGTTGCTATGATATGGAACCTGAGCCTTAATATTAATCTTGTGAACATAAAATAAGATCACAGAACCGTACCGCACCTGGCCCCTGTGAATACTTACACAGCATTCTGTGGAAAGACAGGGCCATGTTTGTAGCTCAGGGAAAATTAACCAACAACAGATTTAAATGTGATTAACTAGTAATTATGAAGAAAAATGGTTTGCCTCATGTGAAAGACAAATATGAAATAGTGAAAACAAATGACATCACCAGAATGCACAGACTGCACAGCTAACCACAAACTTTGTGTCATCTCACAACACTAGTACTTTCATTCCAGTCTTATACATAATCTAACTAAATGCAGACATCTGTTTTCGTCATTTGGAACATACTTTTACGTTATTTGTTTCTGTTTTTTTTTTTTGTTGTTGTTCATATAAATATGAAGTGTTTGGTTTGAATGTTTCAGAAATATCTCTCGGGGTGGGCTCAGTCACAGTATCCGAACAGGCAATGCTGACTGACAAATGCAATTAAGTGTCTCAAAATATCAGTAGGACTATAGTTACATTATTAAATGTTTTACTCTGGAAAAAGGCTTCCTTATTTGAAATGTGTCTGTGCTCCCATGTGTGACAGTGTGTAGATATTTTAGCATAAAATGTTTTATTGTTCTTATTTTTAAATCTACTACTGCAACCATCATCTTAACTCAGTGTAGGGTCTGGGAGCATCATGCTAAATTTCCAAAATCTCACACATCTTAATGGGTGCTAATCAAAAAACAATACTGTGTTTCTTTGTCTCAATTTTTCTACAAAACTGTTCATATGTATGGAGAGTCTATTTCAAAGGACAAGTGTATTTTTCTAGCTGTTATGTATTTATACCTACCTTTTGTACATGAAACTGTATAGTGGTGTAATTGTATTATTTCTGATTTCTCCTCCGTTGTTCCATTTTAAAGAGAATCTGATACCAACAGTGTTACTTTGGTAATGATTTGTGCAATTTTGGCTGTTACACTAGACTTTTATGCTATATTTTATGCAATGACATTGTCAGAAAGAAATAAAACTATTTCCATTTTTAAGTTTTAAAATGGGTTTATGTTTATGATCCTCATCAGTACGTTCCTTTCTCAAATACTCCACTGTTTGTTATGTTTATGGTGTGTACAGTGGTGGTTGCTGCATTTACAAAGGTATGGTTTATTACCTCCTGAATGAAAAGTTTTTTGTTTTGCAAAAGAAAAAGAATGCGTATGTTTTAATATAAAAAAAATATATATATATATATATTTAAATCCCATGTTAAACTAGAATGTTCAGTATACATTCATGCTCATAATCAATATCTCAAAAAGGCTTAGATGTGGTCTATCAGCAGGAATGCTCCCATATAAAGTACTGCAACATTGAAAATTGAATCCAGAATCAATTTGATGTGATATTCAATACATTGCGATACTGCTGATGTTTCCTCAACAGGTATTGTCTTTTCTTTTAAAAGCGAATGACGCACTTATCTATTTACGCGTTGCCGTCCGTGCGCCTCGCTCATTTCCGAACCGCCCCGCAGCCGAGAGAAGGCACTCCTCAGTTAAAAGGTCAGTTTTTTCACTCGGTGTGATATTTCACGCTTAGATGATAACACGGGTTTAGTTGAGACAGGAGATCCGTTTCGTTTGTTAAATTTTTTTCCTGCTCCAGACTGCAAAGGCCACGTTGCATTGATTGGCGCATTCAGGGTCAGTCGTGCGTTTCCTCGAGCCTCTCCTGGCGCGGACGGCGCCGGGGATGTGGGAGCTGTTCTGTTTCTCGGTCTGCGAGAGCCTCGGGTCTTTTATTGCAGGTGGTCCGGGGGTATCTTGGCACAGACGTCTTTTCCCTGAGTCAAACAGACTAGAGGCTGTGTGCTGATTTTAATGAAGCAACACATCCAGACCTAGCTGAGGACCAACCTTGGCTGCACCAGCACCATCGTTATTACTGTTTACCTGGCAGCTGCCTTCATCAAACACACATGAAGGCAGTTGGGTTTATGTAAATCACATTCTGAATATCTTACATGGTTTCTGTTCAGGTATCATAATTATCATATTTATGGTACAGTATAATAATGAATCACATATAATCATAATTATCATTATTATCATTATTTTAAGATACTTATCATTACATTACATTACATTACAGGCATTTAGCAGACGCTCTTATCCAGAGCGACTTACACAACTTTTTTTACATAGCATTTTACATTGTATCCATTTATACAGCTGGATATATACTGAAGCAATTTCGGTTAAGTACTTTGCTCAAGGGTACAACAGCAGTGTCCTGCCCGGGAATCGAACCTGCAATCTTTCGGTTACAAGTTCAGTTCCTTACACACTGTGCTACACTCCGTCCTATAATTATCAAACCCTGCTTACTGAAGGTTGAGGTTTTTTAGGGTATGTTGTCATTTAAGTCTACCATTCAAACCCACAGCCCTTCAGTTTTTATACCCATGTTGATTGATACATACTTTAGATCAGGAGAGGAAAGCCATAGCATCTGCTGGTTTTTGTTTCCACCTTTAAACGCCCACCAATTCAGACTCAAAAAACAGCTGAGGTAACTTTGTAATCAACTACTTTAATTGGTTAATTAAGTGCTTATTAACATCGGAATGCAGCAGAACCAGCAGTCCTCCAGCAACAGAGTTGCATACCTCTGTGAGTTTACTACTGCAGACAGTCTAAATGATCACAGTATACTGCAGCATTACTAGTTTTAGCATTATCAGCAGATACCCTTACACTCACAGAATGAATCTATTATGTCTTACATCTATGGTGCTGCACTTCAAGAGGAGAAAACCTATTTGAGCACCCAGGTAGGCTATTATTGTCTGATTTTGGATTCAAACTCAAAACCTCCTTGACTGGAGAACAGCACTCTTTTGTATTCCCTCTCTGTTCCTCTTTGTGAGCCAACCCATGCAGAGCTGACACCAGAATGCATCTTCCTTTTGCACACTGCTGTTTCTAGCGAAGCTCCAGTCTGGTGTATTAGTAAAGGGTGGTTTGTGTGATCCAGACTTCTGGCTGGTTGCAGGGTTGCAGGTTTAAACATCCCCAGGGTTTAAACCTGCAGGTTCAGACTGTGCTGTTGTACCCTTGAACGTACTTGTTGTGTCAAAATGCCTCATGAAAATAGCCTGCTTTGTACATGGGTAGTAACCTACTGAATGTAAATGGACTGGACAGGAAAATATCACAGACTAAGAAATACTGGACTGAAAAGTTTAGCTTATTATTTCTGGTATTTACCAGTTGTAATACATAATTGGAGGGGATACATAAGCATGGACATATGTTAACCATGTATTATGTTAACTACTGTCAATGACAAAGCACAATTTCAAAAGAAATCTCTATATCAAAAATATTTCCAACTATACTTTCACCAATATGTTTCACAGAAACTAAACCAAAGCAATGCTATTCTGATATATACTACAATATAATTATTTTCTTCATTTTTCCATCAGTTTTAAATAATTTATTATCACTTTGATATGAGTGTCTGATTATGAATTATGCTTTTCACAGATGTATAGCAAGTGTTTGTGTAAGTAAGTGACATGGCCTTTTCACTTTGAAAAAGTTTTGTTGAGATATTGCTGCTTTTTTAGTGTAATGTAGCCTGCATAAATAATAATTATTCAGGGCATAACACATACAGTACGTTCAACAAGTTTAAAAGGTAATTTTAGAACGCCTTCTGCAGATCAACAGTAGTGTTATAAGGGATGATTTCACACAGTTATTTTAAAACCAGTCCATCTGTGCGTTTAACGGTGTTTTTGATTTTGTCTGTGCACTTTCATCTAAAACTAACAGCAGTTGGCAGAACTGACAGCAAATTAAGAAGACATTGCCGGCATTTAACAAAAGTGTGTAATACAGTAGCTTACATGGAATCAGAAATCATACTGTGTATTCTCTGTGAGTCAGTTCAACACATGAACATGGGTTCTATTATGTACCTTATATAGTCATACACTGGCCATCTACTTAGCTTCACACATTGATTGTGGTAGACAGTGTTACTTAAGTCAATCTTTACTAAAGGAGAATACAGCTAATAATTCTTTCCAGGTGACCACATTGCATTTGTTTTCTGCATAACGATAATTAAAATAAAAGTGCAATTTTTAAATGAGATGGTTTTTTTTCTCTCTGTTTTAGGAATAATTAGCCGTCCTTCCTACTCAAGTCTATTATAAGAACAGCCTACCTAGCTGATAGTAAGCAGAGAAAACCTCTAGCTAGCCACGTGTTGCGTTCAATAGTCCCAGTTTTTGTAACTGAACTCTTGGCAGATATTCAAATGAATGTGTCATTTTGAAGTGAATTGTTCTTTTGAACTGTAACGTATTTCATTTGGAAATGAAGAGCTATCCGTCCTACTTTAAGTCCAAAACATGTAGCAATTTAGCCTATTAAGAGCTATGTAGCCTACTATTGAATGATGACATAAGTGATGTGATAGCTGGCTAAACTTCAGTAGTTTTATTGTACAGTATTTTGGTTTCCATGTGACAAGAGGATAGCAAGCTAAAAGTTATCGAGCCAGCTGTTTCCAACTTTTTCTACCCAATTTGAAATGACGAAACATGAGCTATTTTATGCCCTGTTCAAGTGGATTCTGGAGAGCTCAGACAAATGTTTCCACCTCCTCTGAAGCATGCAATATCAGCTGCCTGATATCAATTTGTTTGGCAGGTTTGCACAGGCAAGAATATGAGGAAAATGCTTCTTGTACAGCGGAACGGGTGACCATTAGCATAAACCCGTCTTCCACATAGAGGCTGCCCAATCATACCTTAGCAACAGTAGGCCTACAACCCAACTTTTGTGCCATGAAGTACTATGTAGAAGTAGACTGTCATAGCTACTGTATGACAATTTGTGTCTGATTTTTAAAGATTGTGAAATGTGAGCTAATGTAATAGTCATAATGGCCATGGTAACATTTCAGCAACACTTGAACTTGTTGTCAATATATTTTTTAATTGCCAATAGCAATGATAATTTCAGATGTGTTACAAGTGTCAACATGTAACCTTCATGTATATGATTAACACAATCAAAATATTTTCCAAAAACATCCCATCCAATAAAAATAGATACAATCTTACAGGGAAACATTCGTCCTCTTTAAAAATTCTATCAAAGCAGTCATAGCATGACAAGGGGCAGTCTACTTAAAGGTAATACTGAAACAAGACAAGCAGATAAGGACAAGTACTCATTGGTTCCCAGGATATAACTGTGAGCTCCCATGTTAGGCTTGAGAGCAAACTCTTTCCATTCTCATATTGTGTCTTCACAGCACTGAATTCAGTTACTTATTTTGGCAATCATCAGGGGCAGCAGTCGTGATTAGAGTTGGTAGCTAATGCATGTAGTGGATCCAGTAAGGGCTAGCTTATGTGTTATCAAAACACCAGAGTATTGTGTATTGCGTTTCGGAACTAGTCTAACCTCACTGAAGGTTGATTGTCATGAGTAAGGTTAATATAACTTACCCTGCAGTGTGAGGAGTAGGCCATGGCCATAATTCTTCCATTTTTGCTTGCTTGGCACAACTTTGCATCCTGGATGTTACCTTCCATTGCATATTGCAGATGCTTTTGACAACTACTAGTTGACACTAGTGAGTATTCAATAGTTGTCTAAGGCTTGTGGTAGCATATAGACAAATGGTGACTTGATTGTTTTTCTGAGTTGGCAGCAGTAACTAAAGGGATGGGGACTTTGGGAAAGGCCAACTGTGTGTTGCACTGCAGGGCTGCTGGGGACAGTAGGCATTCGCACAGTCTGAAATACTAATCAATCAGGGGACCTCTCTGCACTTCTGTAGGCCTGTCTATGCACCAAAACAGTGCCTTAACAGGATGAGACACCTATAGAGGAAGCTCTCTCTACAGCTATTTTGAATATGCAGCTAAACATCTAACCAGCTTGAATGGGGATTTCCAGCTGGCCACACCAATGGGTGAAAAGCATAATTTTCATATCCTTACATTAAAAAATACATTTTCACCTGTGTTTCCTGCAAGGAGCAACTATGACAGGATGTTCTTATTCGTATTCTTGTTGAAGTGGATCTGAACGAATATTGTATTTGATTAAATCAGATATGTTGTGAAGAATGTTAATAATTGTTGGTTTGGATCAATCGCGGTGATGCAATTTGAAGGAAAATTAAGAAGGAGAAAGACAAGATGAAAATGGTTAAGAAGAAGAAGCAGATAAGAAAGTTAAGAAACCAACAGAAAATAACAAAATTACCCAGGTTTGAAAGAAGAAGACGAAAAGAAGAGCAATTAGACAAGGATGAATTGCAAAATAGCTTGGTGGATTGAATACCTGCTGTCCCAATTACAATTTGCAGGAGAAACGCAGTGTAACAAAGCACACTTCATGTATCACTGTACGATTTAAGTACTCTACTGTCATGGAGCCTGACATGAATGAAATATTCTGTAGGCACCTTGTCATTTCTGTCTCTCTCTAAATGTATACCTTGTGGGAGAACAAGTAATTCTTCCAAGGCAAAGGTCTCTTTAACCTTGAGGAGTGACAAGCTGTCAGTGCTAATGACTAGAGTCCTGGCTCCCGGCCGCTATGAAATATGTCTCCCCTTGATGAATTTGTGTCAATACAGCGCTGAAAAAGAACAAGCACCGAGGGTTTCTGGGTCTTGCTCAACTTTTTTTTATAATGAGTAAAATTTGTTAAGTGCTGGTGATATAAATGTCCATCTAAAAAAAACAAAAATGAAAAGCTGATGCCCTAATTTCCTATCAAGATCGCTTGATGAATTAAATATATTTTTGGGGATGTAAATGCAAAGTAATGGATCAATGTTTCGAGGACACGTAATAGCACTCCAAAGGTGATTGCTTCCTGCCTAGAGACCTGGGTCCTTTGCCTAGATAGGTGATAGTGTTATTTGGCTAGAGCTGTGCTTGAAAATCTGCTGCAGATCTACCTCTGTTACTATATGTCTATGGCTACACAAGTATCAGTCACTTGTGTGATTGCTTGGTGATTATCAGATGACTAAATGTTTATGCAAGTAAGAAGGTGTCAGACCAGACAAAGAACCCAGGAATATTTTTATATCCTTATTTATATTTCCAATATAAAAGAGCAAATATTGTACAAGACTAAATTCAAGCGTATGACGAGTGTATGTAAAAAGGTGTAAATGATTCTGGCAACACCTGACACAAACTTGTCACTGTTCACTTACAGTTTGCATGTATATCTAATGTATATAATTTATTTTAAGTTGCTTTTGCAGAATGGGGAAAAGAGCACATATCAACAGCTCCTAGTATGTGCAAATATCAGACCATTCATGCGATTTCTAAAACTGAAATCATTGATACTCTTGGGTACCTTCAACCTTATGACAAAGTTCCTCAGCACGGGTGGTGTACAACAGATTGCAATTAAAGTGTATGTAATAGAAATTCAGAAGGAAATTCCACAGCCAGGAACCAAGACCAAAGAGCTGTACTGAATGATGAGTAGGCAATTTACCAAAATGATCTGTCTGATGTATGAGCCATTATCTTTATTTTGAATATGACATGATGGCATAGTCATGCATATAACAGCATAGGCTATATTACCAAAATTATCTTAGTTGCTTCTTGGATCTGCTTGTGGGTCTCATGCATCATAATTTCACAATCTGCATATCAACAGACTTTGTCGTCCTGTATGGATATCTGAGCTAATGCATACGTGGTAGAATTTGTGAAGTGATTATAAATGCAATGCACATTCTAGCATTCGATCAAGAAAATGCTGAACTCTTCCTCCAAGGGATTATGAAGTAGATTTAGCTGTGTAGTGAAGTACAGCTTGCTTATATCTCTGTTCACTGACTTCTTATCATGCAGGTTGGTGTCTGTCAAGGGGAAATCTAATTGGTTTATCGACCAGAGTGAAAATAAAGCATGTTAGGATTACTGACAACCCATCTTCCCCAACAAGGATTTCTTGTGTGTGTGTGTGTGTGTGTGTGTGTGTCTGTGAGTGAGACAGACAGAGAGAAAGGGAAACACTGTGCCCTCCAAAATTATTCACACCCTTGATAAAGATTAATGAATTATAATCTTGTGCTTTCTTGATGTTCATATGTTTTGAATTTATTAAGGATTTAAGCATAGTTGTTGTACAATCAATCATGATTCAGTGTTGGTCACGGTGAAGATATTGGTGCTATTTCTGGATCTCAATAACAAAAAAGAAAAAGTAGAAACAAGAAAGTGGTTAGGCTGTCCTCTTGGTGATGAGCAGGGTGGTTGTTTTCATGATGTTTGTACTTACCAGGAGAGGAAGTGACCTGAAGAGTTCAGTGTTTCTCTGCATACATAATTCGAGAAATAAATAAGGAAGGAAAGGAATGCAAAATATAAAGGAAGACGAGTTTAAAAGTTTAGTTTAGAAGAAGACAATTTTAGAAATTTACTTTAGAAGACAAGTTTTGTTAAACTTTAGTTTCAGTCATTTAGTTAATAACTGGCTTCTCAAAAGCATGTTGGTAAACTGGCCTGTTCCCATTCACTGTGCCATAGAGGGTGCCAGTGGACAATTCAGTGATATTTCTTTCCTCAAGTTGAACTTTTCTCTGGGAAAAGAAGAACGCGTTTGTGTCTGTGCTCGACTACGGCAAAAAGGAGCAATGAAACGCTGGGTTACAGATTACAGGAAACTGAAAATTGATAGAGACAAATCACCTCCAGTTAAAAGGACAAAATAACTCTTCCACTTTTTGGTGCCTTAGCAAGTGTTGGAGCACATCGACCATATTGATCATGATTATTTTATGGTTGTACAGTTGGCGAAAGAGATGCTGACAGGTCCCACAATACTACAACTATTCATTATGCTTTACGTAATTCAGTGCATAATTAATATCTGCACTACAGCCGATTCAGCAAACCAGCTTGAGCTGTGAACTGGGCTTCCTACCAGAAAGATGCTCAGTCCTATGCAGAACACTGCTGACGATAACTATTATACTAAAGGCACTCTTTTGAGTTTCTCTAGAGAAGGGCATCTTCTAAACAAATGACAATGATAATAATTGCACCATAAAGAAGAAGGCTTTGATTCATAGAATCCATCAGGAATCTGGAACATGAGTCATTACAGCTTTTATTGTGATTCATTATATTAATTTATGGTGATGCATTGTGAGCTGAAACTTGTGAGCCATTGCTGTTGTTTTGCAGAGGCAGTAAAACAGTGTTTTATTTACCTTTTGTTACCCTTAATCGCACGCAGAGAAGAGAAGGCAGATTCACCATCGGCACCAACTGAAGCGCAAAGTGGGCAGACTGGATCTTGTGGCGATGCAGATGATCTGAGGTCAGATCTGACAGACCTGGTGATAAGACAAGCTTGAACAGCCTGTGATTTGTGGGGCCGGATGTGCAGCCACTTATCTGAGGTCAGATCTGTACAGACGGACCAGCTGATAAAGGTACACTGACAACAAATGTAGTTGAATCCCTGAATTGACTGAGAGAGACCCAAAGAGGATAAGGACGAGTAGGCAGGCGTTAGGCATAGCGACTGAGGATGAAGGACACAGATCTGGAGCAACATCATCACCATTTCTCAGAACTTTGACATATGACACATCTGAAAGGTGCCTGTTATCTGGAGGGTTACTGGCAGAATTAAAATGTCACGATGTCGGCAACGTTCATGTGATGGCAGAACAAACAGCCAACCCTCCAACCGCTTCTACGGCTGTACCCACGCGTTAGTCAGCCGATGCTGCACTTTGTTGCACTGACAGCACAGATCAGCTCAGATCGTCAGTCTGAGGCATCAGTCAGAAACGCCTCCATTTGCTACTGCTCTCTAAAAGAAGCAGGACCCCCTCCATACATACCCAGCCCCCCCCCCCCTCCACACATACACACTGTCCTAAGCAGAACCACAAATTACTGGGCACTGTGCATAAAGCTGCTGTCTGACGTTATCACACAATTCAAGAATTCATAACCTTGCAGCAAAGAAGGGCAATACTAATGTCTGTCTAAATAATGATGAATTTTCAAATTGGAATTGGCACTAATGAAAGCAATAATATGCATGTGCTCTGAGCTACTAACAGTAGCTGTGATCAGTTCATTAGTCAGAGCATGTCCCCACTTCCCAGTATTGTAATCTAGATCAGTTTCTCATAACCATTTGTGCAAAGGTTTGATGGAGCACGGTCAGTGCTTGGGGTGGGATCAATCTACTACGACATAGCTGCAAGGCATGTCATGTTTAAAATCTTTAGTACTGTACATACAATAATCTCTCTTTCATAATGGTCTGTAAGGTATTGCTGACATGCTCTGCATACTTACATTCAATATATGGCAGCGCACTACTGGGGGAAGTGCATTGTGGTTTACTGGGCTTAAAAGAAACTTGTAAATGGTGTATGTAAAGACGTGTGTTTCAAGAAGATATAGCATGCATTACAAGTGGCCTTCATGTGAACGTGTGACTAAAGCCTTTTCACTCTTTTTCCATAGATAGGCAATGATAGAAGTCTTTCAACCTGCAGAACTTTCGGAATCTATAACAGTATGTACTTACTGAGGGCAATTAACTTACTGTGAGCATTGCGGTCTTACAAAGCAGGGGATTTATAACAATTAGAGTCTCTTGATGGGCAATTATAGGAGTATAAATAAAGCTAATTAATTCAGCTAGTCAAGAGTGACTTTTAAAGATGCTGCTCTCGCTTTGTCTCCAAACGTGCTTTAAGCAAGCCGAGGGAAAAGGCGTCACAGCAGCGACTTGTCTTTCTTGGGAATGTTACATGTTAGACTAGCCCGTGTGTGGGGCCCTTGTTGAGTTATCAAAAACAATGATGAAATTGACAATTAATTTTTTTTTAAGCTTTAGATGACAATCAAATGTTATGTGCGATATAGCAACATACATCTATTACGGATAGTAAAATTATTTGTTCCTGGAATCAATGGTCGTTAAAAACGGAAGGAAACGAGAGATTTCCAAGTGTCCCACCTCGTTTTTACACCTCTCTGGGTGGTGGCGGAGAAATATAGGAGGATAAATACCGCTCTTATTCATAGCTTTATTTAGTACTGAATATACTTTTGGTGGAGAATGGAACAAGGAAAAAAGTTTTAGTCAACATTTTGGTAAATTATCCTAACCATCTGGAAAATACAGTTGGGCATGTATTTTGAATTTAATAAATATCAATAGTGAGAATATAGGCTACCTTTCTGTAACCACTCTAATGCAATGTTAATAGTATATATTAAAAAAAAACAACAATTTATATATATATATATATATATATATATAATTGAAATGAGTAGGCATACCGTTACCATGGATTTTCCGTTATGTCTTGCATATAGACGTTTATGAGAAGCTCGGTGGGGCCATATGAATGTGAATTTCTTGTAGACTTGTGACGACTAGTGTTTGTCACGTGCTTTTATGCCTCCTGCTCCTGTATTTCGGTCTGGACCCTGCCTGTCACTTCACAGTGAGAATTCCGAAATCACAGCCTGCGCGACACAGCACACGGCATGTACGCTCACAAACCGATGTCACGGATCCTGTTAAGAGCTTTGCGTTCCTAGTAAGTCTACGGGTCTGATGTTTTCTCTACAATCGACATCTGGGCGAGAATGCGGTTTCTTATTTACACAACTTTCTTTGGATTTTTCCTCAGAACAGGTAGGTTAAACTGCACACTTGCGGACTGTCCATATTGGAACTGTCATGGTCTTAACATTAAGCTATGATTATTTTTTTTATTTTTTTGCCGATCTCAATTGTCTATTTTTTAAGTCTACTGTGAACTATTGTAGGCTCCTGTTAAACAGTGATGAGCAACAACTGCCTTGCTTGCAGCGTGCTGTGCGTTGATTTACGTACAGGTAGGCTAGTTTAGAGCGGAGTGATTGCTTATCATTAGTATTTTGAAACGGCCAGAACTATAAAATTTAGGCTTTTGCATGAGCATGTTAAGCTATCAAACTCGAGAACACAGAAATTGTGTAGTGTGAGTGCGTTTATCGAATTATTGAGCTCACTGCCGGCTATACAACTGTAGTTTATCGTTTCCAAATTCCAAAGAACGTAAGTCTGTCTCCATAACTGCGCATGTTGTCAGTTCGATTTAGTAAAGCAACATGTAGCTTTACAAGTGTTCATTGTAAGGTGGCGTGCAACATTGAGGCAATGCGTTAAATAACGCGCTGTTTGAAATTTTGGAAGCATGTAGAAACCCAGGCAGTAGGAAATATTGGACATATTGTGGTCATTTCTATTTTTGCTTGTTTTAAGCGATCCTCCTTTGCAATACGTCGATAAAGCAAACACGTTGCTCGTGCAGCAAATCTCAGAAATGCCGCACTCAGGTATAGGCGCAGAATCTCTGAAACGTGTGACAACCTCAATCTTGACTGAAATCGGCGTTATTCAAACATTGGACAGTTTTGTCATCATATTTATCTAGATTTATATAGTTATCGATGACCAGCCACAAATCTCTATCATCTCTGAATTTAAGAGTATTTTCCTGTCATCCTCAAAAATGAAACCTGAGTATTGCAGTTTATTTTGAAATGATATTTCCCACTTCTGTTCTGATGTCGAAGCAAAGTAACTAGGGAAACAACTGATAATTTATGAGGCTGATAAAGGTACAGATTTCTGTCACATACTAGACTGCACCGCAGTGCATGGTAAAATAAACCTTCATTGAGGTAAAAAAATAAAATAAAAAATAAATAAAAACAATTCTTATTAATGCCGTGATATTTACTTATACATTTTTTCATAATTTGAGTTTGAATAATTGACATGTTTTTAATGTAATGTGATAATTACCAGTCATGCTTGGTGGCTTAAAAATAAAACTCTATACCACCTCAAACTTGTGAAGGTTCTGTAGTACTGCATTACTAACTTTTAAAAACTTTTTTTTGTTTACACTTAACGTAAACGTATGACGTTTTGTAGATGGGTAAACCATTAGAATAGCCTTGTCATTACCGAGAACACCACGAATACATATTTCGTTGCGTAAAGGGATACTTTTTACAGTGATGGAGCTAGTCAAAAAAAAAAAAACTCCAAAGTATTTGCAAACTTTTCTCTCAAATATTTATCCTTCGTCTCTCTGTGGTGTTCGGGAATTATATGAATTTTCTTGTCAAAAGGGCATGTACAGGACAGTCGGCTTATGAACAAATCGACATTTGGCTTCTTGTTTGAAAGTGTGAGCAATGGATAATCTGAGAGTCATTACTGTCTTTCTCAGGATGTTGGTATCAAACAACTAGGAAGTGTTGACTGTGTGGTCAGTAATTGTGCGCTTAGTGCTTCAGATGACATGGCTGATGCCAGGTCTGAAATGGTCATTTTGCAGTACAGATTTCAGGGCTTACTGATCCATACAACTGTTCTTAGGAACACAAAAGTGGAACCAATAAATAGCCATGTTTTCCAGTGAGTCCTGAACGGAGGGTTCAGTGCATTTCTTTAATCCCACCCACATTTCTGCTACACACCTTAAAGTGGTCTAACACTGTGCCCTAAAACAATCTGTGACTCACTGAAATGGCCTTGGTTAGTAGGGCAGGGATTAGAATGATTCTCCAGACCTGCTTCAAAGGGCCAGCTCCTAAATCTTGCTCTAGCTCTGAACCAGCCAGCCAGTCATCTCTCTTTGACCAACTCAGAAACTTTCCAGTGTGCAGCACTGCCATATATATAGTGCCTTTTCATAAAGGGGCACCACACATGGTGTGGAATTTATGTCTTGTCATTTCAGACATCTGCTTTTTGCGTGTACCCTAAAGCTTTAGTGTAAATCTGGGTTGGATAATTTAACATGCAGCCTTGTGCCAAGTGCTGGTGCATTGTGGGTGTTTCTCTGATGGATGCTCACCTGTTTGTTTTTTTATTATATATAACTGCGGCTTGCATCCTGTGATGGATGGATGTTTTAACGGGGGGTGGGTTGAAAAGAATTAATGCTTGATTTTGTTTTTCAGAAATGGAATTAGAATTTGGCAGCGCATGTCAAACTTATGAATGAGTGAATACCACCGTTTTTAACGAGTAAATCTGCAGCACCTGTCAGCCAGGCCTAAAAGGCTGAAGAATGGCATTGAAGTAGAAAGATTGCCTTCACTTCACAGTATGCTGTATATTTTGTGGGGAGACATTTTAAGCACTGTCACAGCTTGTTTCTTCTGAGTGAATATGTAATTGGTTTTGAGCAATTGCACCAGGTGTACTAATTATATTAACTGGCTCCAAATTTGCATTAATATTACATACACTATTACTCAGAATATTTTTACTGCCATTTTGAATACCATAACATATGTCAACATGTATAATTGGAACATAATTGAAATACATAGTTGTCATTGACAAATCACATATTTAATGCACAAGAGCATTCTCTGACAGTCCACTGAAAGATTGGTTTTTCTATTTAGTTTTAAATGGTATGAAACCGCAGTTGTTTGCGCCATCAAATATGAGAAAAAACTAAGCTGCACTTTTTATTTCATATTCAGATGGAGGCAAACAATTCTGATTATGTGTGGCTTCTCTACATTTGTTTGCATGAGTGCTCCTTTGCTCTCCTCCTCCAATAAGACTGCAGCAAGACTCCTCATGTACTTGTTAGTCACAAAGTCTTAATCTTGCTTAGTTTCCCTGCATTTCTCTGACTCTGTGATGTTTTTCTTTCTCTCTTATTTTCTTCCAAATGTCCCAGCATTTGTCTTGCTTCAGATGCCACTCACTGCCAATAAAGTTGAGTTACACCTCATGGGAGTGCCATCAAACTAGCATTTCCTGTCAAAATCAGGGATTTTCTCAAACTACAGAAGTGATTTACAGCATTTTTAAGGATTCACATGTGGTTAATATGAAATAAAGCATCTATTTCTGATCCAGGAAGAGGAAGAGATTATTCTGAAAGACACTCGACTGCACTTGCGAAGTGAATGGTCAATTTACGTATGTTCCTTCATTTTGTCTGTGTTAACCCTACAGGGCTGGCACTGCAGATCCAGTGCTATCAGTGCGAGGAGGTTAAGCACAATGACTGCTCCACCCCAGAGTTCATCGTCAACTGCACCGTCAACGTACAGGACATGTGCCAAAAGGAGGTGCTCGTGAAGGAGGATGGTAAGAGGAAACTGTGTGGGTGTTGCGAGTCCGCCCATTCCCCTCCCCCATCTCCCGTCCTTCGGGTCAGTTAGGCCATGCTGCATGAGGGTGATATGCTGCTTGGGATCAGGCTAGGGTCGGTCAGAGATCATGGCAGCCTGCAAGGTCCTGACCCAGCATTAGCTCATTGTGCCAGAGTAGAGAAACCTAGCACTGCCTCTGGTGAGCTCCAGTGGCTATTGGGCTACTCAGCCTTTATTATGGAGGGCTCCTGTTCCTCTGGGGCTAGTCAGCCCAGCTCCTGGAGGGCCACACAACTCTGAGCGGTTGGACCAACAGGATCTGCAGGCTTTAATTTAAGCATGGCTTTTAATTACCTCATTAAAACACATTGTTTTTCTTGAATGAAGCAATTTAGCTACCTTCCCCTGTTCCGAGACTGCTCGTTTAGTGGATTAAGTAGAGCTGTTTAATTTTGTTACTTCAGGATTCGATCTGAGAAGCTGAGAAGCATCGCTGTAAAAGCTGCTATGGTAGATAATACAAGGGCTGTCAAAGATATACAATATCTCTATAAGTCCAAGGTACAGTAACTTATAATAGTACTCTCATTGTGAGCACATTCGCGTTTTTGTCTGAGAATGAAGTTCAGCAATGGAGGCTAACGAGAGTTAACCTTGGAATTGTTTTTCCTCGGTGGGGTCAGCTGAAGTTCGCCAAGGGGATTAAAAGAGATGAGCAGTTGGCTGGTATTCTGTTACACCTGTAAGCAATGTTACTGGCAATGTGAAGCTAGTGACAATAAGGACTATCTGCGACGGTCTGAAATTGGCAAATTGAAAGTTTCAACGATAAAACCACTATTATGTTCAACATAATTGAATTAAGCAATAATCAAACCTGCCTTCTTACTGTCGCTCACGGTCACTCATTTCACACTACCTATAGCTATCCAGCGATCTACATTAAGTGGAGTAGCTTACTTGGCATGAATGGGTGGGGTTGAGATTGATTGTAAACACAGGCTAAGAAATCCTGCGTAGTATGCCTTTAAAACTAAATAAGGAATGCTTTGTGTGATGATACACTGTATACTCAAGTGAACATGTTGGACTTATTCTCTCCATGTGCGGCTAAAATCGGGCACGTTAATACTTTAAGAACACAATTGCAGTCTAGTTATGCATATTTATGCTGTAACAGCTAATAGATGACAATATGGCTGCAACCAGTCAAACTGACTGAAATTTAGCATTCCACCTGGCTCTCCAGCTTTTGTCTGATTTGTGTTTTTGTTTTGCGTACGCACTCACAGTTTGAACGAAAAAGCATGCAACTTCAAATCAGCCCTTCATTTGACATTTCTGCTGTTGTTTAGGCTCTTTGTGTGCTTTTTGCATGTTGGATAAGTTGACGCAGTCTTCATCAATACATCTGTTTCCCAGCACACTGGCTTAGTCAATCAATACAGACACCTTTGAACTTGAAACTCGAACTGATAGCAACACCAGCGTTTTTAGAATGCACCACGTTTTTTCTGCACATTTTTTCCTTTGTCATAATTATTGTTCTTGAAGTGAAACATTCCTTTCATCAGCACCACTATCCACTGCCATAGAATTATTTTTCATTTCTTTTAGTGGCTAGACCACTATTGCCTCACAGCAAGAAGGTCCTGGGTTCAAATCCTCTATGTGGCCTTTCTGTGTGGAATTTGCACGTTCTCCCCATATCTACATGGGTTTCCTCCCAATGTCCAAAGACATGTAGGTAGGCTAACTGGAGAGTCTAAATTCCCTGTAGGTATGAGTGTGTGAGTGAATGGTGCATGCGCCCTGTGATGGATTTGTCCATCTCTTTAGCCTCTCCTCCAATGCATGCTGGGATAGACTCTAGCCTCCTCCTGACCCAAACTAAGAATAAGTGAGTTGATAATGGATGAATGGATGGATAGTGGCTAGGCTCTATGTGATGATACATTGCCATACCATAGGTTTTGCTGAAATGATACCACTGGGAATTTGAATGTAATAAACTTGTTGTGTGGTAAATAGCACTACACAAATGAAGTTGAATTCATTGATTCTTCTAATGATGCATAATAATCACTTCTTTTTTAACTGCTGCCTGAATTTGACACATCTAGCTTGAATCAGTTCCCCCTGATAGTCTTTGAGTTGTATTTTGATCAAATTTGTTTAATAGTTGAATCTCACTATTAATTTGAGTAATAAACTGATTGCACATTTACTTAGCCATTAACATTATTTACGATTGCGTTTTGGGTGATCAGACGTCCCATTTTTTCCCCAGGACAGCCCCGTATTTCAGGCCTTTTTAATGTGCAAAAACTTGTTTTTTATATTTTGGTCTTACCATATTTCAATGAGTTTTCTGACCATAATAGCCATTGTTTTAGGCTGGCATTACCCCAGATGTTTTAATGTCCTGTCAATCATTAACACCACCTTTTAAACTCTTTTTGTTGAAAAACACGAGAAAATTATTAACTGTTGCATTAGCATTGTATTAATTTTATTCTTTAAACAAGTACATTGAAATGTAATATGGCATCTATTCTAATATGTATCCATTGAGGATGCACATTCATTAACCATTTGTCAAAAGTCTGTGGTACACACATACACCCCCACCTGCACAAGTTCAAGGAAAGGCGCTTTGCTATGCCAGTTTTGGAGTTGCCAGATGGAGTTGCCAGATCAATGACTAATCATACAATTGAGTTTCTAATCGAGACGTTAATTAAAACAATTCGTTGATCTAATATGGGGAGAGTCAGGAAGGAAAACGAACATGGATGGAATGCTATGATAAGCATGTGTTTGAGCCAGTGGCCCTCACTTTGCATTGTCTGCTGGCTTTCGATGTTACTCAGCACTTGAGTAGCACAGCAATTGATAAGATAAAATGGTTGATTACACAGTTAACTCAGGTCACCTGGTTTCTTGGACCTGAATCGGTAACTGATCTTAAGAAAAAAATTAAAATCCAGCTGACTCTGTGGCTCTCCAGGACCAGGATTGAGTATCGCTGCAGTAAAAAAAAAAAATGCAACCATATAAAGCAGGAGTGTCCAGTCTTATCTGAAAAAGGCTGGTGTGCGTGCAGGTTTTTGTTTTAGTCTAGCACTAAGACATCTGATTCTACTTAGTCTTAATTGAAGAACTCATAATCGAAGACCATGATTTGTTAATTGGTTGAGTCATGAGTTAAATTCTTTTAGTTAACTTTTTTGTGCAAGTTAAGTGTTATATAACTGCTCTCATCATCCACTGTACGACACTTGAAAATACTGCAGCATGTCCATGGTAGTAAATAATCAAACCAAATTTAACATGTGAGTGTTTCTTGTAAACATCACTGTCAATCATTATCCATGCTTAATGGATGGCAATTACTTTATCAACTTAGATTATTGAGATGGTGTGTGATAATTCATCCTATAACTTAATTGATCTATCACTGTTCAGATAACCTATTGTTTGCTGATGAAATGACATGAAGAGAGCATCGGGTGATCAAATATGCTGGCCATGTTCTCAGTGGAAGCTTGTCAGATTGAGTTGAAAATGGCACCTGACTAAGCAAACAGCATTAGTTTGAATACAAGCAGAGGCATTTCGGATGTAATGAAAGTGAATACAGTGTAAGTACATTGCACATGAACATTTAAAAGTTTTTTTCTTAATGGCTGGAGGGAAAGGGCAACACAAACATATGTTAATACAATGTAGGTTTGGCTTTTTGATTGCCCAGGTATTCACACTTTCAGTAATCACAACCAACTTATTTCACCTGTGAGCCAATAATCATAATTGGTTAAAAAAGGGAACCTCTTTGTAACCGAATCATTTCCCGTGTTACAGAAAATGAAAGCATTAGACTAACATCTGACTCGGATGTAAATATGGGAAATGTATTGTTCATGGCTTGCATAGTTATTTTTGAAAGAACGTAGCTCAATAAGATAAATCATTCACTGGACACTAAAAGAGCTATTGGCAGCCTTTTCAGGGGTCGACAATGTGGTTGGAAAAAACACCATCAAAGACAGACCCGCAGTGCAGGTGGAAAATGGGCTGGATTATGCTGAATATATTGTCACTGGGTGTGCTGTACCTGGATTTATTCAAAGTCAATCAAATTACCTCTTTTCATTTCACTTAAGTGCACTGCCAATTTCCATGGTCCACCACTGTGATGGAAAATGGGGATAAGCATATACTAATCAGAGCTTTCTCTCAAGGTGTTCTTTTGCTGAAGAGTTTCTAAAAATGTACAATTGAACAATCTATTGAATTGGTTAAAATTTTCGTCCATCAAAAGTCATATAAAACACTGCCTTAACATTTAATTTCCTGTTAAACTAGCTAAATATCTTAAACATATTATGCTATTACTATGAAATTATGACAAGAATATCTAATTTTATTAAACAAAATAAAATAAATAGGGAACATTATAATGTCAGTGATCCTGTTCAAAGCAGTAAATGAATTAGTATTGCTAAAACGAAATAAAGAAAAATTGTAACACAAATCTGTTCATTCATAGCAATGGCCTAACTGAACTAGGTCGGATTGGATGAGTTGTGGTTTTGTTATGTTTCAGTAAACTTATTTCAACAATTTATCTCCTGGTTCCAAATCTGCGTAGGTTTGACTTGTATTGCTTACGCACAGACATTGCTATGCACAAAACAAGTCTGTCCCCATGTGGCATGGTGGTAACATCTACCCTAAAACATACATATTGAAGGGTAAAGAGGTAAAACCTGGTTTTGACCTCACACATGATGAATAACAGGCCAGCAAACTGACTGAAAAAGGTTTCTTTACTCTCTCCTATTGACTTGACTACATACACAAAATAAATGTTTTAAAACATGACAAAACCACAACTCATCCAATTCTTGGACAGTCCCCTTGAAGTGTCCTGGTAAGGAGTTTTTTTTTACTCCTGCATACGTTCTGTTTTTTGGCAATAAAGGGAAAAAAATGTCCTCTTTAACGGGCTCCTGATTTAAATATCCATGCACAGTATGTTCTTTTGAACCCGCCAGTGCATTGTCCTGGAAATGTCGATATTGACAATGTATGCAGTTATTATTTGTTGTTACAACTGCACCACACCTCTGTTACAACTGGCCCGCACATACTTTGCAATTGTAACATCAGACTACGTTAATGTTTGTTTAAATTTTACATGAACCGTTTGTGATCACCTCAAACCTAATGTGACTTATTGTAGCAGACAAGTGTATGCTCTTTGTAGTGAAATCACAGCTTTATTTCTAAGTGAGTTTTACTTCTAAGTACTGTAATTCAGTAAAAAAAAGTTTTTTGTGAAATTTGTGAAAATTTTACAATTCTGCTGGTTTTCCCCTATTAAAATTATCTCCTTGTCCATGAGTGGTAATGACATTCTGTGAGCATCAGTAATTTTAAAATCAAATCTTTTTTTTTTTCTTAGCACAAATATTATAATTGTATGTAGAAAAATACTGGACAAAGCAATACATGTTCAAGCTGATTGTATAATTTCCAACAGTAAGATCAGTACATTAGACTGCTTAATTATGTTGTTATGAACTGATACATATAAACATGTATAATGGTTATTACTTGTTTAACACAAATGCTAATTATTTCTACCTTTTTGTTTTATGTTGATATTACATATTACATGTATTAGATTATAACATGTATTATTCCAAAAAGAGATATTGTTGCAAAATATTGCATCAATTGTAAAACTGTTTATAATGCAGTCTATCCATATTTTTTCCGGTATTGTAGCTATCATTTTAACTACAGTAAATTAAAATGAAATGATTGTTGCATTGATTGTAATTCTTCTCATTATAAATGGGTGTAAGAAAAAGAACAAAATACAATACCTCAGGGACCAACAATGCAGTATAAGAACAGCCATAAACAATAAAAAATAGAAATAAATACAGGAATTAAAATGAGAAAAAAAGAAATAAAAAGACAATAAACAATAAATGCAAAGTGCATTTTTCCTGCTTCTGGGATTCATATCAAAGTCAATTTGGGCAGCATATGATTCACGAAAACTGTTGATTGGCTTTTGAATCATTGAATGGGATTTCAATGACCTGCTTGAACTTGACTGACACACCTCCAGCAGTGGCTCTGCTTCCACTTTGGTGCAGGTTTTGGCACAAAATTATCAAAAGGCTCCGACATGTCTAAATCAATGGCGAAAATATCACTTTGCCAGTGTGACAGCTTGCAACACACCATGCGCTGGCCAGACAATAGACCCCATAATGTCACTGTTACATCACACGGCACATCACACAACCTGCTTAAGCAAAGGCATTAATTGGTTAAAGAATCTGCTCACCTTCTTACCAAAGCCTAAATTAATTGCTGAGTGAAAGGAGACCTCATAAACCTGCAGACAGTGTGGGCCTGCAGGACTGAAGTTTGAGACCCCTGATCAAGATGTTGACCATATGTTAATCTCAAATACATTTCTTGCATGTGCGTGTGTGTGTGTGTGTGTGTGTGTGAGTTGCATTTTCAGACACAGAAACAGACATTCATGGGTTCATGAGACTGGAAGAGCTTGTTAACGGACCCCAAATGGTTTGTGCTGTTGAACACAGAACCTTGTTTCAGTCGTCATTTACAGCTCTGTGGACAATAGCTAAGGAGGAAAGAAAAGCAAACCATTTTTTTCAGCCCTTTCGTAGCTCTCCCTGCGGTAATAGCCTCTCCAGTTTTGATGACAGAGATGGTCGGCGGCGGGCTTATTTTCAGGTGTTTGGATGGCTTTTTAAAAAAATGTTATCACTTTCTCTGATCAATTCTGTAAGTCCTTGCCTCCTTACTTTAAAGGAGGCGTACGCTGGGAGACAGACTGCGCCAGCGTGCGCTAAGAGCTAAGTGGTTATTGGCCCGATGTAAACGCGGGCTCGGATTGAGGAGAAATAAACAGCGCCTTCTCAACGGTGCCTCTGTACCGCTGAAATGACTTTTCCAGCGCTTAGTTGTTTTAACGGTAGTGCCAGTGTCGAGTGCCTCTCTGGTTACTGTCTGTTTAATAGGCCCCATAGGACTGCTCTCAAAAAGTGCCAAAAGTCACCACACAGTTATGATTTGATATGTGTTGTATAATTGGAGCTTGAGTGTTATGAAGCGTTCTGTCAGTAAGCACTGTATTTGGAAACAAACCCTCGGGAAGGTTTTTAGCTGGAAGCATAAAGTATTGTGGCACTACCAAGCCAAAGATCCTCACTGAATAAGTAGGCTTGATAAATTGTTGATATGGCCAATCAAGTGCTTTCCCTGAGTTTTATTTTTCATAGAACAGCATGTTGACACACGTTCATGTGGAGAGAGGTCTTAAAGTCATTTTTTGCTTTTGATAAATGAATAAAATTTCATTGGCAAAAAAGGTAGATAAATGTGTTTTTGGCACGCTGTGCCTGACTCCCAGTAGTCATTTTACTACAACTTTGAAATGCTTCAGAAGAGTAAGCACGCACACACATGCGTGTTTGTGTGTGAGAATGTGTGAAGACAGACGTGCGTGCACCATTTCTCACCATATCTCAAATGGTAACATTGCTACAGCATGAGAACATTAAAGTCAAGTTCAGGGGTCCAATATGTCTTTTGTTATGGCTGCCCTTCGTTTATGAAGAAGATGAGACTATTTCCACAGATGCGTTTGTGCTACATGTGGTTAATGCTGCTGAAGGCAGTGCCATTTTAAACTGCTGTGAGGCCCAAGCGGAACATACAGTATATTAGCCACAGGTGGATAGTATATAACAAAAACTAGCTCTGTCATTTTCGGATAACTTTTAAATTGAGTACATGTCTCACCGAGATTGCAGGGGAACGTTCTGGACAGAACAATAGTGGCCCACATCCCTCGTAAACACACTAAATATATTGTAGAGCACCAAGATATGTATCCTCAAACACAGACTGGTGCCAGTGTAACGGTTCCTGGTGTAGATCACCCAGGATAAGCCCCTACAGCAGGGCCAAAATGACTTTCAGCTCTTGAACAACATCTATTATTCAGGGTGCAGTGCGGACCGACTCTTTCCTCAGAGGACCTGACAATGACAGCTTGCTGAAGGGGTTGCATCGAAATGCCGTATTTTTCCGTATGTCTGCTGCCCTCGACGTCCGCGTTCTCCGACTGGTCGTAGCTCACTCCAGATCATTTTGGACCTCTGCGAGAATCAAAGGAAAACAAAACAAACAAAAAAAAAAACAAAACGTGACAGCCGTTTCAGAACTCGGGGAAAAATATTACCTGCAGTCATTGATGTCATGTCGCCGTTCCCCAGAAAGGACTGAAATTACAGTGGCAATCATACCACTTTCTTGTTGACATATCTTCCACGTTTGAGGACAGAACACACTGCAGGTGCGGACATTAATGTTTAAAGTGTGGCTGTAATCCTGAATGTTCTGGTGATTTTTATTTTTCCTTTTTTTTCAAAATCTTTAGAGCAGAGCATGGATTATAAGATCATCTACAGTGCGTTGGAACCTGCACATGCAGAAGTTGCGTGCATGTCTCTTGTTATTATAAGGGGTATAAACTAAAGGGTAGGATAACCTGTATGGTGTAAAGCCAGGAAGGAGGAAACATTCTTGCTCTGTGGGTTAGTCTCTCACCTGAATCAGGCCTGTCACTTCAACATTTTGTCACCGACTGATCGGATGGCGGTTTGTTCTTAATGAGAAATGTCTGCAGGACAGCATGGATCGGTGGTGCTCGTCTGTGACAAATAAATTCAGCTACCTCCCCACAGGAATTAATTATCCAGCAAAAGGCATGGCGAGGAACAGCAGTGGCCACTGAAAAGCAGCAAGGTCCTGTTGGTCTCATCTTATCAATGGTGCAAGCAGAGGAACCTGTACAGTAAAATCACTGTGTCCAATAATAATCACCAAATTAACAACGTCATATGGTATGTCACTGGCAGATACAAATTTCTCTCTCTAAGCATTACACTTCCATGGAAGTTTTGGCAGTGAATCTGATGTGTTTTTGTTCAGAATAGAATGCTTATCACATGTTGTGCATTGTAACATCTTAACCAACTACTCTTACCTGGGGGGGGGGGGGGGGGATGTGGATCTTTTTGAAGCTTGAGTGGTCTTTAGATCAGTATTCTCACACCCTCTGCTAATTTTTCACAGCACAACCTGGTTGTTGATCCATGTCCTTTCCTTTTAGCTTATCACATATTGTATGGAATTGCTTTCACAAGACAGACCACATTTACAGCTATTAATAATATTTACTGGTTTTCAACAGAGAGGTTTGTTTGATTAACTCTTTAGTCATGAAAATTTTCAGATGTTAAGAGATGTGTCAAAAATAAAATTGAGAGTCTTGTCTGCATCATATTAGAAAAGCTTTACATTAAATGCACACAAAACCAGATTGTAAGCAATATATGAAATGGCATTACCATTTCTCAAAGGGTGTGAGGCACAGAGAAAGGGTAAAGAGGTGAAAACAGAGGGGGGGGGAGAGGAAAGAGCTGAATGCAGAAGGAGGGAGTGAGGGAGGGTTGTGTTGAAAACAGAGGGAGTGAGGGACAAAGAGGTACTGAACTGAACCCCAAAAGTTGCCGGTTTGATTCCCCAGGTATGGCACTGTCATTACACCCTTGAGCTAGGCACTTAACCTGAATGACTCCAGTGTATATACAGCTGTCTAAATGGGTACTATATTTTTAAAAAAGAAAAATTGTGTGCTCTGGGTAAATGGCAGTAATTTTTATGGAAGGTAATATATAGTAAGAACTGAGAAAAGCGAGAGTGGGAGGGAAGAACTAAGAGCAGGGAAAGGAAAAAGTGCGCGGAACACAGTAGGAGGGAGCCATAACTGCCTTTGCTGTTGGTAACGTGACCTTCATCACATCAGCCTAAAGGGACTTAAGATTTCAGTTTTTTTTTTTTTGTTTCCCAAGAGGTGGCCATTTATGATTCTACCCACAGCGAGTAAAGAAAAGGTGGCAGCTTTGATAATTATACATTTCAGCTGATTAATATGGAATGCAACTGCAAGTTTTGGCCAAATTATACCGTGTAACATTTAAGAAAACTGTGTCGAAAGCTACAGCCAGAGCTTTTAATGTAAAAATAGTCTGAAGGGTTCAATCAGCTATACCTCCCAGATAATGTCGCACATAATAGCTGGAACTGAACAAAAGGTTCCTGATTGCATGTTCCAACCCGTGTCAAAGAATTTTACTAGATTAAAGAATTTAATTGCAGACAAGCAGAATTAAGCTCTACTACAATTATAATCTACCTTTTCCCATATGGTTATTATAGATATATAGAGGTATATTTATCGGCTTCTATATTGCTGAAATATCTAAATAAATGTTCCATCTGTCCTTTAACAGAAGACTAGTTATGGCCTGTGTGTCCTGCCCTCTGAAGAAGCAGCAGTATTATATTAGTATATTTTTGGGCTGGAGTGGCCCTGCCCTGCTGTTTATCCACTGTATTTCATTTGAACAGTTTTGAAGTACGTGATATTTGTTGATGTGATTTCTAATTCTTTGGTAGTCACCCTGCTTAAGAGAGCCTTCCAAAAAAAGAACAAAGATGAATTAGTTTGTCTGAAATATTGGTGTTAGCGATACATTTATACTGCCTTTCATTTCAGTCACACATTTTGAACCTGTTCTCTGGTTATTGTGTGCCCACTTGGAAAGGGAAGCCAAGTGTGACATTTGGTTTATTAATTTCCAGGAATGAAACTGGACAGATGGTTTTTATTTGAAAATAACTGAATTGAAAATGAGAGGACAATGTATGGGACAGTGGAGTGGTATAAAGGACAGGGGGACTGTCTTTGTTTGGAGACTGAGGAGATGATTTTGGCGGACAATAGCGTAACGTTGCAGAGATGCATTGTTTGCCACTGTCAGCTGCAAAATACCGTAAAATGTTGCTGAGGTGCACCGTAAGCCGGACAATACCATAAGGTTGCTGGGGCAGATCTCTCGGCATCATAAGTCAGACCAGAGGATGGATGTTTAGCAGGAACACTGCTGAAAACAAGACTAGGGAGAATCCATCAAACCTGTAATGGGGCAGCCTCCTATGTGCTGTCAATCATAACTTCTTTGAACCAGCTGAAAGGCTGCATTCACAGCAAAGATGCTGTTGATTGGTTGATTCAAATCAGTGAGTCACTGAAAACACATGATGGCTCCACCAATATTTTAGACTCTGTAAGCCATGTGCGGGTAGGGTGTGAATGAGTGATGTTTATGACATGTCATTATACTATTCATAGTTTAAAGCCCTATTCAGCCCTGTTCGAGCTGCATTTATTTTACAATGGGTTGTGCTGTAATAAGGTTTTCAAGATGTTTTGTCTGGTCTATTTGTATGGGAGTATTGTCTGGTCTATTTGTATGAGAGTAACAATTTCTGTAATTCCTCCAAAATTACCGGAGATAGCCCAGATGTAAATTTTACTAGCTTCACTTCTATGAGAAAAAAATGAGACTGCAAGCAGCTCGTTCAAATCTGCCAAAAAGTGAAGGCAAATACTTTCCATACACAATTACATCGATCAGCCACAACATTAAATCCACCTACCTAATATTGTGTAGGTCCCCCTCGTGCTGCCAAAACAGCTCTGACCCGTCGAGGCATGGACTCCACCTCTGAAGGTGTCCTCTGGTATATTTGGATTTCTGTATATATTTGTATCTGATATTTTGTATCTACAGTAAATTTGTATCTGATTGTGTTACTTTGTTGTCTTTGATGCTGCAACAGTGAAAATTCCCCCCGGGAATCAATAAAATACAGTACTACTACTACTACTACTACTTATTACATTATTGGTTTTTATTACATAAAAAATTTGAAATGGATTACATTATTCGAAGTTATTACACTATTGGTAGTTTATTACATTATTAGTTGCTACAAGGCTATAAAAGGCTAAGATATTGTTAGAGGGTGAATTATTTCCACATGATTTAAAAAACTCTCGTCGGGTCAGAGCTGTTTTGGCGGTTCGGGGGGGACCTACACAATGTTAGGCAGGTGGTTTTAGTGTTGTGGCTGATCAGTGTGCATTACTGCAGTGTCCATTCGAACTGGATTGCAATTGTTGAAGGACATCTGGTTTTTGTGAAACAGAAAATAATTTGCACAGGTGTTTTTACATTCTGGACTTTTCCTACTGGAAAAATCATGCATCCTGTCAGTAATCACTTAAATCATATCAGTTAACCTCCCTTGGTGAAACGAATCCAGCTTGAATAGGGTTGAAGTGTACATCGAATTGAGGTTCAGTAGAACCATTAGTACATAGAGTGCAGAAGCGTCTATCCACTGGGTTATTTCTATATTTGCCGGTTTGAATTGCTAGAGGTGCGACTCCACATATAAATTCTGCAAGAGTGCTTCTGTGTTGTCTTGACAAGATACTCTCGACATAGGATTCTGTTTCAAATGTGTTCTTTAACTTACGGTACGTGCACAATTTCTTTCCCTCTGGTCTATTAGCTGAAACCACTTCTGTTCCTTCCTCTCTGACAATGCAAGATAACTCCTTTGGTCATTTTCTGAATAGAGACTGTCCTTACATGCGAGGTGTGACATATTGAAAAAGAAAAAAAGGCTTTTTATCTACTAGTTCTTTATGTTCAGCTGGGAAGCCCAAAAAAGCATTCACTGGGAGATTCAATCATCAGCCATGCTTCAGAGTCTCTGCCAATTCCTAAAAATATAGAGCCACTGGCATTACCGTAATGTTTTACATCTCATATCACCTTGTATAGCAGTATTTTGGGTGTATTTACACACCCCCAAATAATATCTGCATGCCAAATTAAGTGCATTGAGACAGGATTAGGCTTTGTATCCATGCACTCCACCACCTTAGTTTGCTACACATTTATGTTCAGTTTACATTTCTGACACCAGCCGTATACTAGGTCCAGCATCACCTGTATGGATGTACAGAATTGTGAAAGTGTAATAGGGAGAGCCTGGGAGCTACCATTTCTCAAATATTAATTTAAAGCTCATACACCCCCCCCCCCATCCTTTTGTTTAACCAAATTTGAAATGACAAATTCCTCTACCAATTCAGGAGGGTGTATACTATCGCACGCACTCTGCAGAACTGAGGTTCTTGTTTTCACTCTGCAGTCTATCCCCTGAGCTACTGCAGTTGCAGTGGCGGAAGAATATGCAATTGACGCAGCTTTTGCAGGCACAGTGTAGGCACCTAATTAACCAGAGGGGTCACGATTGAGCAGCAAGGCGGAGTTGTACCCTATTGATGGAACACCTTTCTCCCCTGGGTGGCACTTTGGCAAAGTATACGAGACTCCCAGCCAAAATCAGGAACGGTGCAGTGTGGATTTAACCCTGGCTGTAGGGTTACTAGTTGCAGGTGACTCAAAGGGGCATGCCAATCTGGAAGTCTACTACTCCAACTCGCGTGATAACTTTTTAAAGAAAATAATGACCCAGCTGGGGCCTGGGTTAATGCGGTCCTCCTCCGCGAGTTTTTAAGGCTATATTTTGACTCAAACACTGATATTCCCTTGTGTATCTTGTTCAGATGAGAGTTGCAAAAAGCCCCATGATCTCAGCCATTGCTGTACAGGAACTTTATACAGCCATATCTGTTCAAGGATAAGTCGACCTCATGTTTAATTGCCCCCTGCCCCCACCAACTGCCTCAAATGTATGGTCTAAACGTGGGTAAGGATTAGCTGTAACACAAGTCTTATCAAACATCAGAGTATGAATTATTAACTTGAGAAAATAATACACCCAGCTGCATACTTTGATACAGAACACTTTGCCTGAAAACTGAAACGTAGCTTCCTTGATTTAGCTTAGATTGCTAATGCTCAGCGGTGACTTCATGGCGAGTCATTGGCAGATAAGGGAAGTTCTCGCTATCATATGAAAGCCTATGGGAGCTTGCCTCAAAAAGCCCAGCTCCAAGTTAACAAAACCCAACTTCATTTACTCTGGCTAGTAGTGATGTAAAATTATGAACCTGCTCTTCCTATACATAATACCCGCTTGACAGCAATTTTCAGGCGCTAATTTCTTGTTCATAAGAAATATGATTGCATTTATATAAATAGAATGACATCAGCTAATTGCTTCTTTGTTTCTTCATTGCTTCCTCTGAAACACAGAAAGAACCTTGGAAACACAGCCGAGCGGTTTAGTCTATCTGTAGAACACTACAATGAGTTGTGTGATTTGAATGTAATTCTTCTCAAAGTAAAAATTAATTTGAACATTGAAATTGAATTCCAAAAACAGTATTTTATGTGGAAGAAGTGACTTGTTTCCTGGCATAAAATGATGCTATTTAAGGTAGCATGTTATCATTCAACAATGTACATGGTGTGTATATGTGTGTGCATGGGGGGTTGATGGTAGGCCTACTTATTTATACATTAATACAGTTTAGTAGTCTGTAGATGTGTACAGCTCTGTGTAAAATCAGAAAATAAATTAAATAAATGACTAGTAAAAGCTATTTATATATGGTTTTACCTGTGTATATTTTGTATTATATAAATGTATATTTCATGAGAAAAAAATGTGAATCAAACTCTTTAAACTACACGATGAGATTAACAAATTATTTGTGTGTTAACAGCTGGAGTACAAACTGAAATAATTTAACATAAAATCTTAAGATCAATGTTCTGTAATACAGCAGAGAATTCAAATGTATACAGCACACATGGTTGACCAGTAGCATGTGTTCTGAGAGATCATTCAGTTGAAAGCTCACGTAGTTTCAAACCTTCTCTTCTCTAAATTATGTGTGAAAATGTGAAAATTGTCACTTTACCACCTCTCATCCATTCGGTTTTCTCTGGATAAACACATCTAATAAGATAATTGCGTAATCACGTGAAGGCATTTCCCACTCATCCCTATTATGGGGTTAATGCCCTACGGTGAAATGTCTAACCCACTGACACCAAAGCTTCTCCTTGGTTGGAGCACATGAACGCTGCCTGATAAAAGCAGGCCTACTGATGGACAATGTCAAAGGGACACATGGCTGAGAAGGACCCCTGAGGGTATCCTGGATTGGAGAATGACAGTCAAAAATGAATCAGTTGATACTAGATGACCGACTGGCATTGAGTATTTTTGTGTCAACAGCACTGATTTAATGAACTTCAAAACAATGGATAAACTCTCCTTTATGTTTAGTTAATATACTTCTGTTACAGATTGTAGTTTAATGGTGAAGTGCTTGAACACCACCATCACCATTTCCCATATTTATATTCCATTTGTTTATTTATATGTGGAAACCCGTTGGCTTTATTAAATATTACAGAAACTGAGCTATGATTTGAGAACGCCGTCATCGGCATAAATAAAATATGAAAATCATCTCATTTAGATTAATCAAACCGTCCGACCATCAGAATTGTCTGGCATGGTTTTCATCTCTATAAATCCCACAAGCACATTTCCCACATTTCCACTTCGGGTTAAACTCCCAGAGGTGGATCAAAGGAAGACTGACAGTGATGTCTACCCAAAATTTTAGTCGATATTTCCCTCGTTTTTTATTCTGATTATGGAGATGTGCACTTGCGCAAGATACTTTTCACGTGCCTATAAATGTGTGTAGTATTTGTAAATGCATTTATTTATGTAAACTCATGTAAGGACATTATTATTTCATGTAGCCTACATCATGCTTCTTCTTTTTTTAAGTAGGCCTACGGCTTAATTTCGACATAATTCCTTTAGTTGAAAATCAAATGACAGACTATGCGGCACTATTATCGGCTTTTTCGTTAGTAGCCTATACATTGTTTTCCCCCGACGTTCTTAATTCAACGTGAAATTATTGGTCATCGAATGATCAAAATATGGACATTAGGCTATGTGTCTGATTCTAATAATATTTAATTGGCTTTTGATGCTGTGCCGCGACATCGTTTTTTGTAACCTACTGTTCTGATGTGGGTAATTAACGTTGTCTCTTGGACTGCGAACAATTATGCCGGAGTCGATTCGTTATGGTGTCAAATAGAACTTTATTTAAAAGTTAAATCGAACTTCAGTTCGTGATCCTGGACCCTAAATGCCGACAGCCATCCGCGGGCGTTTTCATAATATATCCGCTGATTTGAATGTTTGCCGCTTACACACCAGAAAACAAACATTGACTGCAGGAATGCTGGCTCACGGAAGCGATTCAGCTGATTTGCGCACACAAATAAAGGCCAAATATTCTTTCCCCTCTCCCATTTGCCAACGCCTGCAAGGCAGTAATATCAGAGATCCTGGATTTAGTTTTTAATTACGGCGAAGGCTACTTCTACGTTTAATGTGATGTCAGCCTGCGCACAACAGCAGAGGTAATTATTTTTATTTGCGGGAAATCCTATGCATCAATAATGAATTTATGAATTGCTACGGCATTGGAAGTGAGATGGAACACCGGCACAATTTGTCAATGAAATAGGCAGGCTTTCGTTTCATGTTATTTCTGAATTCCAAGGGAAAAGATGGCTGTGCATCAGAATGCGCCTCACTTCTCGGCAAAGTGTAGCTATTTATTTTGCATTAACGTGTTGCCATTGGTACAGTTGTAATGCAATTTCCTCCCGCCCGGATAAATAAATTCAGTATTCATCCTATTACTGAAAACGTATCATGTCGGCTTCAATGCTGTATGCAAAATGGGGATACTTCTGGAATAATGTGGCTGGTTTATGAGGCCAAACAGAAAAAAAAAAATGTGCTCAATGAGTATTTTGGTAAGTGTAGTAGGTCTACGTAATTTGGTAGCTGCAAAGGTTAGTATTGTTAAATTGTATTATAAAGGTGTGCACATGTGTTGGGGCGTTAAACCTGAAGTTTTAAATAATTAAATAGATCAGCCAATTAATTTTGTGTCACAGGTCAATACTTAATTGCTTGCTGGTTCAGTTCCTTATGAATTTGTATATTTATTAATAAATTGTATTAATATTGCTAGCCAAGGGCTCTCTCAAATTGATAAATACCCTGGTTTCATTTCTGTAAAGAAATGCCTACCATTTTCCTCCAAATGTGGCATCCAGATTAGTGTCAACATAGTGTTTAGTTTGTGTAAACACATACATGAAAGACACTGTGCTGCTGTAGGTTTGGGCAGGGGTGCCGTGCTGTTTGGGGTTGGGCGGTTTGAAATGTTCCACGGGCCCTGACTGATAGGGGCCCTCAAAAAAATATTAGAACATAGGATTTTCTGGGGTGCTGGAGCTCAATTCATCATTTAAGATGATTGTTCATTGTAGGAAAAATGTGCTTAAAGTATTTGATAAATTCTGTAATTAAGCTACACTCTTGGTATAGCACTTATAGAAGGGGAAAATATGATTGTCGTTAACTGATATGAAGTAGACACATAATCGAGATGGAACAGTAGTTGTAAGTCATGATTTGAGGGTGTTTCTAGATAGACTAGTTTGATAAGATTGTGGACACCAGTGTTTAAGTGCAGTTTTTGGTCTGATATCAAAATCCTTACCTCGGCAGTGCTGACTGTGGATGGAAGCTCCACAGGGCAGTGTTTAATTGACCGTAGCAGCACAGATCACAGAAGATCTGGGTTGGTTGTGTGGCTGCAGGTTGTTGTAAAGAGACAGGCCTATGAACACAATTCTAAAAGGTAATGCATTTAGGTTCAGATCATATCACTTTGAAAATTAAAGATCTGTGAGAGAGAAAAGTTCATTTTTATGGTTTTAATTATTTCTGAATATTAACCATCCATCCCTTAAAGAAGTAACTTTTTGAGCTGGAGGATTGTTTGACTGAAAGCTGGAGGCTGAAAAGGAACAACTGTGTGTAAAAAAAAATATATATATATATAAATTATTATTATTAATAATAATAATAATAATAATAATAATAATAATAATAATAATAATAATAGCAATAATAATAAACTGTGGGGTTTCAAAAACCACTACAAAAACACAATAACTACATAATTTTCCTTTATTTTCTGATTTATTGCCATTATGAAATTTCCATTATTTGATATGTTGGTTCATTGTAGTAAATGACAGCGTGATAATTCTGGAAGGATCCTACTATGTGAGATGACATCATTTAGGGGGATAATCAGTATAAAGGTAACGCATGATAAATCTAACGTGGTCAATAACTTTTTGTTACTGCTGCTACATTACCCATTTCAGGTTTGTCCACATGTAATTCAGTCCTCTACCACATGCCAAAGATACAGAGCAATTTGACAACCTTCTTGGGAAATATTTTTGTAAAACTGTTTTTGAGTGAGATAAGTAAAAAAAAGGTTCCAGAAGTAATTTTTAGATATGTTATAATTTTTATTTAAAATAAATCAAATCATACTTTTTTTTTAATGCAGTCATCTGCCCTTCAAAATTTAATATGATTTTCTGTGGGACTTTTTGCAGGAATTGTTTGCTATGTCATCAAAAACATGATGGCCCCCGTCTGTAACAGCTGTAACAGATATGCCACCTCTGTGTGAGAGGCTGTAACAAATAATGTGCTTTTCGCTGTTGTATGTTTACAGGATGCCTTCTAAAGAGAAAAGGAGAGGGTTGGTACCCAGGGAGGTCATGGAGAGGGCTACAGATTTGTAGATTAAGGACACTAGATGGTGCTGAAAACCACCTACATGTAGTGTCCTTTTGGGGAGACATTAGGCATTTTAAATAGTGTTTGATATTTGCTAAATAAATTAATTGTACTCATCAATGTGTTTGACTTTCAAGTTAGTTCAGTGTTTAATGTTAAATGTGTTCAGCTAATTTGCTTGCTGTGTTTGCATGGCATTAGCTTCTGGATGCTCCAAATTATTAATGGAAAAGATACAGCCATTTATAATAAGCACATACCAGATTGGCCTGTATAGTAGGCTATTTGTTTTGTAAAAGTGTAACTAGGTCTTGGGAAACAAATAAAAGCAGCTTTCCTCATCGTTTAGGACATTACCACAACTCACTTCAGTTGAATGTCTTTTTTTTCATAAATAAAGCGCCATGCTTTGTAATCTGAGGATGTGACAGACACCACAGACACTACAGTCCAAAAGTATTAGGCCATCTGCAGTGTTTTTTTAAACCTTAGGTAGAAAATAATTCAGTTTAATATATGTGCATTCATTGAATAACAAATCAAAGTATAAACATTCTTTTTTTTATTTCTACCTGCAATAATATATGAAGATGAGGATTACTTAAAAATAATCTTAGACATGACTTTCCTCAAAAGAGCATATTTGGCTTTAAATACAATTAAATTGCAATTAAATTACTGGAAAACGTAAGCTTCTTTGCAATTTCTTACTGGGAATAACCTTTTTGCCTCAATGTTTCCTTGGCCCTGCACATCTAAGCCTAACTCCTTCATCTTGGCTGTATTTTTTGCAACTTAAGTGCCTATTTTACTTGCACTACAGGCAAAACGTTGTAAAAAAACAATATACTGTATATATATTTGAGATGAGAGAATTCTCGCAAGGACATTTTTTGCTGTGAATGTGTCTGGAAGGATTTTAGTTTGCCTGACAAATGATCCTGCCATGTCTATTATACATGTGTGCATGAAAGCAAGTGCCTTTATAATATCTAGCGATTTTAGATGGGCATTTTTGCAACCTATTCGAAAACAAGACTTCATAATAATGAATATACAAATATACATATGCTATACACAGAAGATTGGATTAGGTTAAAAAAGGAATTGTATCCGTGTGCTTTGTTTGTGCTTATAAACTTTTTCTCAACAAAAGCAGCTGTCTTGATCTTGCATCATTAGATTTTTCTTGAAATGTATTTTTCATCTGAATAAAGAAGAATCATCTCTTACTCAATAAAGATGAAACAAATCTCTTAGGCTAATCAACACAATTACAGCTGTTCATCATGCTGAATAGGCCTATTTGGATAGTAGACGATGCATCAATCGGCTTTAGCCTGCAGTGCAGAATTATGCATTTAACAAGACGACAATAAAACGTCTATTTGCTGATCATATCAAGCTCATCTTTAGTTCATCAAGTTTTGACAGAGTGAAAATGGTCAGTTCGTAACAGACAAACAATAACATTTGGTTATGATAACCAACCACCACCTTTTTTAGGGTGTGTCCTTTAATTTACAATGATACTTTGTGGCACAGAAGTGGGCAGCTGCTAACTTTAGTGCATCCTAAGATTCACGTTGTCTGTACAACCTTCTCCTCCTTTAGGCAGCTTCTCTCTCCAGTTTTGATCCCATATAATTTGTTGCTTCATTCCTACAGAGCCTACCAGCCTGCTGGGGGGAGATTTGGGGTAATAACAATGATCGATGATAAGTTGCTGTGCTTTTGAGACAAAATAAGTGGAATAGACTTGGAATACGGGGACTTGGCACATTGAATGGCATTGTTGTAATATAGTTCAATGTCTGTTTAGAACACATAAAATAAATGCAGTGAATTTTGCCTCATAGTTATTGTTTGATTTGAAATACAAATTTGATTGATATGGATGAAAAGCAA
The DNA here is from genome assembly GCF_018555375.3 of Anguilla rostrata. Classification (NCBI taxonomy): domain Eukaryota; kingdom Metazoa; phylum Chordata; class Actinopteri; order Anguilliformes; family Anguillidae; genus Anguilla; species Anguilla rostrata. The sequence continues at coordinate 21,082,502 of NC_057947.1, forward strand.
CCAATTTTACGCAACTTTCCCAATACTTTGTAATTTTAACTGTATTCTGTATATGTTCAGTGGGTTCTTTCTGACATACAGACTACGTGGGTTGATTGCAGTGTAACCGATTTCCTTACTAGCATAATAACTTAGATTTACCTGTGTATCAAGTCTAAGAAAACGTGATTGCAATGCAAAAGTGCTGTTGTGTATCATGGGATTACAGCAAATCTCCCACTCGATAAAATCCAAGGACTTGTGACCTTAACATTTTTTTCTTTGTCATCACTAAAAATGTGCCCAGAACTAGGTTTTGGGCATACACAACTTAAGTATGCCATTGATGGCATTGTAAGAGATGGTAGACTCAATAGGTAGAAAGCATTAACATTTTTCACATTTTTATACAGAAGAGTAGCTTTATATTCTTCCTTTTGTCATACTTTTTGATACCTCTGTACAGTGTATGAGTACTGGGGAGTATTTGTAAATAATTGTAGAAGAGCAGCTGATGATTGAGGTAATTAAAAGCAAAGGTGAAGCTTTATGTAAAACCAAGGTGTGCAGACCAGGTTAGGCTAGTTAAAAAGGTAATTGGTAGTTTCCGGGCCATTACCTTTGACCAGGACATTATTAATTGATTTTAGATGTTGTCTATAAAAAGATTAAATCGTGTCCACTCATGGTTTCAGCCCACATATGTACAGTGCCAAAAGTTCAATAGAACTGCAGGCTTGTCAGTTTAACTTGTATCTCATGTACAATACTTGAAACTATCATTAAATAATTGTGCTAGCAGGCTACACGGGTCATCAAGATTTACAGAATCTTGAAGGGGGAGGAAAAGTTCTAAATGTGGGAAATAAAAATGTAATGTAGGACTACTTTATGGGATGGGATCGATGAAATGAATAATGTGGTCAGTTTGAAAAAATATATGGGATTAGTGATTGGCATTAGAACAAATCCCTATTAGGGTCTGGACATGCTGTAGAAAATGGCCAACAGGAGGTTGGAATTTAAAGAGTATAAATCTAAGGAATGTATATTGACATTATGCAATGTTGTTATCAGACTGTGGTTAAGTATTTTGTGCAGTTCTGGACACAAAACTAAAATCAAAGACATAGAAGGACTGGAACAAGTTCAAAGAAGGGCACCTAAATTGGTTCCTGGTTTGAAATGTAAAAAGTTATGAGAAAACACTTACTGTAAGATACTTATTCTCTTCATGTTTGGTAAAAGAAGACTAAGTAGGATTTAATTGAGGATTCATTAAAAGTGTTAACAGAAGTTAACTGCATTGGATTTTTCTGGTTGAGTTCTGTCAGTAGAGCAAGGTGGAAAAAAGGATAGGTGATCAAAAGAAAAAGCCTGCACTTCTTTGTGCAGACTTGTAATGTAGCAGAGACCCAAATGGTGTTCAATCCATGCTTGATGCAGTGTTAGTCTCTCTAGGTAAATGGGCAGTGCTGGATATTCAGTTGTTGGTACATTACATTACATTACATTACAGGCATTTAGCAGACACTCTTATCCAGAGCGACGTACAACAAGTGCATTAGTTCAAGGTGCAGAGGTGCAAAAGAAACACACTACAGTAGGTAAATGGTGAGAACTGATTAGCTGAATGGCCTTTTCTCATGATGATATGTCCTTATGTTTTTTTTTTTCTCTTTTTTTGCTTAAGAAAAGTTTGTTTCCTTGGAGATGTTCTTTATATCACCATGGTGATACAGGAATAATCTCTGCTCTACACAAAGGGCAGCAGCATAGCTAGAAATGCTTTATAATGTTGTTCTTTCTATTGACAAAGCCTGTTTTAGTTATTGTACTCATCTTTTGCATCATCACTTGTCACTTGGTCAGGATTGAGAGCTTTTGATCCATTTAGTGATCACATTTATCTCATTGTGGAAACATGAAATGGAAACATTTTTATAATGAAAGTTCCAAATTCAAAGTTTATTAATAGTACAATCTCAGAAATGAACTTCATAATTACGCACTGACCGGTCAACTGAATGGATATAATAAGCAATTCCATACATCTCCTAATTATACAAAACATTAATTATCTTTCTTTTTATGAAAGAAACTGGGTATCAAACAGAAATTATTCACATGTTGATAAAAACAGTAAAAACACCTCTCCTTTTATAACTGCTGGTTGGGTTCATCTGAAATCAGTAAGTCGGTAAGAAGTATCTGAGGAGCAGCACAATGAAACAAAACAATGGAACCTTGTTGTCTACTGTAAAACATGCATTTTAATGTTTTGCTTGACACAATGACAGATGCTTTCATTAAGTAAAAGTGCTAGAAGCAATTTAAGTTGAGCGGGGTAGTTAAAAGCAGCCTACTCGTCAGCACATTGCTGTGCCCCCAGGAGTATTCTGTCACTGATGCTGCGTCTTTTATGATATGGCTAGAATCATCCCTTGCTTGTGTTGAGCTCACAGTTCATTTTCTGTTCACAATCTTGCTCTTAGTTTTCAGTTTCTCTTTAAACTACTTTTTTTTTGACATTCGGACGTACAGGCTGTGTTGTTTTCATTTTTGAGAAAGCAATAGAGGTAGCATTTTTTTTACAACAGTTGTGAACTTATAACAGTTATGGTGATGTCCAACCTGCCCTTTTTTACAAAGCATTGTGTCTGGACAATGTATAGGTCCCCATGCAAGTCCATTAATCAATTAATCTCTTTTTTTTTGTATAGCACATTTTGTACTGTAAATCCAGCCTGGGCCTTTCTGTGTGTGGTTTGCATGTTCCCCCCGTGTCCGCATGGGTTTCCTTCGGGTACTCCAGTTTCCTCCCACAGTCCAAACACATGCTGGTAGGGTAATTGGAGACTCTAAATTGGCCATAGGTATGAGTTTGTGAATGAATGGTGATTGAATGGTATGTGTGCCCTGCAATAGAATGGCGGCCTGTCCAGGGTGTATTTCTGCCTCTCGCCCAATGCTTGCTGGGATAGGCTCCAGCACCCCCTGCGACCCTGCATAAGGTAAGTGGGTATAGATAATTGATGGATGGATTTCTACATAGGCACGCAATGAGCTTCACAATAAAATAGAAGTAATTTAAAATTAATAAAATAAATCAAACATGGCAAAAGCATAAAAGACATGGTAAAAAAAAAAAACAGAAGACAATGAAATTAAGCAACTGTCAGCATAGATGAAAACGAGGCTAAAAATGTAAGTTTAGAGTTTTCATGGCAGAGTCATCTGCCTCTACTGCTCTCAGATCTTCTAGTAGACTTTTCAAGAGACCAGAGCCATTGTGACTAAAATCTGGCTCTTCATAGCTTTCGGTTCTTGTTTTCAGTATGAATAACAAACCAGTACCAGAGGATCTGAAGGGCCTGCTGGGAACATGCGTGATTGTGGACAGTTAGACAAAAACAGATCAGGTTTAACAAAAAAAGAAACATTGGGCCAGATGTGTGATATGTATGTATGAGGTTTGGAAAAAAAAACTGTTTTTCTGTAGTTTTCAGTTCAGATGGGACTGAAAAAAACAGACACTGGGCAATCAACTGCCTCTGTTCATCAGCTCACCAACCAGTGGGTCAGTCCCCATGCTGCAGCCTATCTGCTGCCTGAGCTTAGAGAAATGGCTCCCAGCTCCCGTGTGGTCGTTTTTGTTTTGTAAAAATTGTAAAATAAAATAAAAAATATTGAAATGAGGCTTAAATGGGATGCAAATGAGGAGAGATATTGAATAAAACTCAAGCCTAGAGACACTGAAGAGAAACAGGGCAGGCAAGATGAAAGGGAGTGTGGGCACACTGTGGAGAGTGTTGTGAGTGAGGGGATTGGTGAACCCAGCGAACCATAGGTAGTAAATGGGAGTAAATAGTAAATTATTTTTTTTACTAACTTTACACAGGATGGTAACTAGATAAAAAGACAAATTCATGTAAACTTATAACAATCTGTTTACACAAGAAACTAAATGTTAAAATTTGACAAAAAAAGAAGTTTTTCTTTTAAAATGCAACACAAACTCTGCCCAAATGATACATACATGCCTTCTCGGACTGTAAAGAAGTAGCCAATCTCTGGAAACAATTAGAGGCAAGGTTATCAACAGTCTTGTAGTGCTTCGAGACTGTTGTATTTTTCCCTTTCTGTGCCTCTTTCTGGACTCTGAGGTGGCTTCTAATAGCAACTATAGAATTAAATGTATATACCACTCTTAATGCTAAATTTTCTCATCATATACCGTAAGAGAGTTTCAAATCCTCCACCATTACAGTGTTGGGAAAAAATATTTTTATTTATACCCTTTATACTCTGTGGTGTCAAAATAAGGACATTTAATTCGCAGTCGTGCTTATATGTGGATTATCTGCTTGATATGAGGTTTGAGAACCTCAAACCCCTTTGATTTCAGTGATTTGTGTTTCTCCCTAGCTAAGCCCTGTTGTATCTGTCCTGTCGTATCATTTTTCTTTCTTTCTGTGGAGCTTTAGCTCCCTCTCTGTATGACTGGCTGACTGGAGGCTGAAAACACTGGGGAGGGCAGGTTCAGCGTGCATGTGTTCTGTACATGTTACTATTGTCTTTTCAGTTTTTATTGCTAATTCTAGTGTTATGATTGTCATTTATTGTTGTGTTTATTATTGAAATTCTGTATATTATCAATACTATTGTAACTATAGAAATTAAAAGAGATTTTGAATATTGTCAGAATAATGGATCAGCGGGTTGGTGGCGGATACTGGTGGGGTGAATCAGTGTCTGTAAAATACAGGAAGATATTCCAGAGCAAAAACAAAGTTCTCCTCCACACAAGTCCAATAGGGACCATATGTACTCTGTAAGAGTTGATTTAAAAAAAAAAAAAAAAAAAATTAGTTACAGTAACGGCTAGGCTAGACAGCCAATGTACATTGTACTTTGCCAAGTGGCTAACTGTGGGGCTGTAATGCCCAACAGCTAAAATTCCCACTGCTGCTGATAACATTGCAGCAAGTACTCGGGCAGCACAGTACATCATGAAGGTGGCCCGCTGGAGGGTTAAAGCATAATTAACTAACTAAAAATCAAGAGGGGAAGAGGAGAGCGCGAGCCGAAAAGACCCTACGAGCCGGAGCTGTAGGCTGAAGAGAGCGATAGCCTAGGATTGCGAATACAATGCCACTTAACGGAACATACATCTGCACCCCCCTTCCCCAGCCCCCCTCTTCTGCACGCCAAATCCTTGTCAGCAGCGAACTTCTGGAGCAGGGCGTTTGGAAAAACAGGGCCTTTTTTCCCTCAGAATTAGCAGACAGAAGTATTGTTGCCTCTGTCACAGCGGACAGCAGTAATCTGAAGCAGTAATTGCCTGCTAACTCAGGCTGTCTCCTACCAGCGCAGGAAGGCAGAGGAAGACATTGTCTCGCCTTTACCAATTGTCACACCGTTTGACAGCTCAAAAAGGAATTTAGTACGCCTAGGGTTTCCGAAGACAGGGAGGGCAGGGGACAAAAATGCTTATGCAGCTACCGTCCACTGCTAAAAACAACTCTCAATTTTCAGTCTTCCATCTCTCCATATTGAATTTATTTGATTTCTATTTAGTTTCCCAACATGAAGGGTTCACTGAGCCCTTGGCATTAATCAGAGGGAGGATCCTGACTTTGCGTCTATGTGTTGAGTTTTTGTTCTCTGAAGACGTGACTTCTAGATTTTTCTTTTTTTCTTTTTAGCCTTTCTGTATGAAGCTTTAAAGGGATGTTACAAACGTATGCCAAATTTATCATTAATTAGAAAATGTGTGTTATTTTTGCTTTAATATATACAGGGGTGTTATGCAGTTTACAGATAATAGCTCTGAAAGGTTATTTATTGCATTGTGTTCTCTGGCTATAATTACATATTAATTTGAAGCATGGGTCAGGAGTCTTAACAGTATAACAAAGGCAATAAATTAAAAACCGTGTTTTTGTCCCTGCCGAAAATTTTGCACAGTATTTACTAAGTCTGGTTATGTAAATGAACATGGCCACAGTGAGTTCATTTAAATGAACTGTTGGAATTTAAGATGCAGCTTGCACATGGCAGGAAAGCAGCACTGTTGTACCGCTCAATCTCTGATGAAGTTTAGTTTTGGACAGGTGTCAGGATCCATGGATGCAATGGATAGGCAGTGTCACCTTTAAATGTTAACACATCTCATTAGTAAAGATGTCAGAACAGTTTTAATATGTCAAGTTGTTCAATTCCATACCCAATGGCCAACCACCTCCTGAGTCACCATCTCTCAACTTCTCTTACAGGCAACTGTCCCTAAAGATGAAGGAGCCATGCATTTAAAAGCATATTTTAAAGATGATCTATTTTCGCAAACGTAGTCACAAATGTAACATAAGTAGTAACATAAGTAGTCATAAGTAGTCATAAATGTAACACATCAGAAATGTAAGAAGGTCAATAAGTGAATGTACACTGTGGCTACGGCACCATTTCAGGTTTGTACATGTTTGTACATTTTTGTCCTCTATCACTTCCCAAATGCAATGTGATAGCTATATTATATTTCCAAAAAAACCTTTTTGAGCGAGCTAAGTAAAAACTGTTCAGGTAATCATTTTTGGGTATAAGGGTTTATTTCTATTTGCAGTAAATCAAATCATCAGTCATTTAAAAAGTTATCTTTCATTGAAAAGAAAAGTATTAGGGTTCACTGATCTTGAATTAAAAAAAAAAAAGTCAAATTGGCCGATTTCCAATTACGATGGCTGAAGTAAAAAAAAAAAAAAAAATAAATATATATATATATATATATATATATATATATATATATATATATCTAATAATAATAATTATTATTATTATAAAGCAATAGGGAACAAAAGGAAACATAATATTGTTTATTTGCTCTCTAGGATACCAATACATTCAGATACTTTCATCATTATTATTATTATAATAATTATTAACAACATTATTGTTATATTGCTGTCCTAAACACACAGTGAAGGAGCTCTGATTCAATGTGGCTGCTTCTGGAAGAGTTCGTGTTCATGGCTTCACACCTTGATCTGCGCCAGCACTTTATTTTAGGAGACGTTTCAGTGCAACAATAGACAAAATGACATCTGCCGCATTCGCTGCGGAAGCATCGGTTTCTCTAGTAAGCTCCAAAAAAGGGAGTAGAGTCAACGTGTTTTACGTTTAACATGAATTACCTTTATAAAATAATTCTGAAAATCCAAATCCTGAATGTATTGCACTAGCTAATTATTCATCAGACTATTATGAGGATATGAAGAGCCTCTTCACTTTAATGGCCGATTATATTTATTTGAACCGGAATATACAAACAAAGAGCTAAATTAAATTTGTGTGTACACAGAATAGTGTAGGTTATGGTCAATTCTGTAAGTTCAGACAGAATTATTTTTAATTTCGACACATTTTAACATTCATTTTCACTTCCCAATAAATAGGTGTAGATAAGCTAGACTTGCCTGAAGGTACATTGAAGCTGTGGCCTATCTTGATATGCCCCATAAAAACCATGGTGAAGCTAATGGCATAGAGAAGAAAAAAAAACCTCCACTGCGACACCTTAGTAAATATGGAAAAATGCCCTTAATGTCAGTAGGAACCCTTTTCACCTTTTGATAAAAAAAGAAACCATTAACTGTTGTGTTGTGCAGCTGCTATAGGGAGTCCAGTATGCATGGTCAAAGGTATCTAAGGGAATTTTTCACATGATAATTAATGTGCAGCAACTTGTAACAACCATGTAGTGAAGAATGGCAGGGAGCCAGTTGCAGTCCCTGCTTGGCATTGACATTCAGAGGTTTGGTTTAAGCATGAAGTTTTCTTTATCCTTTATTTGACAGGGACAGCGCACATCCACTTGGCTGTCCCAGTTATCAAGCTAAATTTGATCTGTTATCCCTGGGCAAATTATGCCCAGTTAATGAGGATTCTGGAAAGTGCTTCACAGTGACTGCAGTGTGGTGCTGTCCAGTAAGCAGGACCTGGTCTGAGAGGAAAAGAACATTCTGGATGTGTTGGGTTGTTGTAGAACTCTGTGGTGTTGGCCGCAGCCATCCTTAAATGCTGGAGTTCAGGAGCTTTAATGGGGCATTTAAAGGACAGACTCAGATTGTTCATTTGCAGCAATGCGACAGATGTGATAGACAGGTTTGCCTTGGCCTTAAATGACTAAAGTCACACCTCCCAAATGCTTTAGTTCAATACAAAGTGGGTCTGAGGACAATGAACAGAAGGACAGTTACACTTCACATTCTGAAGAGTGCACTCTGCTTCTGTTGTTTTTTAGTCAAAAACTGATTTTTGTTCCTGTTCTCCATAATAGTATGTCATTACCTGCATTTGACAAATGACACATTAGTTTTGAGTAATTAATTCATTACAAATACATGACAATTAAATCTTGAATTAAATCAAACTGACACATATTTATCCACTGTTATTATTGTTACAGATTGCCACATTGCTTTCCATATTATTTTTGAAGGCATTATTCTATTTTCAGCTTTGTCGATATTTATCTTATTTTTACTTTCTGTTCTTCAATTTCGGAAGGAAAAAGAAATGGAGGGAATGCACTTTGTCTTCTTCTTCTTTGTCTTATCATTGTTATCTTTACAGAGGTGAAAGATCCAGATTCGGAAAGCAAAAGTCCTCCCACAAGTCACAGCACAGTTCTTCAGCCAGGTGGTGGAACTAATTAGTGAAATTAGCTGGCTGAGTTCACGGGTGGAAGAAACACACGGCAAGATTTTTACTTTCTGAGCCCTGGACTTCCCACCTCTGTAGGGATTGAGGGGTTTTTCTGTTTAGGGGTCACTGAACCATTGCTCTGTGTCCTCGGCAGGTGTGCATTACCGGAAGTCCTGCGCCTCCTCGGGCGCGTGCCTCATTGCCTCGTCGGGCTATCAGCAGTTCTGCACGGGCAAGCTGCACTCCGTCTGCATCAGCTGCTGCAACACGCCCCTCTGCAACGGACCCCGCCTAAAAAAGCGCCCTGTCCCATCTGCCACGCCCCCTGCCATGCCCCGCACCCCCCTCAGCCTCCTACTCCTTTTTCTACCGCCCCTCCTGCTGACGTAGGGCCTACCCCATCCCGGACCCAATCAATGGGGAGGTGTTTTCTGACAGAACTCTTCATTTACAGCGCTGAAGATACGTGTTGATTTTTATTATTAATTCGTAGTTTTTTTGTTTCCTTAAATTTGTTGGCTTTACAGATACTAGGATGGAGTCCCAGCCATGTCAACAGTTAGTGTTCCACAAGTACCTTTAGCCTTTGTGTACGGTGACCGCTCCGCTAGCTTATAGATGTTCAGTGGTCCTGGTGTTTAGTATACAGCTGGAGAGGAAAAGGTAGCCCGCCCTTGAGCCCTTGAACGATCTCCTGGGACAGATCGACAGGAACAGAACACTGAAAACGACCGCAATGACTTCTGGCTGTTGTGTTTTTCTGATGGTTTCACAGAAGCCCTTTCACAGTCACTGATGGTGGTGAACAGTGACAACGAGGAGAAAAAGAGAAAAGTGGAGATTTAACAGCAGACAGGCACGGTGGAGACACAGCAGAGTAATAAAACCGATAGAGACTGCTGCTCTCACTGAACACACCTTTTTAATATTGTTGTCGCATTGATATTTTTTGAAAATATGATAAAACCAAGCAGATAACAATTGAAGTACAAATCATTTATTACAAATAGTATTATAAAGAATAATATAAACAAGGGGTTCAGTGCAATGCAATTTGTAAAATAAATCTATTTAGTGAAAGTCATTGCTAACAGAATGCATGCCATTTTTCATAAGCCACTTCAAGAGCCTTATAATCATGTCTGACAGTGTGACAAGCGCTGTGATAAACGCTGCAAGATGGAGGGGCCCTGATAGCGTTTAATCATTTTACGCACAATCCTATAGAGAACAAAAGCGACAGGTTTGAGGCTGTCTCTAGGAAACCGGAGCATCATACAGCTGCTTTTCATTCCCTTGCATTTGGATCCGTCCTTCTTTGTCTTTTAAATGTAAAGAATATAGAAATTAGGCTCCCAACAAGGGGCTGACCATTGGCAATTCCCACCCAAATTTGGAATGGCCAATCATCTACAACCGCAGCCACATTTATGCTGCTAACCCCGCTGCTGATTTAGTGTAGATACCCCAACGTCCACCTCTGAAACTTGTGGTGTCGCCAGATGTTTTTTTTCACAGCGCATATTACAGCTAAGCTTGCTGAAAGCGCAGTCAGAGGAAGGCCTTTCATATATGGCTTCATACACGTCGATTGACGTTCACTAGATGGCAATGAATGCAGATTCCAATCGAATTAACCCTCTCATACCCTGGGCGACGCAATCTCCAATTGCCCCTTGCATTATGGAGCTGCCAGCCACTGTCACGGCCACAGCATTGTCACAGTCGCTCCCTTTTCAAATTGCTGTCAATATTATTTAAACGTTGATGTCGTTAAAATTGCTACATTTACCTCAGGAGATCAGACAAGATCTCTTACATTACCAGATACTGCACTGGCTTAAACAGCTTGAAAGCATTTTTATTGTCATGATTATTAACATGAAATTATTTATAAATTATTATATTTTTCTATATTATTTACAGTGTTCATCCTGCACTTTGTTTCCTTCATGGACAGTATCCAGGGGAAGACATGCTATAGAGTGGTATGGTTCAACAGAGCACTTTCTATCGCTCCAGGACACACAGAGTAGCCTGTTAAACTCACGGGCTATTCCCACCCATATATCATGGCTCTGTTGTTTGCAATGGCAGCTTTTTGTGGCTGGATTGAATAAACCCTCACGCTCCAGAGCACAGTAATGCCCTCATCTGTCCAGAGCTCATTTCCAGTGTAGCCCTCACCACCTTGTATTTTTTCATTTTTTCCTGTCTGTGGCCCTTAGCTGCTTTTGTGCAGTGGCTCGACAGGAAACACTTGACTGCTTTAAAAAGAATCTGGGTTTTGTTGCTGTTGCTGTCACCACATTCATGAATGATTATTCCTCCCATTGGTTGGTGGTAACCACTTAATGGCCTAACACTGAAAATTTCAGAGTGACATGCAGCTCATAAAGCAGGGATTCTCGTTATTTGGGCCTGTAACACTGCACCGGACAAATTTAAACAAGAAACGTGACTAACTAAAAAATAAAATAATTGTTACATATGATATAATTCACTTTGGTGTTAAAAGCCAGTCCAGCACTGTTCTTCGAGGACCGCATCCATTCCAGGCAGCCATGCATTGGCAAAATCTAAATGATTGATACATTCCTTTATGTATAACATAACAAGCAAATAAACACAAATAATGCATAGAATTGCTGGAGGAAATGTTTGCTGCAACCAGCTGACATATACTGTGTCCACATATTTTCAACCTTGGAGACAATGCATTTCATTTGTGACTCCTTGGAGAAACGGCACATCTCCTTGGATACTCCTTGGAGAAACCAATGTTTCCTCGGTAGCTCCATAGTGAGACTGCACATCACCTTGGATGCTCCTCGGGGAAACAATGCATCACCTTGGCATTTCCTCTGGGAAACAGCTCCTTGGAGAGACCTACTCTGTACATCTTCAGCAGGACTCAGATTTCACCTAGTGATGTCTGCACCGTGCTTTGCTCAGAAGACTCTGAGGGTGTCACCAAATCCTTGTGGTGAGGTGCAGTGTGGCCTTCCATCTGGGAAGTGGCACAAGTCTTGGGGTCATCCTTGGCCACGGTGGGCTGGCTGCGCCGAAGGGACCTAAGCAGCAGGGGGCGCACCAAACGGGCAGAGGTGCCGTCCGGAGTGTTCAGGGTCCTCTTGTTGATGTGCTCGATGGTCAGCCGGCAGCGCAGCACCTGCACAAAGACTCGGCGAAACTTGCGGGAGGAGAGGTTGTAGAGGAAGGGGTTGATCACAGAGCTGAGGTAGAAAAAGGTGTCGGCGATAGGGTGGAGGGTGACGTAGGCCCTGAAGTAGGACAAAGTCCACTCGGATTTGGGCTTGGCCGCCGACATCAGCCGACGGATCTGATTGGGTATCCAGCATCCTGCAAGAGCTACCACAATTAAACCTGCGAGAATGAGGAAGAGGGAGGGAAAAGGGAAGAGGGAGAGAGAAGGAGAAAGTATTAATTGTTGAATTATTTTAATAAAAAGTTTTTTCAGTTTTGGATTCGGTTAACATGAATTTAATTTATTTATGCAGTCACAACTGCCAGCACAGAATTATTAAGATGTTTTATGTATTTATGATATTTAAAGAATTAAGTTTTACTTCCTATTTGCAGGCTTTGATTCAATCTCATTTCAAAATATTTTTTTCAGATGAACTGAAGCTGAACTGAAGTGCTTGTTGCTTAAGCGTTCAACTATTACTATTGTGGCTGCTGAAATTATGGGAAGAAAATTAAGAAGCTATTATATTATGCTTATTTAATCATTTTAGATTTAGGTTTGGTACACAATTCCAGTAAAACTTAAACCATGTGCTAAAAGTGAAGAATGAAGCCTGTTGCAGTCAGATTTAATCTCAAACCATTTATTTTCTTGGTGTTAATTTTTCTTGCTTTTTCTTCTGTGTGCCATAGTTATTAAGACATGTATTCAGTGATTCACAATACACAACAATGTCAGTTATTCTCAGTATAATTTTTGCTTTTTGTTAAAAAATAATGAAATCTTACTTGTGTTTAATTATTTTCTGAGCTGAAAGGCTGACATTTCTGACAGGTCTAAAACAAAAGAAAATAAAGTTGATGTATGTCAGTCCTGAGAACTGAGCATTAAAGTCAGTAATATATTTATGAAATTCCATTGTACTTGAGTTTTGAGGTTGATATTTTACATGCACTAATGATTAATTTGTCTCACATTTGCAAGCCTGAGAATATCAAAAATAAACCTATTACACATTGACTTAAGGTGGAAAACAAATTAAAAGTAATAAAAAATATGTTTAATGAATCTTCAGCTTGATCAGCTTGATCGATTCAATTTGTGTCTTGGGATTGATTACATATTTCAGTGGTTTTAATGACTGTCTAGAAAATGTCAGCTCATGAATGTCAGTGCTCCTCAAAATAGAAACTAGACAATACTTGTTTTGTAGGAAATGTTTTTTTTTTTTTTTTTTTTTTTAATGAAGGGTTTCCAGGATTGGTCTTCTGTGAAGAGAATTCAATGAATATGAAATAAAACTACATACAAATTACGTATAAATAAAGAATTGTTGCAAAAAATCTTTTAATTGTTTTCATTCTTTATTATTGCATGACAATTTATTAAAATGCACTCATACTTATGAACTTGTATTGGTTCATTTTATATTAGTATAATATATTAAATATACAATTGCCTCTCTTGAAATTCTTGAATACATGGACATAGTGAAAATAAGCACTTAAATATGAACAGATTAGGGACCAACACAGTTGTGTGTTTATTTAAAAACCTATAGCCTGTAAATCTGGTAACTAGATCAAACATTGAATAGCATATTCATTTGTGGTCTCCAAATTTAAGTTTCTTTGCATTGTCTGAATAAGGCTGACGTAGGACTGTGTAGCTTGTCTCCAAACGTTTTCCTGCGCTGAAGAGAAAACTTTAGGTTGAACATGGCTGTAGTACAAGCCTGGCAGAGCATCAACAGAGAATTTACTCGGTGCCTGGTGACGTCTATGGGTCACAGACTTCAAGCAGTCATTGCTTGCAAAGAATATGCAACAATTACTAAACATGACAACTTTCATTTTCATAACATCAATATGTCTCAAACATTATGGTGCCCTAAAAAGAAGGAATATGTGGGGAAAGTGCAGTAATTTCTACATGGTAAAACCAAACTGTATAAAAAATACTCTTAAATTAAAGCTAAGAATTACAAATAAAAAATTGTGTAGGAGTGCAGAGCCAAAAAATAACATGTCCCAAATATTATTAAGCCCACTGTATATTTGACAATACAGTTTTACTTTTGCAGATGCTTTCATAGAACATAAAGTCTGATAAATAGTGGATTTTGTACGCCAGGCAGCATACATGTAAACAACTGTATATATTTTCTGACAATGATTTTGACATTTAAAATGTATTCATTGTATTTCGTGTTTAATTTATCAATATGTTGATGATGTATGTTTTCATAAGCATTTCACTACCACAGTTTTTCACCGCTTATGGACAACAATCTTTTTTGTCTATAAATCTTTCTTTCATAATACAAATTGAACAAGGACCATGCTAAGCAACAGAAATAACCTGGTTGCATGTGGCTGGGTTAGTTATCACATAATCGCAGTCATAAATCAAAAATATGAAAAGTCACTTCAGGAGATCCAAATCTTGTAAACAAAAAATGGAAAAAAAGTTTGGAAATGGGAAAAGCTTCTCTCTTGCCATGTTTTATTTATCACATATGTATCCCATGACAACACACTCAGGCAGAACAGTGTAAAAAGCAATGAGAGGGAAAGCCTTTAGAAAAAAACAAGTGTTAATGGTTTATGAAATACACAGTATGAAAGACAATGAAACAGCTTATTTTCACTGTTTACTTGAATATCCATTTAAAAATGATTCAACATGTTGCAGTTTCTTCATGTTACAGTATTCACTGGTACTATTCCCAGAAAAATCATACACAGTGGCTACTTAATAAAGTGTGTACTGGGTAGGATCCCCTTTTGCCTCCAGAATTGCGTGACTTTTTGTGGCATGCATTCAATGAGGTTCTGAAAACATTCTTTCGGGATTTTGGTACATGCTGGCTTGATAGCATCGTGCAGGTACTGTATATTTTTCAGCAATACATTCATGCTGCAAACCTCCCTTTCCATCTCATCCCAAAGGTGCTCTATTGGATGATCTATTGGAGATCTGGGGATCGTGCAGTTCATTGGACTAAACTGAGTTTACTGTCATATCTGTGGAACCAGCTTGAATTAATGTATGCTTTGTGGCGTATTGTTTTGCTGGAAGTAGACTGCGGCCATAAAGGGATGCACTTGGTTAGCAACAATGCTTAGGTATGTTGTGGCATTCAAATGATGCTCAATTGGTATTAAGGGGGAACACAAGCCGGCATTGTTGACACAAGGCAGGATGGATCCATGGATTCATGCTGTTTACACAAAACTCTGCATCTTCATGTTGCAGTGGAAATCAAGATTTGTCAGACCAGGCAATGTTTTTCCCATCTTCAATCATCCACTTATGTTGATTACATAACAACTGTAGCCCAGCTTTCTGTTCTTAGTTGACAGGAGTGTAACCATGGTCTTCTTCTGCTGTAACCCATCCGTTTCACGGTTCAATGTGTTGTGCCTTCAGAGATACGCATCTGTGCACCACTGCTGTAGACGGCTTTTATTTGAGCATTTGTGTATGCATGTGTGTGTGTGTGTGTGTGTGTGCTAAAAACTACATTTACAAAAGTATATGGAAGCCCCTTCAAATTAGTGTTTTTTTCCTATATCAGACACACCCATTGCTAACAGGTGCATACAATCAAGCATACAGCCATGCAACCTCAACTGACAAACATTGGCAGTAGAATGGCTTGTACTGAAGAGCTCAGTGACTTTCAAAGTGGTGCTGTCATAGGATTGCACCTTTCCAACAAGTCAATTCATCAACTGTCTGCCCTCACTCAACTATAAGTGCTGTTATTATGAAGTGGAAATGTACAGGAGCAGTAACAGCTCAGCTGCAAAGTGGTAGGCCACACAAGCTCACAGAACTGCAAGTGCTGAAGTGTGTAGTGCGTAAAAATAATTTGTCCTCTGTTGCAACACTCACTACAGACTCACTTCCAAACTACCTCTGGAAACAACATTAGCACAAGAACTGTTCATCAAGAGCTTCATGAAATGGGTTTCCATGGCTGAGCAGCCATAAACAAGACTAAGACCACCATGTGCAATGCCAAGCATCAGCTGGAGTGGTGTAAAGCACACTGCCATTTGACTATGGAGCAGTGGAAACGTGTTCTCAGGAGTGATGAATCACACTTCACTATCTGTCTGACAGACAAATCTGAGTTTGGCAGATTACATAGTGCTAACTGTACTGGCCCAAATAGTGTCAACTGTAAAGTTTGATGGAGGAGGAATAATGCTTTAGGGCTGTTTTTCATGGTTTGGGCTAGGCCCCTTAGTTCCAGTGAAGGGAAATCTTAATGCGACAGCATACAGTGACATTCTAAAGAATTGTGTGCCTATGA
The DNA here is from genome assembly GCF_018555375.3 of Anguilla rostrata. Lineage (NCBI taxonomy): Eukaryota > Metazoa > Chordata > Actinopteri > Anguilliformes > Anguillidae > Anguilla > Anguilla rostrata. The sequence continues at coordinate 21,098,719 of NC_057947.1, forward strand.
CAACAGTTTGGGGAAGGCCTTTTCCTGTTTCAGAATGACAATTCCCCTGTGCACAAAGCAAGGTCCATAAATAAATGGTTTGCTGAGTTTGGTGGGGAAGAACTTGACTGACCTGCACAGAGCCTTGATCTCTACCCCATCAAACACCTTCGGGATGAATAGCCGACGGTGAGCCAGGCCTCACGCCCAACATCAGTGCTCAACTTTACTAATGCTTTTGTGGCTGAATGGAACCGAATCCACACAGCCATGTTCCAAAATCTACTGGAAAGCCTTCCCAGAAGAGTGGGGGCTATTACAGCAGCAAAGGGGGTCCAGCTCCATATTAATGCCCATGGTATTGAAATGAGATGTTCAGCATATGGCTGTGATCTTCAGGTGTCCACATACTTTTGAAAAAGTGGTGTATATTTTTATTTAATCTTTGCTTTCATTTGTTTTCATAATAAATACTTTTTCAGAAAACTATACAGTTCTGTCAGATTAATTCTATACTTAATAGATATGTGCTGTTAAAAATAAGTCTGTTATATTATTTTGACTTTCATGCACTTATTGATTTTACTTTTCATGATGACAAATGTCTGATGATGGAACCACAGTGGTAATTTGACTATAAATAATACATCTGTCTGCTCAATCGCAATACAGATAAGGAAGAAACTGTGCTTTGTGCTGTGATTTCTATTGAAAGTGAACTTTACTGTTTGAGTCTTTTTAGATCAGTTCCAATTTATTCATGTGCCATTGTTCTTCTCTTATAGTGTACAGCGTAAATAAATAAAAAATGTAATGTAATGTGTACCAGAGGATGTGATTAAAAACAAAACACTGCATAAATAAGCACTGGTTGTTCACAGATTCATTTCCACATTTCACAAGTTTTGTAAAGTTCCAATTCAGGTGTTTTCGTTAAATATGTAATATGCAGTACTATAGTTAAATGGCTAATTTGGTAATATAATGGATAGAATGTTTCTCATCCTAAAAGATTTTCAATAGTCCTGGATAACTGTGCATATTTAACCCCCTCCCTATTGCTCCCTTTTAAAAAAAAAAAAAAAGAAGCCTGAAAATTGTCATGGGTTTGGGGTGCAGTTCCGTTTTTGGCCTCCCGGCCTGATTATTTCCTCATTGGATGCACCTGTTTCCAATTATTCCTCCCTATGCCATAATTTCGGCCACCTGCGTCATGCAAAGCTATTTAAGACGCTGTCTGACTTTCAGTCCTTGCTTCAGTGTCGACTTACGTTCACATTGAGCCGGTAAGGTATTTCAGAGCCTGTTCAATGAACCTCCTGTTCTCTCGCTTCTGAAGAAGTGTTTCCCCCTTAGAAGGTTTGTATTTTGGTCTGTGTATCTGGGCTTCGTGCCGGCAGACTATTAAGGCTTTACCTTTTCGTTTTCCTAAGCTGCGTCTTAGGTTCTTGGGTATCTCGGTGTTCGACCCCAACTTTTCCTTTTTGTTTTGGATCTGAGCTGCGACTCAGTTACGTTGGGTTTCCCTGATTTCTATCCCAACTATTTTTCGTTCCTGAGCGGTGCTCAGTGTTTTTATTTCTGTTCATCGCCCTTGTTTTTACAGGGTTGTTTTCTGTTTGGCTGTTTTTTAAGGCTTGACAGGGAGTTTGAGTTTTCACTCCTGTCAGTCTGTTTTATTTTTTCCCTTCCTCGTTTCCTCTAGCCTCAGTGGCTTATCACCTCGGGGATAAGCTTTTCGAGTCCCTGTACCGTTGCGTGTGGTCCTCCGACACTCCTCCCTCCCTCACAGAAAATGACATACCCAAAAATGTAAAATGTTACTATTACTATTCTTGAGCTCTTTTGACTACAGGCATGATTCGAGTCTATTTTGAAATGTAATGTTTGCTTTCCAAGACTCTAAATATTACCAAAACAAAGAATCACAAGTTCAAACACAGAGGAAATGGAAGTTTTTTTTCTGAACTTTTCGTTTTCCTAAGCTGCGTCTTAGGTTCTTGGGTATCTCGGTGTTCGACCCCGACTTTTCCTTTTTGTTTTGGGTCTGAGCTGCGACTCAGTTACGTTGGGTTTCCCTGATTTCTATCCCAACTATTTTTCGTTCCTGAGCGGTGCTCAGTGTTTTTATTTCTGTTCATCGCCCTTGTTTTTACAGGGTTGTTTTCTGTTTGGCTGTTTTTTAAGGCTTGACAGGGAGTTTGAGTTTTCACTCCTGTCAGTCTGTTTTATTTTTTCCCTTCCTCGTTTCCTCTAGCCTCAATGGCTTATCACCTCAGGGATAAGCTTTTCGAGTCCCTGTACCGTTGCGTGTGGTCCTCCGACACTCCCCCCTCCCTCACAGAAAATGACATACCCAAAAATGTAAAATGTTACTATTTCTATTCTTGAGCTCTTTTGACGACAGGCATGATTCAAGTCTATTTTGAAATGTAATGTTTGCTTTCCAAGACTCTAAATATTACCAAAACAAAGAATCACAAGTTCAAACACAGAGGAAATGGAAGTTTTTTTTCTGAACTAAAATATTTCTTTGAGTAGAAACAGATGCTTGAGGCTGTCCCTGATGGGCTTAGACACAATGGAGACAAGGCCACAATACTGGACAATTTCTGGTTCAAACATGATGACAAAACCATGAAAAATTAAAGTTCTGTTTTTTTCTGAGCCATGTCGAGGCAGGTTTTCAAAAATATGGAAACTCCAAAAAGACACTTGGTAACCAAATGATATTATGGGTTATTTGAGGTGTAAAATTGCATATACAATATGCTATATGCTTGTGGAAGTAGTAGTAGCTTGCTTTTCCCCAGCCTGTCACCCTCCCCTTCTCTCTCCCTCCTGTCTCCCCCTCTCCTTGCTCTTGACCTGCAACCACTGACAGCCACTGGTCTGGAAGATTGTAGAAAATAAATTCATTAGCAAAATAGTTGACAAATCCATTGACTGAGGTCCATTGATTGAAGTTCGTCAAATACCCAACTCGCATCAACATGTTCAATTCTCAGTATTCTCAATATTTTTATTATTGTTCAGGATGCCTACTTAGCACTGAATATTAAAAAACATTTTGAATGTATTTAGATGCACAACGATATAAAATGGGATCAAGTCCTTCATTGAACATGCCCTCTGTTGTGGAGCCAAAGCCGTTTTCACTGTCCAGAAATATTCACTTAGAACAGTAATGCTGAGTCTTCTGTTTAGAAACTATTTTTGTAGGCATGAAGTTCCAAGTTTGAGGCTCATGTGAAATGTTTTCAACATGCAAACTGAAAAAGATATTGTTTGTTTGTGCAGAAGAACCAATGCGTGTCTTCTTATGCAAGCCTAACAACCGATACACCGTTAAAAACATAACTTCTTTATCTAAAATGCTTCTCAGTCATCGCTAGCTTGTCACTGGCTGGCAGTGTACTGTACAGAAATTATACTGTCCATGTTGAGTCGTTGCATACCCCATTGGCTATACTGAGGGACTGTTTGTCTAGTACTGGTCAGAGAAACTTTTAAGTGGGCTCATTTTGTTAAAGAGAATCTATAAAAACCGAAGATAATATTCTTTTTTACACAATATTTTCAGCGAGCAAGCAACGGCAAAACGAACTACAATAATAATTCATCAGGAGAATTTCTAAGTAAACATTCTATTGAGGTTTCTCTGAATTAGCGCACATTTGGGACTGACAATGACCATGGATTTTGTTTGCTGCGACAATCATACCAACTTTTTTGTGATGTGTGTTGTCTGTGGATTTCATTCACGCAAAAAAGGTGAGGACCCTCAAGCTTGTTTTACCACCTCACATGTTACAATATAAGGAATGCTGTCACTAAAACATTGGCATCATAAAATAGTTTATAGATACAGATCTGTGAGTTTTAACACTTTCAAATGGTGTATCGTGTGACCAGATTGATTGAAAACAGTAAAAAAACAGAATGAATGCAATTGAATCCACTACAGCCTAAATATGGGCTGGTGTGACTTATTAAGTTAACTAAAACAACATTTTCCTCAGACAAAATACTGCTGTTGGTAGATTTAAAATTGTGACTGGCTTCACCAAACTTGTGAAAAGTGGAAATGAATCTAGGAAAAATTAACACATGTTATTATTTCTGTGTCTAATCTCAGTGAAAGTGTTCACACTTTGGCAGTATCGGGGTCCATCTGCTTGCTGTGTGCGATCGTGATCACCAACTGATTGCTTTCTTGGTGATTAATTGTATCATTGTTTTCCTGACAAATTAAGATTAATTTCAGGATACAGTTAGATACTGGTCTTTTTCATTTTATATCATGTCTTCCCCCTATTCATTCTAAGAACCATTTATATAGACAAGCTACAGTTACAAGTCTCTCGTTGCTTTCAATGGTTGCCAGCAATAATGTGAATAGTGAGCTTTGCATAAGAGCTACTCTCAATAGGTCCATCTGTGGCAATGCTATGGTCACCATGGGGCCTTGAAATGACTGCAGTCCTAGAGCATTACTTAGTATGGACCGCAAAAGTTTTTTGCTCAGAAAAGATAATCCTTTACTGCCTGCATGTCACACCAAATGTATCTGATTACCATAGGGGGGGAGTTAGAACTGTTGGCATGGCCCCATGTGATCCCACTTGCACTGGAGAGGTGATTATAACTGAAGCGCAGTCCGGGTGTGCAAGGTTCTCAGGAGTCTTCAGAACTTTGTGCGCTCACCCCACAATTGATTGAACCTTCCCCTGTCTGTCTGCCATCGTTGTTAACAAGGGACACAGATCATTGAGCCTTCCCTGGTATTGTGCGTGAGGGGAAGGAGATTACTGCTCCTACGCTGTAGGAAGAGAAGAGGGCTGTTGGAACTACTGCAGTGGAAGAGGCTGCCTTTCCCCTCGTATAGAAATGAGGGAACAGAGCATTATGGGATGGAGGCTATGGTAATCCAGGCAAACTGTTTTGATTAACAGAGAGAGAGAGCAAGAGGATTCTCATGGTTCAGCTTTGACGCTAGCTCTTGTGCTCACACGGGGGTAAATATTTAGTCTTTTACTAACAAACATGGGCCAGATTTAGTTTTCTTTGTGTGAGCTCTTTCTGTTCTGACAGAGATGGACAACCCCAACAATGGCTGAACAGCACAGCATGCAACTGTGTCGTGCTAATTTGTTTTGTTTATTGCTTCCCTCAACTAAGTGTAGTTAAAAAAAAAAAAAAAAATTATACTAGTCATACATACTAAACCTTAAACACCACTCTCCATTTCTAAAGCCAATGATAACTTCCCCCCACCGACCCACATACAAAACGTTAATTTTCTGCGACTGTGTTGTGATATTCAGTCCATCTTAACTGTGAGAGAAAAACATAAGCCGGAGCACAGTTCTGCAGCATATGCACGAGAGCCCGAAACACCCCACAAATGTTGCAACGTATTAACAAAATTTCAACCATTGCTGACACAAATCAAATCTTGCCCTCAAGTAAAGGCTGTCTCCAGGAATATTCACAAATGCCATTTCTTTGCAAACACAAAGAAATGGCATTTGTGTACATCACCTGTACAGTAGCTAGTTGACTGTGCAATATGATAGACATTGGGTCAGTGAAATGGTTTGTCTTGTGCTATTCAGATGAGTGTGAGATGCAACAGGACAGGTAAATAAAGCCTTATTCTGCCAGTTTTTGTGCATTTTCCAGACAATGAAATTCTTAAATGGATCACTCCCACAAACATAGAAAAGGAATTCTTCACAGGTAAATAAAAAATGTTAGCTTTTCAAATGAGCAGTCCTTAAGGAAGTGTACACTCTTCACAAATGATTTAGCAATAAACACTCTGTGACTTCATTTGTAGCCTGTGGGGCTCTGAATTAATATTGCAAACAATATTGACCTGGGGAGTGACTGATGAGAATGAAACATGCACACAATCTGACTAAGCATACTATCAGAGAGCTATAAATTGATAACTGAGGTGGCACATAAAACATTAACATTTTGTACATCAGAAGAGCTCGTGTTTGAGAGCATAGGCGAGGCTAATGAAATGGAAATCTTCCTCCAATATGACATTCTTCAAAAACATGAACTATGCATGTAGTTGCAGTTAAATTCATGCAGGTAATTAAAATAATGTTTAAGAAATATATCCACAAGTGGCAATTAAAAGGGTCCAAGCAGTCTGGGGCAATGCTGCAATATGAATAAATTAAAGAAAACAGAACTATTGTAACGGGTGGAAACGATATCCCAGACTTGTTAAATAAAGGTATAGTGAGCATATAGAGCTGAGAATTTTGTAAAATTGACATTAGAACAGTTAAATTGGCTCCATCTAGCCTCGTATCAATGGATTTGTATGAAACCAGGAATGAATGTTCCAAACAGCGTGTCTGGTGAGCCCATCAAATTTTGTATGAGTTGTCCAATCATATGTAATTATATAATTGAAAATATAAAATACTATGATGTAATACACAATGTTTTATTCAGTGGTGCTTTTGGTTTTTTATTCTGATAGTCACAAAATTATTATATTTCCCTCTTCAGGAGGATTTAATATTCACTATTTAAAAACCATGCTTATTACATAATTAGCATGGAATTTTAATTTGAAACAATGAGTAGTGAGGATTGTTTTATCGGCTTGAAAATGCATGATGCACTACCTGTCTTGATTTTATGAAGTCTACTCTTTGTTGTTAATAGTCAACCGCATTCTGCTCCTGTCGATCCCTTGAATTGCATATTTAATGCCATTAGCTAAGTAATTTCACCTGTAAATAACTTGCCATCTACAGCCACATGGCACTCCCCATACTTTGGACCGCTTATTTTTTGTCACGGTAGTCAGGACATGTGAACTTGTACAAGGTTGAGTGGCCAGAAACTGTAACGACCAACGTTTCTTCCATTTTCTTTATTTACAGCAGTAGCTACCAGCAGAATCAAGGCCCGCCTCTATTTCCATGTGATTGGACTGCAGAGAAAAGAATGACAGTGGCATAGGCCGCCTTTTTCTCAGAGCGCAACAAAATAGGATCATTTTCAGCTCCATGCGCACCTACAAAGCACCCCGGATGGTGACCCTGGTGTGAAAGCTAACACACAAAGGGGGCCGCAGCTGGTGTGACAAAGCAGCGATAGGAAAACGTTTCAAACTCATTGACAATAATTTAAAAAAGAAATGGTGCCATCACCAGCTGTTAAACAAAACATCCGGTGTGACGTAGTTAGACTGCCAATTCAGATGGGGGAATGAGTAGCTGGCTGGATTTCCTGTCGACGGATGGGGTCGTGGGGTGGTTTGGGTGTTGGATTCTGTCGAGCGGGGAGGAGGGGAGTGGTTCGCTTGGTAAAATCCTTCTTACATTACATTGTTATGAAATATTTGGTTGCCATTCCGTTTAAAATTTGTACCGCTAGTTCCGCGATATGGCATGAATAATGTAATAGCGAAAATACCGTTATTTACCTTAGATAAACATTGGAACGTGTGGCCCCCCCTCATGGTCGTGTGGCCCCCCCTAGCGGTTGTGGCCCTAAACAACCACATAGACCGTTTATGCCATGGGCCAGTCCTGCGCAGAAATATATATATAGAAACAGCTGTTAATGATTCACCAGCCACGAATAAAAGAGCTATAGTTGTATCGATAAAAACTTTCATTTTGAGGGATGTGAAATGGATGTAGGCCCAGCAATTTCTGGCCATTCACTTCCAACTACAACATTGAATATTTATTGCCATCTTGTGCTTTTAGTGAAACAGGCTTCGGGCCACTAAACATGGTTCCTAAAAGCAGACTATATGCTGGAGTTCTTGTTTCATATGACCCTGCTGTGACCTGCTCTCTCTCCGTATGTCCGTGTGCAGTCACCTATAAAATTGCTCCTGCAAAAGAATGGGTCTATGATCGATAAAATGGAGCATAACTGCTGCATTACACAGAGTCAAAGTCCTTTCAGTCTGTATAATGATAGTTTCTCAGTCAGTAAAACACCGCCAATACATTTGGCACTGGTAATTTTATTTACAGACGTCAATGAATATAAAAGAGCATGAGATCAATATTCGCCTGCTGAAGTAGCAAGTAGTTGCCCAGGCACTGCACAGCAATTGTGAGGAAAGTTAGGCGCTAGTTTTTCTTGTTACGATCTCGGACAGGATTGACCCATTTTCCTCAATAGGAAAGATTTCTCAATAAGACTTAATTTAACGGCATATGACTGATTTGTTTAGCCATAGAAATTGGCCAAATGAATGAAGTGATTTTATGTCAGTTCTCATTTAGGTCTTTCTCACCCTTCAAATTAATCATGCAACTGATGGACATGAGTTACACAGAAATTCAGAATAACAGAACATGTCTAAAAGATTATGTTATGTACTTCATTTTCACGAAGGATTTTACACACAAGTAGCACACCGTCCTGAATTCAGTATAATGAATGGAACTAGCCCTTCCTCAACATTGCACATTCATATAAAGGTTAGGCAAAGGCTGTGTAAATTGCTTTTCTATTTTCTCACAGGTGCTGAATGGATGAGTTTTTGCATTGGCTGAATACACGTAAATGACTCCTGCACACTATCTTGCAGACATCTCATATTGTTTAGCATTTTTTAAATTCTGGTTTTTCCTTGTGCATGTGTATGTTTATGTGTGTGTCTGTGTGTGTACGCACTTTTGCATGTACACGATTAGCTGTTGCAGAGATATTAAAAATTAATATACATTGTGTTTTTTGGTTTTGGAATTCATTTTGGTTTTGCTATTGATGAAACATCATTCAGAGTGTGTTTTTTTCCAGCAGGTTTTAAAGAGGTACTGTAGATCTGAAAAGCCTTGTGTATTAAGCCACAGTTGTTGTGCTTATAAAACAACAGTACTGACCCAATCATGTATTTTGCAAGAGCTTTAGGACCAACCAAATCCTTAATGATTCCTTGTCCTAACTTGAGCTCAATAAAATTAGTAATTATATAGTATTAAAGGAGATTTATGTAATTTCACAGAATTTCTGTAATGTGTTTGATTTTATCTGGTGCATGCAACACATACTTAACTCATGGCAAATCCAATAATATCCTGTGGTGTTCCTCTCAGCCACACCTACAGGTGGAGAGCAGTCGCACCTGGATTGTGTTAACTCATCAGCCCAGGTGCTTATAGGCGGGTCCCTCTCCACAGTACGGGGCTGTGCCTGGGAGCACATGCCCAAAGAACGAGAGTCTGTTTGTTTGGCTCAGCACTAAAATCCAAGTGTAAGAAAATGCTGTTGAAAAGTTGCACGGCCATTTGGAATGAGCAGAGAGCAGTACAGACTTCTGCTGTATTCGGTTTTGATTTCTCTTGTCCTTATTTTAGTTTGTTGTTTTTGCCTGAAACCCGTGAGGGGGAAGGGTGAAGTTGTTTGTTTTTCGTGTTAGTGTGGGTGTGGGTGTGTGCTTTCTCTCTCCATGTGGCAAACTAAAGCATGGTGCAATCATGGACCTGCTGCATCTCCCTCCCAGGGCTGTCACATGTGGAAGGAATGAAATTCAATAACTACATTCAGATCTACATTCAAGATGTATTTCAGCACATCACCCACATCAGTTGAATGATTATATGCGTATTAATATTGCCAGCCTGAAAATAGAAGCTCCGAATGGTAGTTCCCCCCTAATAGGCTTGTACACCTGTGATGGCATTAGTGTTGGGTATATAAGATTGCCATCAGCGCACACCACCATTTCACTGAAGGCAGTGTTCTGAACTGTTTCAATCTTTTAATCTCATGTTTTTAAAAAGTGTTGAGTGGCTTTTTTCCTATACTTAGGTGTCTGATTCAGGGGTTTTCAGACTTTGGCTGCACTCAATTTAAAAGGCCACCCTTACTTCCTTCCTTGTCTCCTTGTGATCCAGAAGTAAGGCTGAAAAATGTTAGTATGTACTATATAAGGATGGAAGGAATCAAGGATGGGTGTGTTTTATAAAAGTAAATTGCAATTACTACAGAATTTAGGTGCTAAATGATTTTATAACATGAACAGCTTGTCGAGACTGAAAGGTCTCCTCAGAAATGACATTGAATGAAGAGGTCTGAATTCTTGTGAACTTATTTCCTAATTGCCTCACTTCTTCCTCTTTCTTTGTTCTGAAGTGTTTTAATGGCATGAGGAAACCTTTAAAACAAAAATGTTAACTCAACCTTAACAGCACAAGATTAGTTATCGAAAACAGCTGTACATTTTTTTCCCCCGCTCAAACTGAACACTGCTCATTCTGATTCATCATTTAATTTCAATGACCAGGTATACACACTTAATAATTCGGACCTGCCTAAGATGTCTATTATAAGCAGCCATTACACGTTACATAAAATGAAAACATAGCTTGATTTGACTGAGTAAAAGGCCTGGGATGAGGATATGCAAGATATATTCTTTGTGGCATGCACAGTAATGGTAAATAACAGGAGCCCACCAGAACTATGATCGTGCCATTCACCTTAAGGAATGATAAAGAAAAAAAAGCTATATCCCCTTGCTGCACACAGAAGGGGGTCCAAGGCTCCTAGAAGTAGTCTATTCGGTGAAATGGAAGTGGTGAATGAGTTTATGTTCAACGATGCAAGGCCGGACACAAGGGCTAAGGTACCAGTGACACAGAATGACACCAGAGCGAGGGAGAATAAAAATAAGTTCAGATTCTCCTGTGGAGGACATTCAGGTGAAGAAGCGGTGGCTAACCTATATTTGGTGAAGATGTTGTTGCCTGTTCTCTCAAGAACATTTTCATTTTCAGTGCTCTGTGAGGACAATACCTCTCACAGCATCTCCTGTCCAGGCCAGTTCAGAAATGTTTTTTTTTTTTCCCCCAGTTCAGTACATCTTGTCTGAAGACCTCCTGTCTTCACCCTGTGACCTTTGATCTACGCCACTCAAAAAGCACTCAAAGGGCAATGAGTTTGGTGCCCTAAATGAAACCTGAATTATCTCATTAAAATCACCTGCTCACATGATTGAGTAACATCAGTATTTCTGTGTGAGGCTGGCAGTTAAGAAGTCAATACCTCTGTACTGTAGAGTGAATCTCCAAATTTGAATGTGTGCATAAATGTTTGGAGAGTGGGAGGGGTGTCATTTTTTTGAACCAACATTAGCATAACATTTCACTTGTAATGGCTTTAACTATATTTAGAGATGTATTGGCAGGAACAAACATACCATGTTTTATTTGCAGAAATGGAGAGGTCTAGTCATGATAAAGCAATGTTACTGGGTTATATGCAAAAATTCTCTGTTGTAAAAATCACCTTGAGACGTCTTAGCATTGCACAGTTAGAGTATGGATCGAGACACATCAGAGATTCAGAATTAAATTTGGTTTTAAAATGGCAAAGCTGGGCCAGCATGTTTTTATATGTTTATTCATGAGTCTCTGTACCCTCAATCATGTTTCTATACAAACAGCAGGTGAGTTCTGCTAATGTCAAAACTATTAAGTTAAAAAAGGTACAGATACATTTTTTTGCCATTTTCCTTGGAACAAAAGCAAACAAGCAGTTGTAACTCCACAGTCCTCAGGGACAGCATGCAAATATTTATCTTAGATTCTCGATTGTGTCATGTTTAAAAGGCAAACTGTGCAGTACTGCGTTTGGTGTGCTGAGTCAATTCTGCAGAGGAAGTTTTCGGTCATTAATTGTCACTGACCACGCTTCACCACTCACGCGCGGATGAGTCGCTAATCTGCCAGCCCTTGTGGAGCGTGAGGGGGGTAAAATTATGGGACAAAGGAGAAACTGTCAGAAAAGCGTTGACAGGCCTCAACTTATCTACCGGAAAGAACAATGCGGACCGTGGAGGGGTAGGCCTACAAAATGCACGACAAAAGGAACAATGAACTTCGACAACTCATAATTGACGTTAGCATTTGTCACACTTCACATGTAATAATTTTCTCTTCCTCAGATGTGGGATGCTGTGCAGATACTATGGAAACAATAAGCTTCATTGTATTTTTTGATTATCCATAATTTATTTATTTTTTTATTTTTTTGGCGCTGCTTCCGGTTTAGGTTAGTCAACTCCTGCTGCTTGTTGGTTGTAATGTCACTGCGATTATGGGTTTTTGTGCAGGATTATTCTGACTGGCATTGTCTCTTACCTCCAACCGCAGAGCACATACAGTGTACGGCCAGATCAGTTTTACAGGTGCCTGCTTCACTCTTGAGTTCACACCGTACGTTTTATTTTTTATTCATTTTGGCCTCTGCTCATGCTATGCCTCAGTATAAGCGAATTGCATTTTTCTTTTGACTTGGGGCTATGCATTCAAGCAAGAGTGATATCTATTTTGGTTCCAGGTGAGTTTTTGTCAGCTTCAGAAACTTATCTGTAAAACTTAATGTGGTACAAAAGAGCACGGTAGCACTTAAACCTGTTGCTTTTAATGTGTAGTAGGCCTATTTGCATTGTGGTCACACTCAATGGATGGACATTTTATGATGTTAACTTCAAACACTTTTGGCGAGTTTGGCCTGTGAGACTGGCTCGGATTGTGGGACCCGTGCCAGCTGGGTCTGCAGTGTCTGTGAAAGTCCAGAAATTAAATTTGAGGAATGTGTCATTCACCACTTATTTAATTTGTCTGTTTATAATATACCGCTGCAAACTATTTTATTATTACTAAAACAATTTATTTTTAACCTTTTTAAAAACTTTTTATTCTGCTTTATTTTTTGTGGGAATTTCCCACTGCTTCTGACAAAAACTGACTTGTCCCTGCCTGTACGACATTATAAAAACACTGCAGCATAGTAGTGAAAAATTAAACTGAATTTAACATGTGAGTGCCGCTTGTAGACATTGCTGTCAGTCTTGGTCTGTGTTTAATTAGTGTCAATTACTTTATCAACTAGATGATTGAGGTGGTGCAAATAATAATTGGATAATTGTTTGAGAATTGGCATGATAAAGAAGCTATCGCAACCTCCAGCTGGCGGAGGACTGAAGTATCATGTGAGAAAACAAGGGGAGGTAAATTGGTGGCCATAATCATGAGCAATACATGATTCTACCATACACAATGCCTTTAAGGACAGGCAAAATATTCAGTGTTTCTCCCAGATAATGTTTTAGGGTGGGCACTGACTGGGTAGTTGGGGGTGATTGCTGAAAAAATGGAAGTGCTCATATGGGGGGGGGGGACCAGATTCACTATAAGTAGCGACAGTATCAGTTTGTTGCAAAAGCATTCAACTGAAACAGGATACATGATGCAAGTTTTGCCCAAGAAACACCTGAAGATGGCATCAAAGGCTTCCATATTTTAGGAACTGTGGTCACGCAAAACAGTAAGAAAAACTTACTTTAATACTCATTTTAGACCACTCGTTTAATTGGACTTACTCAGGAGACTGACATCTAAAGTGTTACCAACTACGTTATTCAAAAAGTACATTTTTGTCGTCCATTTGTGGCTTTCTGAGTTCCTCTTTCTCTCCCCTGTCCTTTTTAATTTTGACACTTCCCTCTCTCCTCCTCAGATAACTTTGAATGCTGCCCTTTTTCTCAGAGGTTTCGGTGGGGGGACTTATCTCACTGTAGATTTGGCCAGGCTCCCAACAGTGCCCCTGCCAGCTCATTAAGAGGTCGCGCAGAGCTCCGCGGCTGCACGACCCAAATAAAAGTGGGCAAAAGAGCCAAGAGATTATGGCCACCAGGCTATGAATAAAAACATTATTGTGGGAAGGGGGATACAAAGCGGAAATGATTGTGGATAGCCTGGGTCAGGCCTGCTTTTATTCTGTCATGCGTTCAATCTGTCTTCAGAGGGTTTTTGAGAATAATACAGAATACTGGATCCTCAAGTGCTCGGCAGAGGAGACAAAGACCCTAAGAATATCAGCTAAGGCAAGGTTAAAGCCCTTCATTAAAATCAAAACTTGCCAATTACTTTTATCTTTTTAAAGCAGAGGGTGAGATCTGAGATCCATTAACTTTTTTGTTATGGTCACTAGCCGGTCTATAAGCTATGTTTTTTTTTTTACCAGTAAAGTTCCATTATTTTTTCCAGTTTTTCTTTTTACATACACACACACACACACACATATATATATATATATATATATATATGTACTGTATGCAAATATGTATAGGTTTGTATACATAAGGTATTATACATGACTTGTATAAGATAGGAAAGAAGAATGTGATTTCTTATACTGTGGAATTAAGTTTTTCTACTTCCTGGGCAAATATGAACCAGCTGTGTTGTTTTGGTGACATTTCAGAGGATTGAGCTGTGATAAGCAATTGCAGAGAGCAATTAAGAGTTTAGAGGATCCCTTGTAGACCACGCATATGCTTTAATTGTGGATGAATAACGATATTCTCAATTAAATGATTGAATCACTTCAGGGAAGAGTATATTACATATACACAATGAAATCAAAAACCTGTTTGAGCCTCACCAGTCTGGCTTTCAAAACGGACACTCAGCCGAGACGCACAGCCCTCCTGGCCACTGCAAGAGCCTCATCCCTCTCCTCTGTCCTGATCCACATCATAGTCCTGCAGATTCCTCCTGTTCAACATCAGGAGGATTTGACCACCCCTGCATATCTGACCATGTACTCGTCCAGGCTATGTTGATCTCCCATCTAGATTACTGCAACTCCCTCCTTGCAAGCCTGCCAGTCTGTTCCATACAGCCACTGCAAATGATTCAGAATGCTGCTGCCTGACTTGTCTTCAACCCTCCTAAGTTCTCACGTCACTCCTTTGCTGAGGTTACTCCAGTTGTTACCGGTTGCCATCATGATCTGGTTCAAAGTCCTGACCCTGGCCTACACTGCCCCCACCTATCTACAGGACCAGATTCAATCCTACACACCAGCTCAACCACTCCGCTCTGCTGCAGCAGGGCGACTTGCACTCCCTGCCATCCGGGTGAATGGTTCATGGCTATGAATAACTGTTACATGATGAGTATTGTACCTTATTGGACCTGGGTGTTGTAGTTGTTCCAATGACCTTCAGTATACACTTATTGTACATTGCTTTGAATAAAAGCATCTGCCAAATAAATGTAATGTCTATGCTATGTAAAGCATCACTGAGTGATTTAACATAATCTTACTCAACATTGTGTGCCTGGCACATTTCAGTGTCACAGGTCTTCACAGCACTCAGAAGTTCATATGTTTCTCTGCCTTGCCCTTTATTCTCGGATACTGTTCAATATTTTCTGAAATGATGTTCTGCTCTTCTTGCTGAAGAATGTCAGGTGCCTCTTGATAAGTTCAACGGGAGAAAATAAATCACTTTGTGGAGAGTTAAGGTGTTTCCACAAATGATGAAGAAGGGATGTGTGATTATACTTATAGGCAAAGGGATTGCATAATCATACTTACAGTAAAAGAGATTGTGCAATTATATGTACAGGCAAAGGGGTTATGTGATTATACTAACAGGCAGAGTGGTTATGTGATTATACTTGCAGGTGAAGGGACTGTGTGGTCATACTTTCACACAGGGTCTCCAAAGGCTGTCAGACAGAACATCAGGCTTAGCACTCATTCTCACTGCACTGACTGTCCACAAACATGCTCTGACTGCATATAATTAGCCATTGTGTCACCAAAATACACTGTCGGATTCTCTCAGCCTTATTGTGCAATTGACTCCTCTGAACCAATCAGAGGAGTTGTTTTCATCACCTGCCTACTCCAATGGGTGTTGTTCCAAGACAGCAGGCTTGCTGATGTGCCTGGGCATAATTATTTTGTGAAAAAAGGAATAAATAAAAGACTTTCTATCATTACCCACAAAACGCTGATAAGAAGATTGCACACTGACACAGCCATTGAACACCTACCTCAATGGCTAGAGCACTTATCCATGGAAGACAAGATGAAAGCAGTATGAAAAAGCCACATGTGATTTTTCTACCTTTGCCCACCATGAACGAGCATTAGTTATTGACTTATCTGTCCCTCCTGCAGTCCTTTAAGGTTTAATTGACTCAACATTAATGGGTTGTTATTTGCCTTGGATTTAAAAAAAAAAATGAAATTCAGGTACAGGCAAGACAAACTGAGGAAAATGTCCATGGTAGTAAATAGTAATGGCAGAAAGGCCTGCATTTTATCACCAAGTAGAAGCAACCATCGGCATCTTAGAGATGCATCATCGACACGTCAGAACGCCTCACTGCATCCACATATCTCAGTCAGCATAGATTCTTCAAGGCAAATGGGTCCCTTCAATAAAACTCAAAGAACCAAAACCAAGGGTTTTTTTTAACTCACAATCTGTAAGGGACATCAGCACTATCAGAATTAGGCTGATAAAGCTAAGATATTTTTATTGTTTTTATAGTACTATAGATGGTTATCACATCGGCATCACAGTTGCTCATCAAGTGAATCGTCTTATAGCCCAACCTGTATCGAGGTGATGAGGTCATAAATTAACCAACTATAGGTTAACAAAGTGCACTATATTACTATGAACTATATTAAGTGACTGGTTTATTTAAGGTGACGGGCAATGCTTTATTATTTTTTCATTATTCATTATTATTATTATGATGTGTGGCTGCTTGAAGTCCACTGGTTGAGTAGATCTGGATTCAGACCTTTCAGTCCCTCTGCTGTTGTTTTACACATTGGTAATGTGTCAGGACAACTCACATATTCAGAGTAAATATATTAATGAATATGCAATGTAATTATTTTGGTTTGGCGCTGAATGGATTTGCTTTATGTACTTCTGTGCATGCACCAGTGCGCACGAACCTATCAAATAGGGAGCACGATACGTCTCCCCTACTAAACAGGAGAAATATCAAAAACTCCCTCAGTACTTAGAAACAGATCCAAACAACAGGTGGAAGCTGGGGTGGTGGAGGGTGAGCGTAATTCTGTGAGTAGCAGTAAGCAAAGCATGCAAAGAGCTCTGATTGTCAGTTTAAAAAAAGGTCTCCATTAGTGATATGTGGATGTGATTGGTTGAGTATCAGCACATGTAATGATGTTTGTATGTGATTTGTTGAGTACAATAACATGTAGTTGCAGAGTCCGGCCAGTGGTTGGCTGCCCGACCAATCTTTCTCTACGCTTTTCATGTGCAACACTGATTTCAGTCAGGACAACTCACATATTTATATGAAATATATTAATGAATATGTGATGTAATTATTTTAGTTGGCTGCTGAATGGATCTGCTTTAGGTACTTCTGTGTGCACACCAGCGTGCACTATCAAACAGAGAGCACAATGCTCCTCCCCTAATAACAGGATAAATATCAAAAACCCCAAAACAGAAGATCACCCTAAATCTATGTGTACAGCAGAGCGCCTGCTTTCTCTTGAAAGATCAGGGGACCATACCAAAATGTGGGCAAACGCATAAATGTGCATGGCTCTTCACACCTAACTTTGGCACAGTTCAGCGCTAAATTCTTCTGACCAGCAGATGCCACTGGTGCACACTGTGCTAGTCAAAGCAAAAAGTAATGAACCCATTTTCAACATAATGGGCATGAAAGTTTTGCTACTGCAGAAAGATTCATTTCCCCATAAAGAGTTTTGACTGTTGGTTTAAAAACATTAGTGATGTTTGCATGTGATTGGTTGAGGTATGAGAACATGTGGTGGTGTGTGTATGTAATTGGTTGAGAATGAGAGCATGTAGTTGCTGGGGCTGGCTCGGTTGCAGGAAGAGTTTCCTGACTGAACTTCCTCTGCAAATTTCATGCGCAAAGCTCATGTCTGCATTAATGAGTATTATTAAGGACCCAGCTTCCATGGTGCTCAAACACAAGGCAGGGAGAGGGAGGAAACCCAAACGGGGCCTCTACATAGGGAATCACAGTTTTAACATAAATGCTGGGTCTCATTATTGAGAGGGAAGAAAAGAAAAAGTTGCATCAAAAAGAAAAATTTCAACCATTTTTTTTAATGGTCTTCAGGCTATAAGTGTAGAAAAAGTGATGGAGATGATTGCAAGGCATTGTGAGGTGTGTGTGCGTGTGTGAGAAAGAAAGAACCAAAGGAATGAGAGGTGTAAAGCATACACAGGTCTCAAGACTTACAAAGCAGAAAAAGCACTTCAAAAAAAGATTATTGAAAATGGTAAGGGCCTGCCAAGGGACTTACAGTGTAGCTCCTTAATGATCTATCTGTGAAATAGTCACTCCGGGTGCTGAGCGTGGAGACTCATAAGATGCCAAGAGACCACTGAACACCGAGCTTGTTTACGGAATTGGTGTATTTACGATGAAGGCAAAATTATTAATATTATGGTGGGAGGTGGGAAAAGCATTTCATAATCAGACATTTGGCTTGTAGCAGCTCGGGAAAAGTGCACCAGTCCGCCGGGATTTAGTTAGCGTAGCGCCGTTTGTGCTGCATAAGACTAAGGAGGTAATATTTTTTGAGAAAAGGGAAGTGCTGTGCTGCTGCTTTCCCTAAATGCATGTGCTTTTTCACTAGATGGTTCATGCAGTATCGGTCGGCCCTGAAGAGTGAGCCGCAGGATTACCGCCAAATCCACAGAGGTGGCAATGCTGGGGACTTACAAAAATGCCTAGGCAAAGATCGGGGCCTTGGCTCCCGAGACACCTGGCCAGTAAAGGTCCAAGTGCAGTCCAGGCCCTATGGCTAAAACCGCAGGTTTGAGCCTGGGCTCTTCAGCCAATTATGACTGGGGGCCTGCTGAGGTGGGACACTGTTGGCTACTTAACCCCACCCTGCCTGTTGGGTGAAGTGAGCCAGGGTTCCTCAGGTTACATCTGTATTGGCTCAGCCCCACAATGTTCTAGGATCTCACAATGGTGAAAACTAATGGTCATCACTTGTTGTCATGTAGAACTGTGTGGCGCACCAGGTGTAAAATGGACGCTGGCTTACAGCCAGTTTAATCTTTGGAGTGAACACTCCTTGAACGGGTGAAATTGGCAGTAATTCGAAGCACACATAGTGGCAGTGCATTGATGAAAGAAATGGGGGGGAAAAAAAAACATAAAATAATCACACTTGAGCTGATATTCACTCTGTGATACAGACAGAGCTCTACTTTTGTTGATTTTCCTCTCATGCTTTACCACAGTGAACAGTTTTGTACTGACCCACATGGGAATCAGTGGGTGGATTTATGGATTTCTGTAAGACTTACCCACGAGTACAAATCGCCCCTCAAACATACACAGGCATGTCGCCCACATGCCCTGATCGTAAAACCTCCAGTACATTCCAGCATGCTTTGTGAATTCACATTGATTTTCTTCAGCTAAACAGCAGTCGTGAAAATGCCAACCCGTGCTTCCAATTGAGTTATCTATCACTGATCATTGTGATTAATACTTGTATGCTTCTGAAAAAAAAAACTAAGGTATAATGTCTGAATATTCACAAGGGAGAACCACAAGAACCATGCAGAATATTTTTTTTTTTGAGACTAAAGAGAATAATTGATAATTATTGATTTTTAAATATTTTTTTTTACCTAAAAGCATTCGTCAGCACAGATTTCCGTACAGCCAAACATTATGAGAAGTGGAGCTTGGATTATACAAACATTCTTTCAAGGAAGAAGAGAATATTTAAATATTAAATTGATCAAAAGACAAATCTATAATTTTAGGTTTAAATCTGTAATTTAGTTTACAGCCCTGAATGTTTAGGCATCCACTGGGATGTTGGAGTGTAAATGCCATCATTCACTCTTTCCCTTTTGACTAACTTCAGTGTAAGACGCCAAGTAAATTAAACTGAGAGGGAGTTTTTAGTTTGAAAGATTGAAGAATAAACAGCATCTACATTTCAAAAGGTTTTTCAGGAGCCAGGAAAAAAAAAACCTTAAATGCCAGAGTGAAACTTGAAGTGAATTCTTCAGTTTTCTAGAAAAATTCAACTGATAAAAGTGAACCCCAGGGGAAGAGTGTTTAGTGGGACTTTTCATGCCACAAGTGTACAGGACCTCACAAGGCAGATTCATGCATCAGGTGTTCTACACTCTGTCCAACCTTCCTGCGCTCCACTTTCTCGGTGACTTCCTCCACGGAGGTCAGTGCAAATGCATGCTCTGCCAAGCAAGGAATCGACTATCTCTCCAAGGAGGCCAGCCATAATGAAACATGATCAATCATTCAGTAAAGGGAGTTATCGACTGACCGACGTATGGCGTAAAACTGACATCCCTCCGTATTTAAAGCTGCCAGCTGTTTGCTATTGATCTTATGCATGTGCCGTGCAGAGCTTGCAAAACTTTTGTAGTAGCACAATGAGGTGATGATTTAAATACACTCATTTCATATGTTCACTCTTTGGCTAAACCCTCTGTAGGTGTCAACTGTTTAATTAAGTAAAAAACTTGCCAACCAAAACCACAAAAATGATTCTATTTGGATCTGATTAAAAACATGAGTGTCCTTTTTGGTTACAGCCTGATAACTGCAATTCAGCTGGAGCACCCACAAATTAATTTATTACTTGAGAATCCTAAAGCCATTAAGCCACCCAAGCAGCTTATTTAGTTCATAGAGGATATCAGTCACTTACAGCTAATACCATTTTAGAAATGATTTCCTATCCAATCAGAATTGGTTTATTTAGATTGATCGTCACTTTTTCTCACCCCTGTTCTGTTCCTGCTTGGCTTACTCAGAGTGGCATTATGGTTAGATGGATGAGCTAGGGAAAGTGTCCAGAGTACCATTAGTCATATGCAGGTGTAAGTCTCATAAGAGCATACCACAACCACACTGCAACGTTTTTAAGTTGAAAACCTCTGTAGATACGATAGATTGAGGCAGAAACCTAAAGAGTTTTACATTTACTAGACACATAGTCGTGCAAGCAGGTTCAGGAGAGAAGTTGTGAAACCCATGCTGATCTTCCATGCAGAGACCAGGGCATTTAGCATGGTGTATCGAACATCTCCCACTCCTGGCATTATTTCAGGATTAAAACGATGGCCGTACTTTATATAATATTTTTTGCAGCAATGTTTTATTGCTCTTGCACTTTTCCTGCCTTATTGACAGATCACAGGCAGGTGACCTCGCGCATGTTTTGGTTAGTTATGTCTCCCCCTGTGGCAGACCTAGCCATGTTAGCACTGGCACAGACAAGCATTTGATTCCACGGGGCACATCTTTGCACTTTGTCCAATGATAGTAATGTGACCTGTGATGTTTCAAAAAACAATACATGCATTAGGAAAAACAAATCGACAGCAAACAAGCTGCAAAGTAAACAAGACTGCCTGTAGCACAAGTAAACTAACCCGCTAAATAGACATAACTTGGTTCAAGGTAATTAAAGTTTCATCGCAACTTTAACAATATTCTGGGGACACATAAACAATGTCTTATCAGCTGAAGGTCAGGGCCCTAATAAACTAAATGGAACTTAATAAAAAGGAGTTTTGATAGATTCGACTGCATTATAGGGGGCAAGGGAGAGAGGGAATCTATATCCACTGACCAAGAGCCATATTAACAAGCACCAGGCTGAGGCTGAATACATCATGCCTCCAGAAGAACAAAGAAGATAAAGAGTCAGTATTAATCACAATAACGCCAGCCAGAAACCCGGGGTGCGATGTCTCCTAGTTTTTACACTGATTAAAATGGAGGGGAGAGCAGGGAAACCAATAATGATGCTTTATGGAAGGAATGATTGAAGACCTTCGGGTCTCTTCCCCTCACTGAAGGAGCGTGCCACATTCATCTTTTGAAGTGAGGTGCTGCGAACTCCAAAGGATCTCACAGTAGAGGAATAATTAAAAAAAAACAAACAGTTTCTTTCTTTTGGGTCGTCTTAGGCTCGAGAGAGAATGGACGCTGCAAAATAAATGTGGAATGGCGGAAACTAAAGCTAATGACTGAATGTCTGAATTATGATTCAGCACAGCCTCACAATTATCTATTTCAGCCCTTTTCTGTACTATAGTCGTCTCAGGGCGTATGCAGTGTTATAAGCCTCTTGGGCAGTACTGCGGTTTTGGTGATAAGAGAAACCAAGGGTTTGTATTGAAATGAGTTCTTACTTATTTCCTGCAGTGGTTAAATTTTTACAAAATAAAAACAAAAGATTCTGGTGGCACATAATTATTAGGGAGCATCTGGTGGCTGCCCATCTCGGGTCAGGCAGCAGAGGTCACTTTTGGACATGGACGCATTCCGGGGGCAAGGTTCCAAATCTTTTCCATTTGGAAAAAGCTTTTCTGTCTCCCCTTGGAACTGCTGTAATTCTGAAAATGCACATAGAAATCTGGCTCGTGCTAGTAAATAGTTTGGCTGGAATTTTGTGATTTCGCTTCACTCTGTCCAAGGTTCCCAAAATGGAATGGCATCAAGTGAATGCTGCTCATTTGTGTGAACTCTTTGGAGAGGTTTAGAGTCCTGACAAAGCCCAGCCTGCCATTGCCATTAATCCATGCTGGCAATCCACAGCCAGCACTGCAAGCCAAAATCTCAGTTAGTAGATATGTCATTATCAGCATGCCATTAAGTTGGCCACCTAATTACTGGTGGTACTGGCTTTGTAATCGGCATTGTATTAATGCATGTTGTGCTTTGTCACACAGGTTCTAGGAAAGAATTTCACAGTGCAATGTCAATACAGAAGTCCCCATTCCAATCTGATCATTAGTAAGCATGTCTGTGTTTAACCCCACCAGTCTGCCCTGTGCTCGGGTTCCTCAAGCCAGGGAGAAGGTGCCCTAGTCTTAAATCAGACACCATTGAATGCAGGAGCAAGGGCCCAAAGAGTGTCTGAAAAAATCTTTTCAAATTGCAAGACTACTACTCTGAGCATAATGATAGGCAGATAATCTGCACACCTCTGTTCAAAGGCAAGTGTGTTTCCAACCAAGAAACTGTCTTCATACAGTAGGTACTGAAAAGTTCTGCAGAATTCTGCTGTTAAGTGCTTGACAGACCCCTCAAGGACTCCCACTATATGTACTTTTGTACTACATGGCAAGCATTTTGCACCGCACATACTACTTAAAGCATAATAAGTGAAGTCTTTCATTCCTCTGCCTCCAGCTGCAGCCTATTTGATAAATGCACAATGCATGTTACAGCAGGAGTCCGTCCATTTGCAGAATAACCTTTGCTGTTTTCTGAATTGTTCCTTCAAAGTTGAATCATACCAACACGGGCCTATTTTGAAAAAAAAAAAAAAACATCTGCAATCCAAGACTATGAGCAATTGAATGTCTGCTTCTACAAGTTATTTTTTTTCAATTCACTGCCTTTGTCCAGAGCATGAAGGTTCAATTCTTGGCCATTGAAAGAACATTACAATAAGCATTAAACCATTAACCTCAACACAAAATTTGAATAACTTCACGTTGTCAGTAGTACATAATAAAAATTATGTGCTTAAGCAGTGTACTAACAGCCAACACGGTTTGGAGGTTCTGAGAGAGAATCCCCACAGCGTTAATGTCACATTATTTTGATAAAGTCCCTCCTTCTGCCAGGCTTGTCCATGCCAGTACCATGTTTTAATTGAATGACTCTGTTATCATTTTCACTCGATTTATGGACTGACTAATTGGCTTATATTTGTCAAAAAAGGACAGGACTCACAGTTTACCACATTGATCATTGTACATTTTATCTAATTATACAAAAACTCACTGACTGATGTCATGCAGATTAACTGTTTACCTTGGATAATACAGCAATGCCTATTTATAATTTAAGCTGATGCTTCTGGTTTGGAGCACAGATCCTTTCTCTTTGAATGCATGTGAACATATTGGGTTGTACAAAATTCTATGCAAAACGAGCTTATCTTTGCTACTTGAGGACTGGCTGATAAGTAGTCGAATAGCAAAAAGGGATGGTAGTTTAATGATCAGTGAATATTTGCAGAAGTTCGTGCAACATAACCACAGCCTCTCCTGTGTTATATTATGGCTTTAGGGACCATCTAAGCCACTTTCTCTGTCATTGAGCAATCATGTATTTAATATTAAATATGCCAACTTGGCTTGGAATTGCAATTTGTAGCTTGAAAACAGTCACATGATGTACCTGGGTGCAGGTGCCCGAGGCATTATGTAAAGCGGTTCATGGGGTTTCAGTGATTAAATAAAACATGAAACAATAATTTCCATGGCTTCAGGGAGAAATCCAGTGCATGAATACATGTGTACGCTATGCAGATATTAGTGGCTACTTTCTTTTCTCGGGCAACTTAAGTACAAAATCTGTGGAGAAAAAAAAAATGCCGTTATGAACTATGGTTACTTAATCGCAATATTTATTATTTAACTCAAACACAGATGTCCAGTCTTTTCCAAAAACGGCCAATGCGGTTGCACATTTTTTTTGTTTTAGCCAAGCCACCATGACCCTTGATTTGATTAATTAACTAATCTGTCTTCAGTCAAGACCTTGATTAGTTGAATCAGTGTGTCTTAGTGCTGCGCTAAAACAAAACCAGCACCCACACCGGCCATTTTTGGATTAGATAGCACATCCCTTAGAACCTAATCACTGTTTTGGGCACTTGTGTACATTTTTGTTGCATTATTTACATACTTGCATTATAAATTTCCTGCATGTAGCTAAATGTTCACTGGGAAGCAGCAACATTGTCCCAGTTAAGATTCAAATTTGCAACAAAAACAAAAACACAAAGAAAACAAGACTGGTTGTACCATTTTGTCAATTGTATTCTGGGAATTTAGCTGTCAGGACTAGTTTAGCAGCCTGTAATCAGATTTGGGCAAATCATGGATCCATGTGGTAGTTTAAAACCTACATTTCATAAATTCAAGCTTTTCCTCTGCTGTAAAAATGCTTTTTTAGTGATCTGTGCAATCAGGAACGCCCCACTACTACCTACCTAATCAACTGGAGCTCTCCTGACAAAAATGACTCATAACTTAGCCAAAAAGATTTTTTATTTTTTGTAAACTATTCACCAAGGACCAGGAGAATGTGGGAGTACATAGCTCACATAGTACGGGGGCGACATAGCTCAGGAGGTAAGACCGATTGTCTGGCAGTCAGAGGGTTGCCGGTTCAAACCCCGCCCTGGGCGTGTCGAAGTGTCCTTGAGCAAAGCACCTAATCCTCAACTGCTCTGGCGAATGAGAGGCATCAATTGTAAAGTGCTTTGGTTAGAAGCGCTATATAAATGCAGTCCATTTACATTTGGGAGGCCAGAATGTAAAAATGGTTGTCCTAGGCTTCCAGACTATAAATTTGCCCACCGCTAATATTCAAGAACTTGAATATAATTAGCTTTAAGTAGACTGGAAGACTGATTAATATCAAACATCTCATAACCTATTTGACTTTGGACAGTTCATATTTATGGCTGCCATGGAAATGAAGTTCATAAATTCAGCTACAATTACCAACCTTTACTTTTCTGCTTAGTTTAAATTCTTGTTTTTTAAGGGCATCATATCGGGTATCTGCTCCAGTATCTCATTTTATTCCCCTGTGTAGTGACTGAGATTGATCAGCTTTGCATTAAAAATATCTTCACGGTCTATTCAAACTCTGGCGATACCTTTGTAATTTGCTCATGGTGTTGTACGCAGTAATGGCCTGGGACAACTTTTCCAGTCACTTTTGACAAGCACCTACGAAATGAATACATGTAGACGTAAAGCATGTGATTAATCAGTGTTTCAGTTCAGTCACGGTCAGCTTGCTGTTGTCGCTTTGTGTCACATTTGCAGCCTGTTGTCCACACAGTCAATGACAGCTTGCACACCACATTGCGTGGTTGGGAAAGCACCTGTTGCCTTTGTGAAAAAAGCACCTGTTGTCTAAGGGGGACATGGACACCACAAGAAGGACTCTGCTTGTGAAACTTGTATCCTTGTATCCCACCATTCTTTACACAATTTGTTCAGAAGATTACATGTCCAGTACTTCAATGTCTAGAGAGATTGCAGTCTATCCAAAACCTGTATGAGTTTCTTGTGAGTCCTCAGCTGTGTGCATTGTCTCTTAATCTAGGGGCTGTTTAACTCTAAACTGCAGCTAAAGTTTGTGTTCATAGCCCAAAGTATTTTACTTTTTTATTCTGGCCGTAAATAGGCACCCTTTTTAGGTCACATGAGCCTACCTAGGACAGCTTTGGACTGAGCAATGCTATCTGTTAATGAGTTTATTATAGTTTTCGAACATCTGCTATTAATCAGCGGGGGTAACTAGAGAGCGACATAACACTGATCCCCAACCTTCTGAACCCTCCCATACCGTGGGTGACTCAGTCACCAGTTGCACGTTGGCCTATGAACTACCAGTCATAGTCAGCACGGGAACAGTCCAGATTCGATCTGAGACTGTGGGGCTCATCCATGCACCACAGTGTAGTGCCTTAACCAAATGATCCGCCTAGCAGCCCCCTAAACATCTGGATGTTTAATATTTTGGAAACATTTTTCAATCACCACGGTTTAGCACTGCAGGACCTATATTTGATTGATTAATCATACACTTAATGACTAAAATTTAACTTAATTGAATTTTAACAACAAACACTTATTCTTCATTATGTTGTGACAATGTCAGTGTGTGAGAGTCATTTATTAGCTGCTTATCCTGGGCAGTATATCATGTCAGCTAATGAGCTGTTTTTTATGTCCGTTTTGGTTTTTTTTTTTTTGGCTGGCAAAGATAACGATACCACAGCCTCTATACTTAACAAGAAAAAAAGATTGGCCCAATTGTGTTTTAAAAATTAATTATGCTGTTGAGCTTAGTATAAACGGAAAGGCGGTGGGCTCTACGTCCATCTCCTGTTAGGCACACATATGCTTCCAGAAGCTTCTTCGGCAATGAAATGCAACAGCATTTTCCTTTTTGCTTTTTCAAACAGCACACAGCAAAATATCTCCAGGCTCCCCATCCCCTCCCCCCTCCACCCTGCACCCTCAACCCCTTTTGTCTCATTCCCACAACGTCTGCCATCCCTCCTTCAAATGCCAGTCTCTGAAACGTATCCCCCAGTCAGCCTCGGGAGAAGATGTGATCGAC
This sequence comes from Anguilla rostrata, assembly GCF_018555375.3. NCBI lineage: Eukaryota > Metazoa > Chordata > Actinopteri > Anguilliformes > Anguillidae > Anguilla > Anguilla rostrata. The sequence goes on from NC_057947.1 coordinate 21,125,709, forward strand.
TCTAAACGGAGGCTCTTCCCCTCGGCGCACACTCCAAGGCCCCAGACCTCATCACCGTGTTTTTCCAACAATAAATACACCTTCCACCCACTCCCCGATATGCAGCAAATTCGACTGGAGCTCATCCTCGCTGCGATGTACCTGGGGCTCGAAGATGAGAGGGAACCGTCGGAGGAATAAGAAAAAGGAAGAAAAAAATTGAGGGGAAAGAGTTCAAAATTGAGTTGCGATTCACACAGGGAACACCTGCAGGTTTTCATATATATATAAAAAATATATATATATAAAAAACGGTGTTTCAAGGACATTTGTGTTCAGCGTGAGCAGGGAAAGAAAAGTCCTATTTGCTGCATCCGCAGAAAACAACTCGGACGATTAGGAGAGATTCCATAATAAAGAACACAGAATCAAGACAACCAATGCAAAATCAGCCTAATTTCATCAATAAACAATTGATAATGAGTGAAAGGCTGATTAAGGAATTTCCTCAGAGAAGAGCAGGAACCTTGAACAAACAGATGAGTAACCACCTGTTGTATATGTGCACTGAAGACGTGCAATGGGACATGCCTTTGCAATAAAAAAGAAGTTCTTTAATGGCATTGTTATCTCATTCTTTTAAAGAAGGTAGACTGCCGGTTCAGGTTTGAAAAGACTTTTTTTAACCAGGGTATTGTCAAAATGTGAACGATACCCATCCCTAGCCATGAACCAATATTATGTTGGGTTTGCATGTGAAATTATAGAGAATGGGCTGTCACTTGGACTGATGCAGCTGTCTGGCAGGCACTCCATGGCCTGCAGGGTCCTTGGTGAGGGGTAAGGGGGTGTTGGGCATAGAGCTGAGTATCTTGATGCGATCTTGGATTACTTATTTCTGTGCGGGACTCTCAACTAAAGCAAGCGCTGGAATGATCCAGACTCAGTCCTGGCTGTGGGGGTCTGTTCCTGTGCTCTACACTGGTGTGTCAACTGTGCACCACTTTGGAGCTCCCATTGTTCTATAGTTCTTACAAAAACAGTAATTACAGTCAACGTTTAAATTATAGTAGGGGTCTGCTACAAGGAGATATCGTGGCTTTCCAGGGCCAAGCTTATAGGGTTGCAGGCCACTGGCTTATAGCTGATACAAAAATAGTCACAGTGTGTATCGTGTCACAGAATGCATACAGACACACACACACAGTCACACCCACTCTCTCTCTCACACACACACACACACACATTTAATATACATTCATTTTAAAATGGATGGAATCCTGCCTCAGCTTGATTGCTGCACACTTTAAAGACAAAAACAAATGGATGGCAAAAATGCTCAGTTGATGCTCAGTCTGTTCTCAATTTTTTGATCAAGTCAGAAGCCACTAATATTCATAATCATACTCGACCCAGTTTTCTTGTCCTGGACCTCTGTGACTTCAAAGTTTTCCCTCGTAATCTGCCATCGTGATTGCATTCCAAATCCAGCTCTAAACACTGTCTGGCCTCATGCCGGTGTCTTCCATTGGCACTCAGGTAAAAACTGCATCAAGGTATCAAAAAAAAAAAAAAAATCCCATTTCTTAGCCTGCTGGGAGGTGATGGTCTGGCCTGCGGGAGTCCGGTCAACCTGGGAGGACTCTATTGGATTGCGTGTAAAAAACATCAGGTGGCCTTTTTCACCTTTGAAACATTATAAATCTTAAGATTTTGCCCATCCCTGCCTCTCATAAGATAAGATGCAGAGAAACTCGCCCACGCTTTATTTATTTATTTTTCGGCTCCTCTAGGCTATGCTGTTGCAATGCCTTGTGGTTTCCCAGTTCAAACCCGATGAATTTATTATTCAGTATCATCCCTTTGGCCCTTGTGGTGTCAGGCAGTTGGCTACCTTTGCTTCCTCTAAAATTGCACAAGATAAAATATGAATTTGGCTGATGGAAATGATGGAATGGCTTGAATTCTCAGACTCGCAATGTTTAGATCCAGGTTGAAAACCTCTCTCTTAAAGCTCTCTAAACGGCAGTAATCTTTATCTCTTTGTAACTGTAGTCATCCAGAGCCATTCTGCTGCAGTCAAGGTTTACCCTGGTGTGCGCTAAATCACAACGAAACCCTCACAACAACGACGTCGGCCCCCCTCCACACAGGCTGTTGAGAGAACTGTACTTCGTTGATGGAGCCTCTACTAAGGCAGTCTGGGCCACTCCTTGGCTATTCATCTCCAGTGCCGACAATCCACAGACTCCGCCAACGGGTGGTCAGGTCGCCCTTGGTCTTCGCTGATACTTCAGAAAAGAGGGCCCCAAACACGGGTCATAAAATGACGCTTGGCGGATGTGGCAGGAAAGGGACTCTGACACAGGTCGGCGTGCCCACTGGGTGGAGATGTGACTCTGCCTGCGAATCGTGTTTCTCTCCATGGAGCAGGAGGGACGAGGGAGGGAGGGAAAGAGAGAGAGAGGGAGAGAGGGAGAGAGGGAGCTGCAGGGACTCTGTGATCTCTGGCCAGCCGTGATAAATGAACCCCATCTCTCCTGTGGACGTGAATGAAGAGCCATCTGGAGGGGGGCCTGGCGGCGGCGTTGGTGTTGGAGGAATTATTTCAACCCAAGTTTAAATTGATTCTAACTTAATGAATGCAAAAAAATGAAGCATGATTGCAGTCTTTGAGCTCAGGAGATCTTTAACCCTTTCAGTTACAATTCTGTATGTGCTGATTTGAACTTTATATTTTTGAGAACTCTAGGAACATTGAGGTATTGTTCATTGTTACATTTGAAAAATATAAAAAAGATTTAAAAAAGAGAGGAGTCTGTTTGGGGAGTCTGTTTTGGCAAACAGGTGAAATTGGTAGTCTCAGGTGATCCTGTCCTTCACAACTACCGTAACCCTGAATTATGACTTTAATTCTAATGCTAATACTGTAATCATGACCCTAATTAGGTAGCTAACCACAACTTTAAAGCTGACACCGTAAATGTTACAGGCAACCAGGAAAGTGCAAGTGCCAAGTTCAACTCACAGGACACCCCGAGCAACATAGAATTAGAATATGTCAGGGTTTGCTCTCTCACCCTCTCTCCTGTACACTCACTCAGCCAACAAACTCATGTTTCCAGGACTCCATTTTCAACTTAGGGGCATGCCACAATTCTGTTTTGTTGTATTCCAAGTTCAGAATCACCTTTCTGCCACTGGAAATGGATGATTCCAGTGAGTGGAGTGGAAATGCTGGGTATGGTGCCTGGTGCGTGTACAGTGCCTTCAGAAAATATTTACCCCATTTGAACTTAACTTTTTGTCCTATTACACCTTAAAATGTCAAAAGGTTTCCATTCACCAATACCAAATAAAACATTTTCTAGAAATTAATGACTTGATTTGACATTAAAATTTACTGTATTGCAACCCCCCCCCCCCCCATAAGTAGGTATAGGTAAGTCATGCATTTGTGGTTTTTACCGTGTGCTTTGGGTCATTGTCCTGTTGGAACTGAGATCTTTTGCATACTGAAACAAGTTGCCTGTATTTGGCTGTATTAGCTTCCCAGTCCCTTCTGCTGAAAGGCAACCCCAGAGAATGATTCTGCCACCACCATGCTTGACAGTAGAGAGAGTGTTACCTGGGTGATGGGCTGTGTTAGACTTGCGCCTAACATAGCTCTTTGCTTTCAGGCTGAAGAGCTCAACTTTAGCACGATCTGTCAAGAAAAGAGAATTTACCTGGCCCAATCTATATTGTTTATACAACTGGGGTAAATATGAATTAATTAAGTAATTTTAATGTTTTCATTTGTAATGTAATTTTGAATACATCTAAATATTTTAATTTAATTTTGACATTATAGAGTTAAATATATGGAAATTCTAAAAAAATAAATCTATTTAAATATGTTTTAATTATTACTTTGCAACACATCCAAATGATCAATGAGGGGTGAAAACTTTCTGAAGGCACTGCCGAAATGGATTTGAACTTTGCTTTGCCCCACTTTCATTAAAGTAATGGACATAAAATGCTGGTTCACTGCGTTTCTCTGAGCATCTGGAAGACAGCGGTCATCTAATACTCAATAGCACCGTACAGACCAGCGGAGAAAGGGTCAGAGAATATCGATTTCTTTTTTTCTCTGCACAATTGTTATTCGTCTAAGAGCAAAGTCCTGCAGCCGAAGTTCCACATTGTATTCTGCTGAGAGGATTTGGAGGGCAGCTTGTAGGAGACGAGGAGAAAGCATTTGACTCCCAAGTTAACAGTATAGGGCGCAAGTCCAATGCCAAAGGCGGGAAAACAAAATTACTATGCGCTCACAAAAGCACAACAGAGAAGGAATATCTAAAGCAATTAACCTTCTGTCCTGATCAGAAGTTTAGAGAACATAGCCAGTTGAAATTCAGGGCTAATTATGCACCAAAGTCACCGGAAAGTACCCCCTTTTAAAAGTTTTGATAATTTAAGATGATGGGGGCAAGACAAAGCCAGGATTCAGTCACACAGGCAAGGGTAATTACCACTGGTTACATTGGATTAAGCCATTAAGATTAACTTCATTTTTAACATTGTTTCTCGATTTGTGTAATTTGAAAAAGAAAATTATATATATATATATATAGTCGTAATGAGGCTTTGTTAAAAGAAAGAGACTATATTACTGAGTTGTTATATTATTATCACCTAAAACCAATAATGATTTGCTCTCTCCCCCTCTCTCACACATGCGCATACGCACGCACGCGCGCGTGCACACACACAAACACACCGTTACAGAGTAACAGTACATGCATATCAAAATGAAAGCCTTCAGATGAAAACAAGAAAATGATAGTTGATGTTCTCATTTTACTAAACAGTCCTTATTAAAGTCATTTATGATATTCTTGTTGCAAAACTACACCTGTTCGATGAGGCCACAAGACCTCAGTAGACCCTTTTAGCAGCAGAATCTGAAAATAATTTTTGAATAACTAGCAATCCAAGCAGTCTGTCCAACACAGCTGCTAACTGCCAAAATAAAAGATAGGTCAAGGCTTGCTGATTTCTTTCTTTTTTGTTATGCAGAGCTGATTTGATGAGCAAAAGCCCAGGTACTGATGGGAGGTGAAGTCCTGAACACAGTAATTTGACACTACAGCCTCATGGTCTGAGGTGAATTTAGCTGTGCAACCATTTACAGCCAACTGTATCGTCTTTAATTAAGATCTACTGTCCTGTAGGTTTTCATTCTAACCCCAACAAAGCCCACCTCATTCGCCAGCTAGAGATATTGTTCAGCTGCTAATTAGTAGAGTCAAGTGTCCCAAATTAGGGTTGAAATGAAAACCTACAGGATGGCAGATTTCCAGGAGCAGGGTTGGTTACCAATGTGTTAATGAGTATGAGGTTGCATGTCAGGAAGAGTCCGTTTCAGCCTTCATAATACTCTGTGCTTTGTGATGGTTTAACTGTAGCTATATCTGGCATACATGCACACCAATGTGCTTATTTTTTATGAGAATAAAGTACTACATTTAAAAGCAGACAAAGCTGCAGTTAAAGTAATATAAAATGTGATTTTCATTCTGACCTTGGTGTTCCTTATAGCAATCAAAGAAGGGGCTTATTTAAAGGCTTTTCAGATCTGCAGAACCTCTGTTATTCCTACTGAAAGGACACTCTGCATGACATGTCAGAACTTATTAAACCTACATAACACCTTATAATGCAGAGGTGGGCAAGGAGGCCCAAATCTGTTTCTGGTTTTCATGCCAACTTAATTACATAAAGCTCTGCCCTTAATTACATAAAGCTCTAACATTTACGCCACCTGACATTTTATCTACTTTACTTGATGAAAAGCACTATGAATGGCAGCCAAAGACTGTTTTGTGTCTCTGTATGAAATGTTTTACTATGATCAAATCTAAGAGTGAACCAGTGTTGCCGTATACAACCAATTGGCTCATTTACCCTGGGTAATTAATGGAAACAAAAACCTGCATACACACCTGTCTTCCAGGACTGGAATTTCCCACCCCTGTTACGATGAATAATCTCACTGACTGCAATAGATCATGTACCCGCAAACGTGTGCACACTCACAAACATGCACATACACACACACAAACACACACGCACGCACGCACACATGCACATAGAATGTATGTTGCATGGCTCAGAAATATTCACCGCTGGCCAATTCAATAATGGGAAGATTATTACCATTACCTACATATGAATGTACATGGTAATTGCTTGCCTGGAGGATATTGGACTGTGTGCATTTATTTCCCATTGTTCCCAAGTGATCATTGCCACCTGCTGGTGAAACAAGGAATGGACTCCTAAGTAATCCCATGTGTCTGAGCCGAAAACTCCTTGATATGCTTTCACATGCTCACTGCATTTACCTTTAATTATTCTGAAAGAAAAAGGTATATGAAATGAACATTTGCTATACTTGCAGAATTGCACAATGAAAACAAGTAGAAAACATAAAACAAACTAAATTGTATGTGGTTTCATGTCAGTGTGAAGGAAACACCTTTTTGCTTGTTAGACTGCAGTTTGGCTGGAGAATAAAAGCAGCCACTTGCAATATGTTATCTACTGAACTGAGTAGATCAATGTTCTCTGAATTTAATTTAATGTTAAACTGAGAAAAGTTTAACATTGAAGTTTTCCATGGAAAGCACGTGGGTGAACAGTCCAAGAGCTGTGTCCCACAGAGAATCCAAACCACAGCTTCCCCTCAGGCAAAAAAAAACAGGGGCTGCGAAGATGCCAAACAGTCTAGCATACTTTTTCACCTCTCTCCACCATTCTTCCTAGCTGGAGGGTGTTCACTTCTGATGCGTTTCATCCCAGCTGAAGCAACCCTGGACTCCACCATCTGAAGCATGAGAGGAATGGAGCCTGCAACTGGAGTCTGTGTCTCACACTCTTCATGCATGCCCACCACCACGTTCTGAAGCTTTTTTTCAGCTGACCTGCAGTTCGACACTTTGGTTATTGGGAGTGTGAAGGCAGATTTCACTTGGCCAGTACCTCATTAGAATGTATTCTAGCCTGGGTGCCTGGAGTGAAGAAGAACCAATTTATGCCCCATAAAGAGGATTTGTTTGGAGGGAATTTTTTATGATGGATGGTGAATATGTAATTATGTACATTGTCAGCAAATCTACAGTTTAAAAGCATTGTACAAATATCTTTGGGACAAATAATTTCACAACTGTGTGGGATTTATGAATTGAGTTTTTCATGTGAAACACTCACATCAATGGCTGCCATAATTTGTTGGTATTTTTAGGAAATACAATATCTGCAATCCTTCAAGTCCTAGCAATAGATAGACTCTAAAATACGAAGACAACTGACATATTTTTATATACTTACTTGCTGCTGCCAGACAACTGTTATATTCATGCAGATTGTCCTGACTGACACCTTGACCTAAATCTGGGTCACAATCTTTATCACAATCCATTACAATCCCACAGGACCTAACTCAAACTGCCAATGTACACCTTTACGGTGGCAAACCTACATGCATGTACACACAAATCAAGAAAATATAACCAAATAAGTTTCCCAGAGCCAGCAAACAGCAGATGCTATATGATCAGAAGAACAATGGTGTTTTGGGAAGAGAAAAATGGTTTGCCTAAAGCAGAGGTTCCGGAAGCAGAGAGGTGCCACCAGAGTAGGTTTGGTAAGACAGGGGTCATAAATGAACAGGCCAATGGGGTCAGCTTTTTTACACCATGGAACAAATAGTCTTTTAGCAATAGTATTTTCTTGCATTATTGTATTTTCAAGCCCCTTAATTGTGCAGAGAGAGCAAGTTAATATGGCAGTGGAGCAGATGAGTTTCTCTCTCGCGCTCTCTCTCTCTGTCTCTCACTCTCTCTCTATAGAAGACTATATAAACTATAGAAATACAATTGAAAATGGCCCATGCTGAGCATTCACCTGGGCCGTACCTGATTTTGTTGTCAGTTTAGGCCCCTATGTATTATCCTAATGGAGAGTAGCAAAACCCAAGTCTAACCTGGCATGCCCTGAAAGTACACAGTGCTGAAATCTACCATTTAAACTGCTAATGAAAAGCGCTGCAGTAAAGCCATTTTACCAATCCATTTTAGCTATCAGAAACACTGAGGGGACTGTGTGCGCTATCCGGCTGGGAAATGGAAAAGCAGGCAACAGTCATGAAATACTCCAGATCTGTTCTCTGCCTGACTCTGAGGAGCCCGGGCACAGGTCCAGTGCGTTTCCTAGCTGATTCATTACGCACAGTTGGAGCGCTGCTTTTAAATGAATGGGCCCCATTTGCTCCGGCTCGGGACAGATTCCAGCAAATTCTGCCGTGATGCAAAGCAGGAGCCACAAACTTTAACAAAGCGTTAGTACCTCACAGTTCTACACTTCTCTCTTCAAAGGCTCCCACAAGGCGACTTTTTTTCTGACCAAATTTCCAGCATTTTCTCTGTGTCGACCACTCTCTTTTATTGGTCAGGCACATTAACGCAACACATTCTAGCCCAATAAGAGGAGTGCGTATTGTGTGCGTGGAGCAACAATGATCTGTGAAATGAACTGTCCTAAATATAAGGAACATTATAGCTCCTTATTTAGCTTAGCATTACATTTCCTGATATTTAGTTTCCCTATGTCTTTATTTAGTTTATCTATGCATTTAAAAATATTTCACACCTCATTTTACGCACAATCACCACATCAGAAGATGATGGGCTATAATATGAATGCCACATGTGGAAGGTCACATCAGGTCACCACAGTTTAACTGGGGTTTAAAAGTTGGTACCTCTTAGTTAGTGCTCATCTTAGCCTTTGTGTACAGGTATAATTATGGCATGACCCAGAGGGACACCGAATGGCACAGGTATTATAGAACTGATTCAGAGCTCCATGAAAATTGTATGTCTTGGCAATACACAAAAAACTTCCCTTTAATTCTTTCAAAATTGCCATTCATTTACACATATTTTTTTAAATGTAGAATCAACGTTTGATGTGAGGTACTCACTGTTACATAATCGCAATAGAACATTTTGACAGCCAGGACTGAAAAGTGCACCTTACTGGCCATTAATGTGAAGATGTGTGTACAGACTCTACTTTTATACATTTTCAGAAGTGAAATAACTGACAGTGCTGTAATTGTCAGTTGCATGTTTTCAATTTACTTTACAAATATAACAGACAGCTTCTCGCATTAGGACTTCCTGACACAAAGTCCACTGACATGAAACGCTGAAGACATGTTGGCTTATCTCTTTCACAGGAAGCAGACAACTTGGCAGGTTACCACGTTACTGATAAATTGCTGGATTTCCCCAAATGACACAATGGCTAATTATTCAGATGCTCTATTTAAAAAATTACAGCCATACAATGCCATTCTCCGGACGGTGAGACCTTAAATATGTAAATGAGCAAATATCAGTCACAGTGTTTTTTTACTCACAGATTAATGCATTACACGCTTGATTAAAACAAGTGAACAGTGAATAAAGCAAATAAAATGATATTCCATGGTTTAGATATTCTTTTTTCCTCTCATGTGGCATAGTCAGAGAGAAATGGTTTAGGTACATAAACAACAAATATATAGTCTTTCTTATTATTGTCACTAGATCCACAGATCATATTTATCAAAAGCCAAATACAGTATCTGTGGTGAAACGAACCTTGACTGAAAAAGGGTTTCCAGCTAAGGAAATTAAAATGATATGGAATAGGTTAATTACAATCCACAAATGTTTCCCTGTTTTATAATGAAGGATTCCACTTCGTCAACTGGGAGATTTAATCTTACGTAGTATTGCTAGCTACTTTCCAAGTCAGCATTATTACATATGTAATATTGCTCCCTTGTAATTTAGATACACCTAAACAATGAGCTCACTTCTGCTGTAGACCAATCTGAAATCCAAAATGTAACCTGTGCTTACATAGTATAAACATGGTAGCATACATAAACATGGAATTATACTACATGTTACATACTAATGCAATTCATTTGGCAGTCATTCATTAATTTGGCACGAGCCTGATCACAGTTTGTTTTTGTTTGTTTTGTGTTTTTTTTTTGGGGGGGGGGGGGGCTTAATAATCAGATTTTTTCATTTTGGTGATAGCCCTGTATCGTTTTTATGAAGAAAGAGCTCTCAGGGGCAGAGTGAGTTCTGCAAAAGGTCAGATAAATTGAGAAAGGTCCAGAATGTGGCTTTTGAACTAACAGTCGTCCAGGACTGGATCAAAATCACAGCCCATTACCTGGAAGGGGCTTGGGTTTGAGCCATAACAGGTCACATTGCCAGAACTCCTTGTTCCTGTGGCGTAGAAGAGTTGTATTATCATGTTCCCTAAAATAACACAAATATGGAGCATCGCGTAGTTCTGGCAGGCCACGAGAGTCAAGCGCTCCGGCTGAATCAGCTGATGGCTCAGCTGAGTGATGTTCACCTATCACAGTACATTCACTTAACAGGGCGGTCTACTTAAACAGCCTCCCTCTACTCATTTGGCTGCTTCTCCTGCATGCAAGCTGCTGCACGTTGCTTTGTAAATCCCCTCCACCACCAAGAATTTGCATTTCTCCATTCCTATGTGTTAAGAATTTGTATTGTTCCATCCCTATGTGTTAAGAAATTGCATTGCTCCATCCCTATGTGTCAAGAACTTGCTTTGCTGCTGGATCTGTTCTGTGTGTACCCCTCTAGGGGGGTTTGGCTGCTGGCCTCTCAACCTTATCCACGCGGGCTGCGTGGTTGGCGGGAGAGCTCGAGAACAGAGCCATACCGCCAAACATAACTGTATTGCCTTCTTGATCTTCAATAAAGATCTACTTTGATGACAGTGGTCCTGACAGAAGTTTCCGTTATACGAGCTTCATCTTACAAGCTTTGCCTAAATGTGACACATTAACACCATTGTAGCTCTTGTTCTTTTTAAATAGGTTATTCTGTAATGTCATTAAATGGCCTAAACAGGCTTTTAAAATGCTGTTGTAGTGTCCCCAGTCACTTTGTTGGACCTTTTTAATCGGTGTGAAGATTGCAGAGACACGTGTGCAGCAAATACATTTTTCGGGGTCCATAGTGGAAGATTATGTACCACTACTCAGCAGCCGTGAAAGTGCGGCCTCGTCCCCATTTTCTACTGTGCGAGAATTTGGACTCTTGGTCAAAGGCCAATCAATAATGCTCCACATCCCCTGTGTTGAATGTTACCTTTACCCCATTATGTAGCACGGCTTCACTGGTTAGTGGAGCTAAATAGCACTGCAGAAAACAAATGATACATAAAGACTGGCAGCATACTGCCACCTGCCACTTGCCAAGAAGCGGTGTAGCCGTTAAGGACCGAAATCAATATTTTGCAATCAGTTTGATCGCAGTCTTCAAAGCGATAGTCGGCCTGTTTTTGTTTCAAGTGATTGGAGTATTGCCGGGGGACGGGGAGTTGAGGTTTGAAATTGCAATGCAATTTCTTTTGGAGAGCCATTGCAAATCAGAAAAAAAGCAGTTTTTTCTTCTCGATGGGATAATAAAGCACACTGATTTACAAGGTGATAGACAACTGTTGTGCGGAATTTCACGTCCGAAACATTCCTGCATTTGCAGAGACAAATTTCAGCCAGAGGAACTGAATACCATATACATCATAGTAAGTAAAAAATGAAAAATAAAAAAAACATTAGCAACATTTAAGTAACATGCTAGAAATATTGATTCATAATCTGCTTAAGACATGTACTTGCATCTTTCTGAATTTCTGTGAAAAACATGGAAAATTCATGAAAAATTGAAAGGTGCAGGCACAATGTTCTGATTTTTTAATTTTGCTGTGGTACTGACTGCAAAACGTTGGTATTTATTTATTTATTTATTTATTATTATTATTATTATTATTATTATTATTATTATTATTATATATTTAGCAGAGACCCTTAAGCACAGAAATGGTACATGCAAATCTAGACAAATACTGAAATTCACAAAAGTTATTAAATATTAAATTATAAAATATTTACATAATTGACGCTGTCAGTAACATTGTTAGTGAAAACTTGCTTGTCTGGTAATAAATAAGATTTTTTTTCATAAGAATAAATAAGAAAGGCAAAACGACATACTTCCTGCACAATTAGTGCTAAGTGTACTCCCAGGGGAACTCCTGGGATCATTATTTTTGGTGTCTTCATAGATGGGCCGTTAAACCGCAGTGCTGAACGTTTGCTGATTAATTATTCATTGGGTTTGCAGATTCCCTAATCCAGCAAGATTCATACAGTTCAAATTTCACCCATTGTTATTCAGTTATGTGCTGTAGCTGGATATTCACCGGAGGAATTTGGTGCCTTGCTCAAGGGTACAGTGCCTGACTGGGGATTCAAATCTGCAAATCTATTCTAAAACCAGCTAATGTGATTAAAAAAGTGAGCTCCTTCGCCACTTCACCACACCACTCTCCTAATGAATCACAAATACTGAGATGCAATGATTATAAACATACAAATTCAGTTGCTTGGCTTACTTAGGGCACGCTTGGCGCTATAGCAGACAGATAACAGGTAACCAATGCAAACTTGTGATGTTGTTGTAAGGTTTAAACCCTGTTACAGCATCCTGGTGATGTTTACACACACAATCCCCCAGAATTCACTTTCAAGTATTGCCAAAATTTATTTATTTACTTTTTAAAATCTCCCATCTCCCCCTCTGTGTATTACACGGTGAATAAATGGTAACAGAATTGTAAATGAATGCCCTCTCATCATTACTGCAGTGGGCTTGCTAGCAGTTTCCATGCAGCTTTCCAGAGGCAAGAGCATCATGCCGAACGGGTCCTCATCTGGGCATATTCCGCAGGAGACCCACAGGTTGAACACAACTGAATAAATCAACTTGGTTTTCAAGCAAAGTGCGGGCATTGTCCAGACCAGACTCTCCGCTGGATTTCTTCAAGCCCGCGCCAAAAAACAGGCCAGTCCCATTCGTTCAGGCTTGCATTTATCACGCCACACTGTATTTCCCTATAGCAGCAGACACTACGGAATCTGCCTAGATAACATCATGTAAATGCATTAAATAAATCCTGCATACGTTTCAGGCTGGAAAAATAGATGCCAAATGTTCATGCCACATGAGTAAGATGCTCCATTTAAAGCTTCATAAGACTTCCAAATGTTTTCAATATCTTTCTAGGCAGGGAACCTCAGCATGGGTAATATTTCCAATTTTAAGTAAACAGTCAAGTGGCAGAGCTGATAGAAATGGATCTCAGCAGTGTACTCATGTGCTAACAGGTCCCGCTGGCATCAGTTTACCTTGAAAGCCTCTGGGAAAGTTACCAATGAGCAGACATCACTGAAATGCTTGAATGTGTGTAGGTGGGTAATGAATCTGTGCTGAGTCTCCAAGGGAATGGAATGTGTGCATTATGAGAGGCACTGCAGTGTAGTGTTAGAGCCACTGGACTTGCGCCACAGAGGTTGCTGGTATCAATCCTGCTCGTACCGCTTGGCTGCTTGAACTGGCTCCGCATAACCAGATGGATAATATACAAACATTTGAATCCGTAAAAAAATAAGTGTTTATATGCTGTTAAACGGTATCATGTTCAATAGCAACCACGTGCAGTGCTAAATAAAGTTCTAACAGCTGTACAGGCTCTTTCAGTGACCACACTCAGCATGCAGTGCTAATGATATATAATGGCTGGTGGACAGTTTCCATTTTCCATTAAACGGTAAGGAATGCACTTGACTACGTTTTTGAAATTAGCTAGATGCAAGTAGAACACATGCTGCCAGTAAAGAATAATATTAATACCACCCAAGATAGACAATATAGATATTATTGGTAGTATTCAGCATAAGACCCTTACTGTATTTTGTCATGAACACAAAATGGAAACGCCACAGCATTTTAATTGCAGGTCTGAGGAGAAATGTGGTTCCCCTTTTGAACCCACGTTAGTGCTACAATAGAACGCTGAAAAAGGAACAACTCAGTATCTCAGAAAGCAAAAAGATAAATGTCCCTTAGGCATTTAACCTCCAAAAACAAACATTCACTGTGGTTATCGGACAAAAATATAAATTAAAATAAGCAGCCAGTGCACCGAAACTAAACAGTGTACCTTTACCTGTAAATATAAAATGACTATGTTCCAATTAATGTGATGTTCCAATATTTCTTTTCGCATTTATGTGAATTTATGCAATCATCATTTCAATATAATTATTTGAACACCCTCCTGTGAAAATCCCTCTTGTATAATGAGTCACTGTGTAATTAACGTACATCACTCTTTCCAGACATATTATAGCATCACATGCATCATTGTTTGCAGTGATGGACCACATTAAAGTAATATGTTTATTATAGAAAGGCGTTCTTACCTAAAAACACAATCGTCTGCTTCCTGGTAGCTTTGACCTTTGAACTCTGCTTGGGAAGGGCTATCGTGCTGTTGCCGTCCCGCTCTCCCGATCTGACCTCGGTTCCCGCTAGCACCCGGATCATGCTCCGGCACATGAAGCCCACGCTGGCCAGGATGACGACATAGACAGCAAATGCCACAAAGACGCTGGACCTGTACACGCCCCACTTTCCCCTGAGGTTGGTGCAGAACGTGAGGTTCCGCACGTTGACTGCCAGGGAAGTCTCGTTCTTCACCCCCAGGATGCCGACCGGGTCCTCGGCGCCGATGGCAAAGAGCAGCGGCAGGGCCACCAGCGCCGAGGCTATCCAGACGAAGACGATGAGCCGGACAGTGCGGGAGCCCGACAGGGACTTGAACCTGAAAGGATGGCAGACGGCGATGTAGCGCTCGAAGCTGAGCGTGGCCACATTCAGGATGGTGGCGTAGCTGCAGGCCTCGAACAGGAAGTTGTAGGTCTTGCAGACAGCGTTGCATGAAGAGGAGGAGAAGGGAAACCAAATGGCATCGTGGAGCTCTGCAGGGAGGCCTATGAGCAGCACCAGGATGTCGGAACATGCCAGGCTCACCATGTGGTCCGTCACGCTCTTCTGCAGGTAGCCCTTCCTCCACAGAACCTGGCTGACCCTGATGGTGATGCTGTTGCCCACAATCCCCATCATCAGCATGGCACTGTAGAGGACGGTCAGGAACACCTTAATTCCGCATGGCTGCTCCAGCTCCTTCCAGTGCTCCAGCTTCAGCTCGTCTGTGTTCTCGTTCTTCATCTCCACCCACTAAACAGGTATTTTTTTTTTTTTTAAATGGTGGTGAGGATTGAAATAAGATATTAAGATAATAAGATAAGCAGCGCAGAGACGTGGCTATAAAGTTGAACGAACTCAAGCGGTTAAGCCAGCCAGAAGAGTACTTTCCTTTTTTCCTGGTGTAGCGTAGGTTGATATGAGTAGTAGCTAAGAGGGTCCCACCTTTATCTCTCTCTCACTGCCTCCTCCTTCTTGTTCTTGCCCATGGTGCCTCTTGACCCCGACTGAAACCTCTCCAAGTGCTCCCAATGATCCCTTCTTCCACTTCCTGGTTCCAGATACGACGCCCAACACAACGCAGGCTGTGTTTCTCCTCTGACAGTCAGCAGGCAGCAGTGATACAGCCGGGACTCTCAGCCTGTACTGGAGACGAGCAAGTTAAGCATTAAACCAAAAAAAAAGAAAAAAAACCCATAAAAGGAGAGGTTGCGTATGCGTACTTTATCACTGCGGAGGTCTGACCTCTGTAAGTTTAACAGGAGAGCCCATTGTGGGTGAGTCGCAGCAGTAGTATACTGCTTACCATAAACATGGGTGGGGCCTGGAAGTGAGAAACTCTTGCACAATGGTAACTGGTTTTGATTGAATTACAGGAAGCTACATGTTAAAGGGGAATTTCACCATAAAACAACATTAACCTCATTTAACAGGTTAAGGCATAACTGATTCAGTGTCTCTTAGTGGCAGCCCAGTCTCTGCACAGAAATTTCGGTAGAGAAAGGTGCAAATTTGGTAGAGGTATAGGTCATAATGCCATACACCTCTACCCTTTCTCATTTTGGAAAACCTACAATGGGTGGGCAATTTGAATTTTTAAAAATCAGTCAACGGGAAAGGGGCGTTAACTGAGCTGACGGACGGTCGCTTGATATGTTCAGTAGTCTCGCCTGAATGTTCCTGCTACACGTTTGTACATTCTTTACCTGTGTCTCAGGTGTATCTGGAGGATATTAAACATTCCCATTTTCAGTCAGCCATTGTTTTCACGCACTCTCATCTTGCGGTAGCTGGTAAAAAATAAATTGCTTCCTTTGTTAAAAACCCTTGAAATTCGCCAGCAAGGTGGCCTTTTCTTTTCAGTAGAACTTAACCACAAAAGTTAAGTGAACTGAACACCATAAACCTCAATTTTCTTGCCCAGAGACTGTGAGTGGCCACCCCATTGTAGTCTACAGCAGGTACCTGGGGCATGCACAGTAGTTTAGTACTATATCTCTGCAGTCATCACAGCTAAATTGTTGGCTGAGAGCACATCTTAATCAAGAGGACAGTTACTCTTCTAGAAATAAAAAATAAAAAAAAACTCCAGGGTGGAATTCCCCTTTAAGAGATTGACTTTTTTTAAACCAACATTAATCTTTATATTGGTTAATATATAGGCAATGGGCCTACTATTGCTGTCCACATCATGAAGATAATATATTTTAAATAGGTTGCTTCCAATTTATTCATATGTCAACTATATACAGCTTTTGGTTGTGATCACTACTACTGTGACAATGGTTGCAATTACGTGCACACTAATACTCTGATTATATAAATACTCTGATTATTGAAACGGTCATGTGAACACCTTTATCTAATTATCTTTATCTGTGTATTAAAAACCCAATTAAAATGCCTGGATTTTTACCAAATCTTTCAAATTGTTCAGTGAATGTAGACCTTACCCTGATTTCTTTGACATTTTGAAACTACTCATGTCAGGCAGAAGTTGATAACGGATGAAAACAAGCATTATTATACACAAATTATGGAAAGAGCCCCTATTGGAGTCATCAAATTGCATGTTATGTGTATGCAATAATCTAAATACAGGCATAAACTGTTTACTGTCCATAATTGGGGTATTGGTGTGCATGTAAACAAAACCACTGCCATGTCAGGTTTGGTTTATAAAAGCAGTTGAATAAAAAACATTGACACATAATCCTAACCAACAAGGTTCTGCTGATACGATCAGCATGTTTAATGCAATAGTAAACATCCATCCATCCATTATCTATACCTGCTTATCCTGAGCAGGATCGCGGGGGTGCTGGAGCCTATCCCAGCGTGCATTGGGCGAGAGGCAGGAATACACCCTGGACAGGCCACCAATCTATCGCAGGGCACACATAATAAACATTCAATATTAAAATATTTTACAAAATGAATGATAAAACATTGAATGAATGGGAAAATGTAAAACTTGGTCCCAGTTGGTTTTGCATTTGCACACAGTATACTCAATAGTAGCATATGAATCTGGAT
Source organism: Anguilla rostrata (assembly GCF_018555375.3). Lineage (NCBI taxonomy): Eukaryota > Metazoa > Chordata > Actinopteri > Anguilliformes > Anguillidae > Anguilla > Anguilla rostrata. The sequence continues at coordinate 21,143,204 of NC_057947.1, forward strand.
TTTAAGAAAACATGCTTAATTTATTTTTTCTGTGTAATTGTTCAAACAGAAGAGGACGTGTGAGAAGAGGACAACTGAAATGCTTAGAAACGATACCATGCTGATCATTTTGTTTGTCAGTCCAAAACTTTTTTTAAATGTCTAATCTTGTCATAGGTCGGATGCACTACAAAGCAACCGGAAAGGCTAAACAAAATGAGACAAGACCAGATTCCTACTAAAATAGATACACTTTCAGGCAATTTTCAGATAGTTTAATAAATAGAGGGTTGAATATTTTTAAAAGTGTGACGTCTGCTCACAGTCATTAAAAGTTGAAAGGGCTAAAAATCAGAGAAGCTCATTGGGTAAACTGCACTGGCTTGTGACAAGGACCTGTTTCAAGTTCTCAAAGGACTTTCAGAGCAAACTCTGTGAGCTGATTGCAATTTGCATATTATCGCAACACAGGTGTGCCATCTTTGTGAAGAGCAGACAAAATCCATTATGGCTATTTATGCAGGGTAATTGCCACCGTCTCTTAATTTTAGTTTTGTCATTCTTCTCTAATGATCTATCATTATGTTCCTTAATTGTGCTAATTATGCATAATTTCTATAAACAACGGAGCCTCTTTTGCATTTCAATCATGCAGTAATAAGGGGAGAAGGCATGTGAAAGACAACGACAAAGGGTGACACAAAAAACTAACAGAAAAAATCAGCAGCTAACAGAAATAAGCAGTTGTTAACAGAAAAAGCAGTCACTAAATGACTTACCTGAGAGGGGGAGAAAAATCTTGACAGTGTCTGCTTGGGGAAGGAACTTTATTTAAGAAATAAAACACATACGAAAAACACAAGTGGCAAGTATGTGAAGTAACATTGTGTATATCATAGTATTGTTTTACATTCTCCTCACTATTTCCTGTCATAACAAAAATGACTTAATGTTACGTACATGTATCATGATGTGGTAAGACACGATGGCAGGCATGCATGTTTTCCCTCTTCCTGAGTCTGCTCCCAGATTCATAACCTTAACGGCAAGTGTAGCATGACAGTATGTTCTCTTTTTTGGGGGGAGGGGGCATTGGAGGATTTTGGTTTTTGTCTTGTCCTTTTTAATTGCTGTTGGTAATGTCATGTGTGATTTGTTTTTATTGTATGTAAAGGATCAAAACAATGAAATAAAAGTGAAAAAAAAACACAAGTGGTACTAAAAAATGTTTTCTCGTATCACAGTTTTGTTGCGTTTGCTGGCAAGTTTTATACTTTAACATCCCTGGGAATAGGTCACTCGTAATTTTTGCTGAAGGGAGAGTGGGCAGTTCACTTAGACAACATCTTCTCACTGTTTAAGTTTAACCCTTCGTGTTTGTTCAAATACCAACTGCTTTAATGTAAATATTGTTCCGACTCACTTGAGAAGGCGGATGAGAACAATTTTCCCTGCGATCACATTTTTAAAATCCTTAAGTAGGAGAATATTAAGAACCGCCATTTTGTAGCATTTTTGTTCAGAGCCCTACATAAAATCCATTTAATAATATTGCATTGATATCTGAATGTTAAAGAATACTGTGTATACCAACAGATCTATACTGGCATGGTGTGCTTTGCTGCTACTGAATGCATAGTGGATTTTTATGTGAATCTGTCTGTGAAAACTCAATGTTTGAGTGCATTCAAGAGAAGTTATGTCTGCCATGGGACTACAGACTTCACAACATACAGTGCAGCTCATGGTGAAAGGAGTCAATCATCAGGAGTCTTCAGACAGTCAATTACCGAATCCTGCACCATCCATCTCAATTGTTCATTCAATAAATGCTGATAGACTTCACTCATCTGGCCAGTAATCACTGCTCCCTAATTTAAATAAAAATATGTCGGTATCAATCTTGCTTTTAGTAAACCTTCATGAATGTGAGAAGAGGCTCAGAGAATGTATGCTTGCTAGTATGTGTACATTGTAATAAGCACCTGATTCAGTAGTAAGGGTCTTTTGGTGGGGTTTCAAGTCACACACTGACGCCAGCCCCTGCCTTAATTAAACAGGGCTTTCAGATGCATGAAGTGTGATATAAATATGATCCATCATTGGAATTACACTGAATGAATTCAGGTGAAGTACCTTTCTCAAGGGTAAAATGACAGTGTCCTATCCAGGAATCAAACCTCCAGCCTTTAGGTTGCAAGCCAGTTTCTTGCCTATTATACTATACTGCCGCCACAATGTATGTCTGCACTCCTTCAAATCCATGGAGGACTTCAGACAAATGGAGCTGGAATTTAAAAAGGGTTAAATAACTTCAACAAGAGAAACCCCCTTTTCTGTTTGAAGAGTAGTAGCTGAAAATGATTTATACCAGCAGGCACCA